>NC_136473.1:10408174-11008174 GCF_902686455.1 Sciurus vulgaris | reverse complement strand
ATCACAGCTTGGCATAAGCTGATCCCCTACCTTATATTCTTTCCCCCTTCATCAGTCCTACCTACCCTTCCTTCTGAGGCTCCTCCATAAGGTGCTGGACTACTAACACACTTTTCAGAGCAAAAGGGCTACTCAGAGACAACAGCTTTGCATACCTTTTGCCCTATGAGTGGGATAATTCATAGCCATGGTTCACAGAATCCCAGGGGACAGACCTCAGTGGCCCACAGCAGGAATCTATTCAATAACCACCAATCCTACTTTCTTTATTCTCTTTCTTGACTCCACTAGGATGCTTCAGCCTATATCTGCCACTCATAAATATACCACTGGCATGCAGATCCATGGGCCAGGGTCTGCTTCTGGGGAAATCCTATCCAAAACAGTCTAAGATACATAAGATCTTGTTATGACAAAGAAAAGTGTGCTTGTAGTAGCCTAAACTACCTGTGTTCCTGGTTTCAAGCACCCATCCCATAGAATAATGACTCATGGACCTGCGGTCCAGGGGCAACTTAAGGAAAGAGAAGAGAATTATTTTAGTTGTTGTAAGACCTGGTTCTCATTCCTGTGACCCCATACATTGGCTGAATCACCCAAGTCTCTCTTGATTGCAGTTTCCATAGCAATAAACATGAGGATAACCTCCATGGGTACTTAGAAGCAGCAGTGACAAAAATCACTCTCCAAATAGAAAACATAAGCTGTCTCTAGTGATGTGCAAAAGGCAGCCCACAGCAAGGGAGAGACAAAAGGAATCCTCTGCAGCCTCCTTTACGAGATACAGGAGATTCATTTCATTGGTTAGAAAGACGTTTTATAAAATATTTGATTTGGATTTCTGATTTTATCTTCAATTATAATGTTCCTCTTTTTAAACCCTTGGTGAACATATCTATGTAGATATTCAGTACTAAGGGATGGATTTCATGTTGAACTAGCCAAAACACAACATCTCTAAAATATTCATCTGTTATCTGAGGTCACCCCAATTAATTCTAAGCAGATGTGAATTTACTAAAATTAACTTGCTGATTCCAAATGCCATAAATTGTGTATAGCTTTCTGTTCGAAGTTGTAATTTTCAGGAGATTTGGGAGACAGTAAAGAACATTCAGAAACAAAACATCAATCTCAGATGCACATGCTAAAGGAAGCCTCGTGTTAATCCATGCATCTGAAATGATGTCCAATGATTTCATTTCCCTCTCTCCACTTCTGTTCTAATGCTGGGGCAAAACTGAAGACTGACAGATTAAGGAATACATCACACAGAGTTGTCATTTATCATTTATCTATGGGATCTATTATTTTTCATATTTAATATAGCCAGTATTTGACATTTAAGCCTTTTTTTTTTTTCCAAAGCAAGAGGTCAGTGTCCCCTTTCCAATCCACACGATGCTCTTACATATGAGATTTTTGCTCAGTCTTTCATCTGTGTTGATGGATCACACAGTGAATTGCGAACACCTGCAGGGCCTGTAGGGACCGGCATTTCACTCCAATGTCAAACCCGTAGAACAAAGAGGGTCTTCATTCAGCTTGGTCTTTACCAAGGCCAAAGTCACTCATAACTTTTGGCCAAATATCTGACCCAAACCAAAATATATTATTGCCCAGTTGACATTTTTCTTTTTTGAAACCTTAAAGAAAACCACTGACCTATTCGAGAATAGTGTATGATAAATTTTATCAGAAACTTATCAGGTGGACGGATACTGAAATCTTAATAGCCTTGCCCTAACAGCATTTACTGGGGTGTCAACTTATTTTCAAGAACACATAGATTTCATCACTTCAAGGTTTTTAATAGAAAATCTGTTTATATTTGGCAATGGAGGTAACTGATTGTTAATAATAGTTTTTAAAATTTCCATTTTGATATGTAATCTTATTGAATAGTGAAAGTTGGATTTTATTTTTTTGCCCTATATACCTTTCAAAACTTATTTGTACTACCAAAGCTCTATGATTAGGATACAGTGAGAATCAAGGTGTCTCCTGTTAATAAATATAGCATAGCTCTGATTTGTAATTCAAAGAACTGAGAAGAAATTAAGAGATTAATATTTAAATTTAAACATGAATACAAGGGAGTCTTAAATTCCATCAGCTATAAATACAATACACCCTCCCTTATTCTTGAGGGATACATGCCCAGACCTCAGTGGATGCCTGAAACCATGGATAGTAACTTTCCATATTTTATGCCCTGTTCCTTCAAATTTTCATCATTGCTCTTATGCTTTGGAGTAATTTTTAAGTAAAAGAAGGTCTACCTGAAATCACATGCTGTAACAGCAGGACAGTCAATGGTTCCCAAGTGCCTCATGGAAAGGTAGCCTATCCAGAGTGGATACACTGAACAAAGGAATGATTTACATCGCAGGCCAGATAGGGTGGGGCAGCTAGGGATGCCATCACACTACTGAGACTGCTGTGTGCTTTAAAAATCACAGATTGCTTATTACGAATTTTCCCTTAAATATTTTTGGACTGAGATTGACTACAGGCAATGAAAACTAACACTGTGGATGAGGGTGTGGAGGATAATGTAACGAATCTGCTCCTCAGAGACGTGTAATTCACCTCAGCATTTTCTGCAGGAATAAATGGAGCATTGGCTGCTTGTTTTCCATTGGGATCTAGGCACAGACTCCACTTCACTCTCCACTTTACTGGCCTCAGTTGAGGGATATGTGTCAAGACCTCAGTGGACGCCTGAAACCATGGACAGTAAAAGTCCATATTTGATGTCCTGTTCCTCCATGGCCTTGCTCAGCCTCAGCTCCTTGCAGGCCTCCAAGATCTGCTCGAGTCACAGTCAGATTTGTCACTTAGTGATCATAACCCCTCATCTGGAAAGCAGTCATTACTTAGAGATGGAATGTGTTGGGTTTAACATTTCTTCTTACCCAACCCTCCATTTGGCACCCTTTGGGAGTAACTTACAGATTACACTTTGTTTCACAAAGCCCAGTTCAGAACTACATCCATTAGTAGGTACTGACCTAGTGTTCTTGATTTACTTGGTTTACACAGTAGAAAAAAATTTACTTAAAAGATAGCACTAGCCATTAGAAAAATCTTTTCAATGTTGACTGAAAATTTAAAATAAAAAGCAAAAAGTGTAGCAATATATTAGCCCAGGGATGCTATGTTTCAAAACCCCCAGTGGATGCTGGAAATCTTGAAGAGCACTAAACCCTAAATATGTTATGTTTTTTCCTGTGCATGCATACATAATATGATAAAGAACTTTATCATTTAGGTACAATAAGAGATCAACAACATAACTAATAAAAAAATACAATTAGGAAAACGAGATCTAATAATAGTTATTGAAATGTGATCTCTGTCTATTCCTTTCTCAATATTTATTGTACTGTACTAACCCTTCTTGTCATGGTGGAGGATGCTAAGGGGGTGGCACTGTGACATAGTGCAGGTTACCATTGACCTTCGGACAGTATGATCATCAGCTTCATGTGTTCCTAATTTTCAGACCAGTGGACCTGCAGCTGTCCACAGGTAACTGAAGGAGCATAAAGCAAAACTGGGTATAAGTAGGGTATCAAGCACTCTTTTCACCTTTCATTGGTGCATAGATAACAATATCTATGCATTTCAACCCTTACCATCCCCAGCTCACCTGAGTTTGAGCCTATTTCATTCTGACCAGGGGATTTAATTTGCCCCTGACTTGAAGGTTTTTACACTTTGGAATTGTAGATTATTCAGAGGCCCTTAGGTCTGATTTCTGAGGGCCATCATCAAGCACACATTGCCTCTGCAAGTTTCCAATATAGTTCTCTAATTTCCAGATAAGATTTCAAGAGCCAAAGCAATGCTCATATCTGAGCCCCTGCCTCCACTCTATACCTGGCCCCAAATTTGCTTTGGATCTGTGATTCAAAGCCCTGTCAGGACACGAACCTCTTGGAGACTGTTACTAAATGCAGTGGAACTCACTGCTTCCATCTATGAGACCTAAAAGGTAACACTGCCTGGCAGGGTGCTTCTGTCCATGTCTGGTCTCCCTGGGTGCTGCTTCCCCATTGACTGTTCCTGGGGCTGCCCCATCAGAATCATCCGGTCCCTAGAACTTTCTTTCTTCACTAATAAGGCTAACCTAAATGACTTTGTGTATGCCCTCTGAAGTCCTCCTGTTCACCAATAGTGTTTGATCTCTCCAGTAAGCAAACACACTGTGTCCTGCACTCAATATGGACACCTATGGGATTTTCAAAGTCAGAACACCCCATGCCCTGCCTTCCCAGCTCCCCCTCATACTGGGTCTTCATTCTGAGATTGATGAGCAAGAGCTGAACAGTGGTCAGGCCCTTTGCCTTGTTATTATCATACCTGGCTCTGATGTTTCATAGTTATTTGACATAATAGAAACCATAAGCCTCTCTGGTGCTAATTTTTTTTCTGGCATAAGTATCCCTATTTTATAGGATGGTGGTGTTGAGCAAATAAGGTGAATTATATCAAAAGGTTTAGGCATATATGCCAGAGAGTACACCTTCAAATTCCAGTTTTTTGCATTAAAATCATCAGCAATATAAAATAATGAGGTTAGCACTATAGCTTTAAATTTTAAAAATATTTCTTTAAATTTGAACTTATTTATCCTTTATGTTTTATATCTTACTAATTTGAAGCAAGTTAGCCTGTTAAGTCCAGTAGTGCATTGCTTAATGATGGGCTGCATCCTGAGAGTGCATGGTTAGGGGGTTTCACTGTGGGAAAAACACCAGGGCATCTGCTCACACAGACCAAGCTGGCTACAGTGACTGGGCAGCACACCCTGCGGGACCACTTAGTGAGTACAGTCCATCACTGACCAAATGTCACTAGGCAGCGTATGACTGCATATAAATACATCTGTTTATTTAATGACAATTCATGTCTACTAAATGTACTAATTTACAGTTTGAAGCTATCATTCCAGTGAGCATGATGGGCCTATCTACCTTCCCTTTAATTTCTGGGTATCCCCTTGTGATTGCTTCCCCATACCTTCCCTTGCTGTCCTCACCTACTCATCCTCAGGATCTGCTTCGCTTCACTTTAGGTTGGCTTGCACTTTATCTAACTCTGTAGAAATGGAATTATGCAGTACGTACATTTTTTTCGTCTATGTTCTTTCTTTCTGAATAATTATTTTGAAATTCATCCATTTTGTTGCATGGATCAATAAGTCACTTCTTTTCCATTTTAAGTATAATTTCATGTTATGACCATACAATCTATTTATGTGTTAATAGGCTAGTGGACAGTTGGGTTGTTTAGTGGCTTAGATGAAGTTTCTTTGAACATTCATAGACCTAAATGTAAGAGACAACATTATATAAAGTGTGAAAAAAAATCATAGGGATTTGGTAAATACTTCTTAATGATAAAACAGAAAGCAACAACTATAAAAGAAAAGGAGCAATAAATGCACTTGTCAATACTAAAATCTTTCACTTTTCAGAACACAGTAGTAAGAAAATGAAAAAGCAAGTCAATGAGTAGAATTATGTACATAAAACATATCCAATCAAGGATCTATACCCAGGCTATATAAGCAACATCACAACTCTAGAAGACACATGATTTGAATTGAAAACAAAAAAGGAGAGCAAAGACTTGAACCTCACCAAAAAAAGGTACATGTAAGCTTCATAACACACATAAGTGTGTGTTCAAGCTATTTAAACATTATAAAAGTACAAAATCTCCATAATAAGATACCCATGCATGCCCACTACAATGGCATGAGCAATTGGAGCTATCCTAGTGTTTTATTCTGCTTTTCTTGCTCCTGTGAATAAGAACCTGATCAGCACAATTGTAGAGGAGAAAAAGGTCTACTCAGGGGCTGAGAGTTTCAGAGGTCTTAGTCCACAGAAAGCCGACACCATTCCTTGGGGCTTGAAGTGAACATGGCAGGCGAGCATGGCAAAGGGAAGCAGCTCACATCATTATCAGAAAGCAGAGAGAGAGACTCCATTTGCCAGATACAAATATATACCCAAAGCCACACCCCAATTCCCACTTCCTCCAGCCACCCTCTACCACTTTAGTTACCACTCAGTTAATCCCTATCAGGGGATTAATTCGCTGATTGGGTTAAGGCTATAATTCAGTCCGTTCTCCTCCAAACTTTCTTGCATTAACTCACACATGAGTTTTTGGGGGACACCTCACATCCCAACCATAACACCTATGTTGATAGAGGGTATGTAGCATGGTTCTGTCATCTTGGAAAAACATTTGGCAGTGTCTTAGGTGTTCCATGTAAACCACACGACTGAGTCATTCCATCCTAGGAATTTACCCAAGAAAGTGAAAGTGTATGTTCACACTGGGATTTGTAGCTTTAAGTTAAAAGAAATAAACCAAACACAAAATAGAGTTTAAGTTAAAAGAATCTAAATCAAGCTCACTGTACAGAAACTAATATCTCAGAATCATTTCAGCTTCATAACACAGAACAGTGCCACAAAGTCTAATTCAAAATTCTGCAATAAGATTCTCTGTAACGAAAAAGAACTTGTGTCAGGTTCATGTTCATAGACTATTTTCTAATATGTGTTAGAAATCAGTGATTTTAGAAATTAAGGCATAAAGGCACAAAGTGATAATAAAATCCAAGGGGGAGAACCTAAACACACTACCCAGTACTAAAAAATAAATTCGAAGAAGTCACATGACTTAAAAATACCAAAAAATAAAACGATTTTAAGACGAATAGACTAAGCACATGGTGTTTGTTTACTGAATAGTCCTCAAATATTCAGGATTAGTTTTCAGATACACTTCATGGGGACAATATGCTTTGGAAAATTAAGAATTAGCCTGTCAAGTGAGATCCAGGGCTTAGATCCCTGTGTAGGTCCTTGAGCATCACTTAGCTTCACTGCCATTCAGATTAGTTTTAGACTTTATGATCTCTAGAATGTTTCTAACCTTAAAATAATGATTTTCTGATGATCCAGCACTCTCATTTGTTAAATTCACTTTTGAAATACATTCCCCAGGGGGTGACATTAGTTGCCTTTAATGCTATTTCTCTCTCTCTCTCTTTCTTTTTCTCCTTCTCCTTTTTATCTTTCTTTTTCCTTTCTTTCTTTTTTTTCTTTTTTCTTTTCTTTCTTTCTTTTTTTCAAGACAGGTTTGCTAAGTTGCAAGACTGGTCTTGAATTTGCAAACCCCTGCCTCAGCCTCCTGAATAGCTTGGGCGGATTACAGGTATATGCAATCATGCCAGTGAAGCTACTTCTTCATCATAATTAAGGAAAATTAGAGTTGCGGCCAATGTATAAAACACTCCTGTTAAAGATAATCTTAAATATATAAATGCCTTATAAAGTAGTCTTGAATGATATACACGAAGTAAAAAAAAAAATTACAATTTGGTTTATGCTTTAACATTTTGGATTAGGTGTCTTAGTTCAAGTTAACAATGGATATTTTATAAAATGCACAAAAGTAGCAAATTTCTTCATTTTCTTCAGCTATTCATGTACTATATTAAGCTGTATAATTCACACCCCAATTGACAGTTACAAAATAAACTGTTCTAGAAATATAAAGACTTTGTCTAATAATTCTCCCCATATGTTTCTGGCAAATAAATAATTAAGGCTTAAAACGCATGCTATCTCCACTTCATTTCAAAAGAATAAAGATCTGGTATCCTTTCTACTTTTTAAAAATGATCTTTCCTTGCAACATACATCAAGTCACTTACATTTGAAGGAAGCCAATATTAATATTTCCTTTTCATCTTATAGTGCTTATAAAGTAGTTCAAACAATTCTCACACATCTGCAACTTAGATGTAGATACACTATGTCTTCTAAAGATGTAATTCTAACACTATCATGCTATAAAAATTATCCAAAGGACTGTCAAACAACCATGTGTCCAAAATCATCTGGCTAATCAACCAATGATATCAGTGCAAGTCAAGGAAAGGAGAATTTGACATTCAGCAGTTAGTGGAGAAGGATGGGCATTCCTCCACCTTGTCAGGTGGGGGCATAAAGCTCACCTGTGCAATCAGAAATTCAGAAATCACAAGCAATCTAAAGAACAGTTTACTTTTCTATTAATTCAAATAGACCATGCCATGACAGTGCATCTCAGGTAAACAAGAGGTAAAGTCACTTGGCAGGTACACTGTCTAGACCTCTGCATTGTAATTTTTCTTACCCCTTGGCACTTTTAAGTTGTATCATCCCTAATAATTATACTATATAATATCTTCCCAGAACTGGGAAACAAAAAGGAACAAGGAAACAAAACAAAACCAATTATTAATTCATTACAATTCCATTTCTCCTTGTATAAAATGAAAAATAAATACATGTTGAACAAGTATATATATACTGAGTATAATTTTCTTACCTAGGGAGAATATCTTCCTGAATAACACTGAGGAGACCAACAAACTTACAAGCATTAGATTTATTGTTTTACGGATGGACTGATTTTCTTTTTTTTTTCCCCGATGACTTCCAAGGAGCAATGTTTGTTAGCATTTAGTGTCTTCCATTTGGCAATAATAATCTTTCGAAGTTTGACAGGATTTAAGTAATTCCAAATTGTTTTCAAGGCTCACTTTCAAATCATGTTTTAAATTGCAGCATATGAAGCATGTAAAACACTTGTTTCAATGAGAACATGACGCTTGCATTTAGTATTTACACAATATGAAATAAATCATGTCAGAATTAATAAGGTCTAATTCTATTAATGTCAGAAAAGATTAACGTGGGTTCCCTCCTCTAAGCAGACTTACCCGTTACTCTTTGAATTATTCTTGACAGTGTTAAAATTAGACTAAGCCTACAAATAAAATAGGCCAGCAAATAAATTGAAGTAATAAATTAAGACATTGTGTAAATAAAGGTATCTGTGGTAAGAAGAAACCAGATTTTATTGAAAATCCTTAGCAGATTTGTCATCAGTAATATACTTATTACTGTATCTCTTGATGCTTCTAGTTGCCTCTGTGTTGAACTTTTTTCTTGTGTGTGCTTTTAAGTAGATGTAACCTTTATAGTTGGGATATACGAATGTTAAGGATTATTACCTGTGCCTACACAAGAGCAAGGGAGTGTGATTGAATCATGTAACAAAAGAGATTTTGCTCATCAGGTTGATTGGCTCCATCAGAGGTAGCCCAAGTGCTCATCTTAACTGTATTGGTTTGTATAGTTAGCAAAAATATGGAGGGGAGAATTAACTTAAATTATCTTTTTTATTTCTACATTTATTTCCATTTGTTTCTTTATGCAGATTATGACTCAGGGGGATCAGTTCCTCTAGGAACTGGGAAAAGTAAGATATCTGTTTAATTTAAACTTAAATTAGATTTTTTTTCCCATTAAGTCATGATAAAGCATTGCTTTCGTGGGCACAAAAATGTTATTATTTCCAAATACGGTGAGCATTCCAATCAGTAGTAAATGATATTATCCCTGTATTTCATTAAGAAAATACAGACCAAGTCAAGAGGACTGAGAAAGAGAAGAGGTAAAGACATGTGAACAATCTATGAACCTGGCCATTTTTCTTAATGGACACAGTACTCAAAAAATGACATTATTAATATGTTATTTATTATTTATATTATTAAAGATTGTATATATATATATTTAAAAGCTTTATGTATATCTTCTCATTTAAATTCCTTGAAATATTTCATGTTAAATGTATTATAATCTGAAGAACCAAGCTTGTTTTGATAGCAAAATATAAATAGGTCATGATTTTTTTTTCCACCAAATAACCATTGGAATTTATTAACACATGGTTTCCCTACCCTGAGTTAATAAACAACTTCAAAGCTTCAGCAGAAAAGAATAAAATATATTGAATATCATTGTAAGGTTCATGAGGAAGTTGTGTGTAGTTTATATTATGATCTCATAATATATTTATAACATGAAATGTTGCTGAAGGATTCAAATAATTCTTTGTGGGAAAATGTGAGAGACACAGTGCCAGTAGGTGAGGTTAGAGAAATGTTCTTCTGCACAGAGTGGTGCTGGGGACGCTCAGATTACATTAAATATTTCTTAAACATTTATTTTAAGTAGCTGCCATTTCCAGGACCGTAGGTGAGCTGAAAGGTATGCATGACATCATCACTGCCCTTGCTAAATTTGCAATCTGATATGATGGACAAGATTTGCTGTGTGCAATTCAGGTTTAGATTTATTGTATGTAATGAGACAATTAATAAAGTGACTAAAATAATCCAACACTGAGCATCAGGCCCTGAAAGCAGCTACAGTAGGAAATAGTCGTTGCCAAGGAACTTAGGATAGCGATACAGGTTTAGAGTCCAAGAAGAGAGTGTGAATGTAATAAGTACCTATATATAGGTTAGTAATGTCAGTGAGGTCAAAAGTGCTTCCTAAATTTACTCGTATATATGTAAAGAAATGTTCCACACAGGGTTGTTTATAATGCTTGAAAGTCATTTTGAATTTCAAACATGGAGAAGTATAACAAGATATAGTTCTCCACATTATGTAATGAACTATTAATTATGTTTTCCAAGATAATGCTATTTAATTATTTGAGGATAGTATCCTTCTAGATAATGGTAAGTGAAGATCAAAATCAGGGTAAAATGCTTTATATAAACAATATTAATATTTTTAAACCAATAGGAAAAAAAAATTGATTTTGGTAGCAGGGATTGAACAGAGGGGTGCTTAACCACCGAGCAACATCACCAGTCCTTTTATTTTTTTTATTTTTAAGTTGCTTAGGGCCTTGCTACATTGCTGAGACTGGCTTTGAATTTGTGATCCTCTTGCTTCAGGGTCCCGAGTCTCTGGGATTACAGGCATGCACATTACAGCCACTGCACATGGCTTGTAAAACTTTTTAAGTCAAGATGATGGAGTGACCCCATCTGCAGCCATATGCACACACACACACGCTTTCACACACATGCATGCACAGCACATATGCATGAATTCACATGAACACACAGAGACAACATATACATATACGTTGTTGTTACTGTAGAACACAAAATAGAAGATATTTTTCATGTTTCAGAATCCAGGAAGGAATTTATTGAAGAGAACTGAATCTCAGAACCATGGGTAGCTGCTGAGGGTGCTAAAGGTCACTGGAGTTGGAGTCGTTTCACTGCTGCTGAAGTAAAGAACTCTCCAAAATATTGTGACTTCAAAAACCTACCTGGTGGACAAGCAGATGGACCTGGGCCCAGGTGGACACTTCTCTAGTCTTGTTTGAAACTCTCAGGCAACTGCAGACATCTGGTGGCTCAGCTAGATCTGGATGACCTAGGGGCCCTTATTCACAGGTCTGGCAATGGTGCTGGCTCTCTGCTGGGCACACGTCTCCAGCAGGCTCTACCTGGCTTCATTCCATCGAGCAGCAAGAGAGAAAGAGAGAAAACATGACCAGTTTGCAGGTACCTTTTTACATTAACTAACGTCTGATTACTAAAGCAAGTTCCAGGGCTAAAGTCAGAGACAATTTTGGCAGGAAATGCATAGGAGTGTGAATGCAGGGGACTGGGGTATGTTTCATTGGGGCTACTGTTGTACCAGAATTTCTGACCACAGTGAAAATTCTGACTTTGTGTTAACTGCCTAGAGTAATAACTCAGTTTCTCTGCATAGTGGAGGACAAAACTCAGGCACTTCTAAAACAGGTAAGTACTTTAACAGAGGAACACTTTGATTCTATACATACTTTATGATAAAAGTTTAAATAATGAGATTTCAGGCCAAAATACTCAATCGAAGGCTTAGAAACTTCAAAAAAATTGTGTGTATGTGTGTGTGTGTTTGTATAAATAAAAATAGAAAAATGCAATTTTCCAAATCATTAATTACATAATGTGATTTCTTATTTGTGTCTTGCCATGTTTTCTAACACTTCTATAATGCCTACGAGCTCATATTCATAAAGAGAATATTTAAATACAAAGATACTAATGTCAGCCGCACTTGGCAGGATGCTGAAAGATAAACAAAATTTGATTAGTTGAAGAAATTGGTGGTAGGATTTGTTAGGTCTGGAAATGCTTTTAGAATTTGGTAAGAAGATCTTAAAAGTCTAAATGAAATGATTTCTTTTTCTTTGAGCATCTTCTAAAAATGCAGAATCGTACAATTTCCTCATAATAAATAATAAAATAATTTTTTCATTGTAAGCACAACTTGAAACTCAGAGTCCCCAAACCCATAGACAGATCAAATATAATCCTGGAATTTTGCCAGAAAAATATTACCTGAAATGTCTAAATTGACTCCCTTCTGCTATAGGAAAGTTATTAGTAATTAATGATGAACATGCTCATAAATCTTCCAGAGAACAAGATAGGACATTGCTTTTCTTGTCCTGATTGGCAACTTGAGTCAATTTGGGAAGGAATTTCAACATTTTCTCTACTCCCACTCTTCCTCTGCTGTGATGCTGATCACGGTGCAGTTCAGGTCCATTCCTTGTTCCTACACTCTGGGCAGAGGAAACTTCTACAAACCAGGCTTGAGTGGGACCATGTGGTTTGCACTGGCTTATGCAACATTTGAATATACGACGAAGGAGAGGCTTTATGTGTTCTTGGGGGACCGTGTGGTTTTGCTCTTGTGTCCTGGTGGTCTGTCATGAAAAGAACTGAGCAAGTGACTGCTACACCTTGAGCCCAGTGCACAACTGAGACGTATGGAACAGGCAGGAATTGGGTTGACAGCTTGGAGTGAGTCCTCATTAACAGCTCAGAGCAGACACACGCAACAAATCACAGGCTAGATCCACCAAATAGCAGTTTTCCTGCAGACCCTCAAGCCTGAGAATGTATACTCACTGTGGTCAGTCAGTTGTTTTATGCACTATTATTACATAAGCTGACCAATTCATATTGTCCCATTTCTTCATCCAGGTCCACATGGCCTTTATTATGAATAGAAAAACAAAACAATAACAACAAATAAGTTCTGTCATAAATTAAGAGAGGGAAGAGGACTAAGGGCAAAGTGTTTCGTGGTGCCACACACTGAACTTTAAGGAAAACTTTGAGCTTAAGCAAAGGTGAATGTTCTGTGTTACTGAGTAGCCCCGAGCTAAGGTAGTACTATACTCTGCTTTATGTGGGCAGATACCTGCCCTTATCAGGTAAACCCAAGTTGTTCTGGTTCAGTAATGAAAATTGGGAATATTTCCTAATTCCTTTTGCTAAAAGCAATTTCAGCTCTTTTATTTTCAACACTGAGGTCTTCTGCAGTGGGAGAGAAACATCCTTTTTTTTTTTAAAGAACTCTTTAGACACAATCCTGTACTGTATAAATTACCATGTCAGGCTGGCTTGAAATACAGGGCTCCTGAATGCAGAACTACTGGGGAATCTTGGCCTTCTGGTTTTCTGATGGCGGATCTTGCTCCATGAGCTCATGGTCAATGATCACTCCTTCCCCACTGGCTCACTCACCAGCCCCATCTTTTAACCACTGTTTATCTGAGCACCTTTCTTACTATTTCGGAAGTAAGCAGTCTCCTCCCTGTGGACTGGGTTTCAAGGAGGCTAAAGTTGTGGATCCATATTAAATGAATACCCAGCTGTTGACATCAGTGTTTCACCTTGTTAGAAAGAATGTTACCAGTGTCCCTGTCTAGCTGGGACTCCCATAGTCTTGCTCAAGGCTGCAGGTCCTAATTCCTCATCTGAATGTCATGGCATCTTTTCTCAATGTTCTGTGTGTCCTGAAATGTCACAGTCACCAATGCTCAGTGTCTTAAAATGTGTCCTTTCTCTACTTGCATTCCAAATTCATCTGTTCCCATCTATTCCCATGATACTTACTGCAAACCACTTAGCTTTAACTTCTAATTTCATGAATTTCTCACCAGAAATATTATGCACTGGCTTTAAATTTTCTTTCCTTTCACCTACAGAGTCCCAAGTGTTTAACAAAGTTTTAAAATCCTTTTGGGGTAATCCTAAAGACAATAGCAATACTCTGGGACTCTGTCTCCTGAACTCCTTGGCTTATTTTAATCAGTAGTATAATTTAATTCTAAAAAAATCATAACTATGAATTTAATAACCACTGTCAGTTGTATGAATCTTTCTAGTAAGGTAGAACTTCTGAAAGTGGTTGCAGGGATCCTGAAACTTGTTATCGGTGTCCGGAGTAGGATCCTTGTATTTTTCTGTTGGTGTCAGAAATGAGTGATCCCAGGGACTCCCAAACTTGGCAGTGATCATCAGAAATGAAATTCACCAAAACAACCTTGAATTGAAAGAGTCTAAGAGGGCAGGTGTTGATGAACCTTTGACTCCTGCGTGGTCATGAGATTACCCATGATATGCAGCCACAGTTGTGTTGCAATCATTTATTGGAGGTAAGAATTATCAGTGAAATTTAGAAGTGATGGAATCAACTCCTATGGAACTGATCAAAGAATGAATAAGTAAATGCAAAATAATAACAAAAAATTCAAATATAAAATTAATTGGTTATTGCTATCTGTAATAATTAAAATAAAGAAGTGTTGATTTGAGGCCAAGTTCAGATTTCAGCCAATCTAAGGTATAGTCTAAGGATTGCTACTGAAGAAAAAAAATTGGGTGAAATCCACAGACTTCTAAGAAAATTTGAATGATTCTCAAGAGAATGAAAAAAACAAAGGGAGACCGCAGGGATTCCCTCCAGTGTGGTGGGAGCTTCTATGTAGTTATTAAGAAATTCCAAATGCTGATAGGGCAGCACCGTAGGTGGTTAGGTGAACAAATGGGGTTCCCCGCTGATCCTCCAACAGCACAGTTCCTCTAATAAACCTGATCTATTTACCCCAGAGTAACAGAATTTAAAAAGCTATAAGGCAAATATGTCAAAATAAAGTCTGACTTCAGATTGTCTGCATCAGTGTTCATACATATACTAGTCGTTATAAGGATTGATGAAAGGGCAGGATCCTTTGATTCAGGGACATGAGGCCACATGCCCCTGAGTGGTTGGGAAGAGGGTTTTCTAAAACTTCTAGACACAAAGTCCCATACACTATGACTCCAAAACCTGTTAAAATGCTGACAGAGGCAAACATTGGCATAGGAGAAGATAAGGACTCAATGGCGATGAGATGGAGTAAAAGTTAGGATAAAATTGGAATGTTTGCACAAACCTTATGTAAATTCATTTTGTGTCTTTTATCTGAATGTGTTATGGGGATGAATATCTCATCTCCCTAGGGAATATTTCTCATTTCTATTATTGCAAAGCAAAAGGCATGAAAATTTCATTTTTTAGGCAATATTGATTGGACATGCCAAATAAGATTGCCCAATCTCACATGGATTTTGTTAATTTGTAGCAGTGTAGGATTCCTGTTGGATGTAAAACAAAACAGCCCTGTGTTGACAGCAGAGTGGGCTTTTGACAAAAACCCTTGAGCACAACTCAGTGGTGACTGCTGACACTTTAGACATGAAAATCTCTACTCGAGAGACAAATGCAAACTTTCTGTTAGATGTTAATTAGAGCTGTCACTATGACTGAAGAAAATAAATAATCTTAAAATCTGAAATACATGTCTTGGGTGATATCTGAGAAATATTCTAATGGAGAATGTAATACTCAGATGAGTTATAAAATAAGATAGAAATGGTTTGTACAGGATCATGTTCTATGATCAGTTTTCTATTTATCAATAAAATGCTTGTCTCATAGGTGGCAATTTCAAGGTGTATGATGCCATCTCTCTTGGAAGACCTCCACATGAGAACTTATGGATAAAAAAACTGAAGAAGGTAAAAACCAGTCAGCTCAATGGGGCTGCATTGCATGATACTGTTATGGCAAATATAGAAAAGTTGGACAATAAGTAAATCCCTATGTTTGAAATTTTACCTACTCATGGGCAGTAGCCAATTGCTGTCCATATGGTCACGTAGGACAATAGAAATGTGGACCATTTAAGAGGTGTGTGGGGCATGGATCTATGGAAATATTTATAAGAATGTAAGAGGTATGTTAAAGTAGGATTTGTCATTGCTCACCCTACTCTCAGAATAATAAAAAAAAATAATTGGGACTACTAAGTGGACACTTTGGTGTTCTTGTTTAAGGCAGTCTCCTGGATTCCTGGAATGAATGATTATGGGGTGCTCCAACGAGACAGAGAAGGATTGAATTAAGACATGCTCCTCATGAAACTTCAGAGGCACAAAATGCCTTTATGCTCTTATGACTGCCAATAAGAGAGATAGAAATTGCAGATGATTATGGGGCAAATTGTCTGAGGTGATGACCCCACACATAAGATGCAAGAGGCCTGAGAGCTTCAGAAGGATACAAAAGTGTCCTGACAGGAAGAGAGACTTACTCTGGAGCAGGCTTTTGCATAATTGATGGTAGATGCAAATGCTTAAAATACCATCAAAGAACTGGAACAAAGATTCTGTGTCAACTTGGACCACCAAGTTATATTTCTTCAGGACAAGAAATTCACTTTCAAACTCTGAGGAATGGTTTGAAGAGAATTACAAAAGGTAACTAAAATAATTTTTGCATAAAATCTAAAATGGGTGGGATACAGGCATCCATCATGAGATCTTCGTTTGACCCACTCCTTCATGAGTGTGGGCTCACATTCATCATGGGGGACAGCAATGGAAGAGCCCCAACAGACAGATTCTCCCTCTGAGTGAACTTGAGAAGAGGGGACTGAGGTTAGCATGATTGTACAAAATTTCCCCAAGTCACCCAAGATGAGGGCTACAGCTTTGAATTCTGGCAGTGTGGATAATCCCTTAGCAAGAGTCTTCACACCAGAATTCCTAAAGGCAAGATGGAGTAAATTAGGCATTCTACCCTTCTGGTAAAATTGGAATTGACAGGAACTGTAGCTGTACTTCCTAGAAATTGGAACAGTCCACTGGGTATAAAATTATGTAACCACATACGTAACCCCTATTTAATTAGGAGTGGAATGAGAGGGAGGCTCTTGCTAGATTTAATGGAATTGCTGCTTGCAAGTTGTAAGAGTCCAGTGGCCAAACCTTAAGTCCCTTTCAAAAGTGGAAAATTTGGGTATAGGATGAAAGAAGGAATAGTGACTGAAGGTAAAAAGGAGGAATAAATATGCCAAACAATGACTCAAGTCTAGTATTATATGGGTGTCTCATGAGAGGTTCAGAACAAGCTCATTTATACCATATGGTTGAAGTAGTAAAGCTATATATTGCCATATTGACAAGCTTCTCTTGAAACCTACGAAGGTCAAACAGAAGTCTGAAACCTGAGTGGTATCACTCTGGGAAAACACTTGCTCATATTATATGCTAATGAATTAGACCAATTGTTAATAACTTGGTGAGATTCTATGAATAAGACAATATCTTCTGACTTATATTTATACCAAAAGTCAGCCAAGAAGGTGATCAACTGTGTGCATGTGCCTACTCTGGACAACAAGGCTTGGAAAACTTTCCTGATTGGTGATAATCTATGTGTATTACTACATGTCATTTCTGAGAGAAGTTGACATTGTCCAGAAGTACACTGTAAGAGGACAGGTGAGGACTTCATACTTGGAACTCTCCTGGGTTCTATTCTATGCACTGTTTCCCTGGACTGATTTTAATTTACAACCTTCTGTTGAAAACTATTAATGGTTACTGTCTTAATAGCTTTCAGTGAGTTCTACAATTTCTTCTAGCAAATCACCAGATCCAAGAGTGGTCTAGGAGGCATTATAACTCTACAGTACTATACATAATTACTTAGGATATATTCTTGCCAAAGACACATTAAACTTCATTGTAATAATGAAAAATAATTAGACAAATCCAGAGTGTGAAACATTTGACTGACTGGAACCCTTAATTGTGCCAGTAACCTGAAATGAAATAAACCAAAACAGGTAGAAAGCATCCCTATAGTTTAAGGAGTTATAAAATGCAGAGGAAGAGAGATGCTTACTCCACAGAATAAAAATTTTTCAGTTGAGACATTTAGGGCAACATAGATCACATGGCCAACTTGGGATCAGTAACAAGCAGCAAGAGATAGCTGCACATTCCTTGGATTCATGGACTACTCCTCTTAGAATTGATGAGGTTGTTCTGGTCTGCTTAGGTTATTAAGAGACTATGCTCCTCCCTCAAATTGAGAATGGGGGCCATATTACCGTCTCATGAACATTTTATGGAGAGAAGAGGATAAGCAACAATGCCATCCATGGTACAACCACACTTTGTCCTGATTTGGGCTTCAAACACACCAAAACAACCAATGTCCTTCCTCAGAAGCTCAAATGTACTACAAACATAGAGGTACAAAGACTATTTGGATTCCATTGACAGAGACCTAACTTTGGTTTAATAGAGTCAAACATAACCCATAGGCCCTTGAAAGCATGGCTGCTTGAAATAATGACACATAATGGCTGTTTGAAGATCTCTAATTAGCACAACTTGACATATCACTTCCCTGTATTTTGTGAATACTAGTGACTAAGAGACATCACCATCATTGATTAGAAATATCTGTAGCTATGAGCACCATGCTTCACCTTGGGAGACTCCTGTTTGGCCCATTCATACTTTGTGTTTTCCATAGCAGTCAGCTGGTGAGAGCAAATTTGAGAAGTGTTTATAATTTTCAGTCTAACCCATTGGAAACAACTAATTTGTGTCCAATTTTTTTAAAGTTATAGTCCCTTGCATCTTTTTATTTTCTTCTACTATATTTAGAATCATCCAGTGTTAGAATATCAGGTCATCTTAATGACAATAACAAAGCAGAATGTGGGAAAAACACAAGGTGAATCCATCATACAACATTCCTCTGGCATTGGTGACTGACATGTAGCTTTCCCCTTCAGCAGGGAGTCAGAGGGTCTTCAGAGCGTAGGGATTTATCATTTTCCTGGAACCAGGTCCTACAAGGGAGCCTAGAAGTTTGCCTAAATCAGAGTAGAGGGTATTGACAGGACATGACTTTCTCTAGAGCTACCATCCAGCCTTGACAGTTGCTGTGTCTTTTTTTTTTTTTTTCTTCTCTTCATTCAGCATAAACCTTGACAGATTAATTGATTTGTCAGTATTTCTTAAGTCACAGAGATATTCCATTGCTAAAACATTTCCTAGAATTTTCAATGCACATCTCTGTATTTTGTTATCTTACTCCTGCCTTATAATCTCTCCTTTTACACATAAAAATGAATAAATGGACAAACATTTTGATTTAAAAAACGAAATACAAATAACCAGTTGTTAAAACTTGTACTGAAATCCTTGCGTGATTACTAATTGAAACCTTTTTCCCAGGACTCTGTCTTATGCAGTCCAAGTTTTTCACCATACAGTCATTTAATCTGGAATGGCATGTGAGTAAGGAGCCTGTTCTACATCTCATGAAGCAAACTACTTACCATTCTCTGTTGAATATAAAGTATTGCATTGACCATATTCCAAAGAATTTCTATACCTGCATAGACTGCAAGAAATTTTCTTTAGATATCATTCTGATAATTCACTTATATATATTGACAAAACAGCAAATGTGCATGACCCAGAAAAAAGATCAGAGCTCAATTTGACTTGAGTCTTGTCACATGTATGGCCTGCCCTGGTTCATTATTGTCACTAAAATGACCTCTAAAGTTCTAAAATTCAATTACTCCCAAAATACTACAAGAAATAGAAGTGATTCGAGGGAGTAAAAATTTTTTAAAATTATAAAAAATGCTAATAGATTAGCTATGTTTAATCAGTTAGATTGGACCTAGAAATTAAAACTCATCTGAAAAATAAAAATAAAAACAAAAGTAGCCAGGCATGATGGTGCACACCTATAATTCCAGAAGCTCCAGAGCCTGAGGCAGGAAGATTGCAAGTTCAAAGCCAGTCTTAGCAACTTACTGAGGCCCTAACCAACTATGGAGACCCTGTCTCAAAGTAAAAAAATAAAAAGGGCTGAGAATGCTGCTCAGTGGTTAAATTCCCTTAGGTTCAATTGCTGGTACAAAAAAAAGTAACACTTTGAATTAGGGAAATACACAATTAAAAATCCAGAAATGTCATAATTTATGATTGGAAAATACCTACACAAGACCTGAAGAAATAATTGAGATCCAAAATGGTATACTTGTTTCCAGCATGAATGATATGAATAGTTTCTAAGGCTCTATGATATTCACTTAATAATATAATATAAAATTACAATTAAAATGGACATTACTATGAAATATTTTCTAAGGAAAAAAATCTTATTTACAGTTGTACCTGTTTGGTTAATTATGACTACGACTAGCCCAGAAGAAAATATGTATACTAAACTAGGCTTGATCTTACTTGTAGAAAATAGACTTATTTTTGTTAATATAAAGAAAAAATAGCGGTGATCAGGCATTAAGTGCTGTCTGAAATTCAATACCAGGAACACCAGCAAAACCAAAAAATGTGAAAATGACTCATTTTCTTTTATTGGGAGTTTATGCATACTTTATAAATCCTCTAAATACAAGAAAATACCAATTTGTAATACTTCATGACTAAAAACTGGAAGAATGGCCATAAAAGAGAATGAAACACAGATATCTAGCATTTTTGCAGGACTGCTCCTGGAGTACGATAAATAATGACAGTAAAATCTCTTCTGGGAAGCATTTTTGTAACCTGGTTGTCTAAGTAAACATAAAAGATCTGCTTCCCCATCTGAGAAACCCCAGTATCCACAAATAACCCACTGACAATCATTCCCTGATATCATGGCACAAACTGCAGAAGACAAAAATAGTTTTGATGTTTATAGAGAGGATCAACTTGACTTTAACCCTGCCCAATCCTTTCGCTGATGCTTAATAACAATTTATCCTTTAAATGCTACTTAATCTAACCTTAATTTATTCTTTGGCAAATGAGTCCTGTCAAAGAGCAAGTCTGTATCCAGTCAGAACTCATTTCCTCTTCTTCATTCTTTTCAAAGATGCTATGGAACAACTCATTATAGAGGTTTTACCTTTAATGCATCACATAATTTAGTGAAGTTTATCAAAGAATGAAACAAAAATGTGTATCATCTATGATCAAAGACATCAGCCTTCTGGTATTGGTGGAAGAGTAAAGTAATTATGTGAACAAATTACTCTATGAATGTATTTTAAGACTATGGATTTGACCATGCTCTGTATAACACCCACACCTCTATATCTACAGTTACATCTACACATATTTGACAGACTAGTCAAAGCAAAAAGAAATAAGGAAGAGTTGGCACTCCAGAAATGATACTGGAAGGAGTGAGAACTGAAGGTTGTGACTTCTCAGCCCAAGCATGCTGTTCAACACCCACAACTACAAACAGAACGTGGTTCTGGGGGAGATCAAAGTCTTGTTCATTCAAAGTTCTGCATGGTAAAGTTCTGGATTGGAAGTGAAACTGGAGAATTTCAAGAGAAAATCCGGGGCAGCCTAAGAACCACAGGAGTAAATGAATCTATATTTCATATAAACAAGACACTAGAATTAAGAGAAAATCATAAGACATGAAAGATGCCCTGGGAGTTTAAATTAAATAGCAAAAGCGATGGTTCCATACAAGGATAGAAAGATAAAGTTAGGGGGAATATATCTTTGAATTAGTATAAAAATAAAGAAAATAATTTAAAACAATTGTATATAATACAATGAGAGTATTATTCCACTATATTAAAAGCCCTACATGTTTCAGTGTGTGTGTGTGTGTGTGTGTGTGTGTGTGTGTGTGTGTTTGTGTGTGTGTGTGTGTGTGTGTGTGTGTGAGAGAGAGAGAGAGAGAGAGAGAGAGAGAGAGAAAGGAGATGAATTTATGAAGAGAATCACAAAGGGAAAATTTCAGGAATGGGAAGAACTTAAGAATGTTATATTGAAATGGTGCATCAGATACCCAGAAAGATGAATTCAATGATCTAAACAAAGATATATTTTTGTGAAATCTGAAAACAAACTAGAAATGAGGAAAAGAATAATAGTTTTAAGAATAAAAAAATTTAACAGAAAAATAGAAGTAAAAATAAATTCATACTTGCCTACTTCAACTGATCCTGGAGAGAGACTAAAAGTATAAAATTTCTCAGTATGGGAAGTATAAATCACATAAAGGGGTAGCATAAATCATTTATGATTTTTAAATGATATTTTATAAATATCAGAAACATAGTCAGAAACATTGATAGCTGTAACATAATGGACTATTCCATTCAGTTCTGGAAGAAAATAACTTTCGTGTTGGAATTTTGTGATCCCCAATCATATCCAATAGGAGGAAAGTAAAGCTCTGCAGCAAAGACTCCAATTCCTGACATATTTTGGATCATTTGACATCAACTTTGACATTTTCAAAGTTGGTTTCCTCATTACCATGGACAACATCTCCCTTTTTACCTTCCAATTAAGTACTCTTAAAAAATTCACTTTTAAAAGTTGTTTGTTTGTTTGTTTTTTAATTTGAGGATAATTTTAAACTTAGTGAAAATCTGAAATACAATACAGCCAGTCCCCAGAGAGCCTTCACTGAGCTTGCCCCGTGTGAGAATCCCACTTGGACAGAGAACAGTGAGCCAATCTGAGAAAATGCCTTCTACAGCAGTTCACTGAACTGCAAGCTTGATGCAGATTTTACCACTTTTCTTCATGCTCCTTTTCTGTTCCTGGACCCAGTCTAGGATTTCAGAGTACACTGCCAAGGTGAAGCATGATCCTCTTCAGCTACAGATATTTCTAATCAACGATGGCGATGGCTCTTAGTCACTAGTATTCACAGAATACAGGGAAGTGATATGTCAAGCCGTGCTAATTAGAGATTTTCAAACAACCATTATGTGTCATTCTTTCAAGCAGCCATGCTTTCAAGGGCTTATGGGTTATGTTTGACCCTATTAAACCAAAGTTAGGTCTCTGTCAATGGAATCCAAATAGTCTTTGTACCTCTACGTTTGTAGTACAATTTGAGCTTCTGAGAAGGACATTGGTTGTTTTGGTGTGTTTGAAGCCCAAATCAGGACAAAGTGTGGTTGTACCATGGATGGCATTGTTGCTTATCCTCGTCTCTCCATAAAATGTTCATGAGATGGTAATATGGCCCCATCCTCAATTTGAGGGAGAAGCATATTCTCTTAATAACCTAAGCAGACCAAAACAACCTCAGCAACAGGAGTAGTCCATGAATCCAGTCAATGTACAGCTATTCCTTGCTGCTCCTTACTGGTACACTATTTTTAACCTTATCCCAAAGTATATTTCTTCCCAATCAATTCCTTCTACCTTCATTTCTTCCTCCAGATGCCATACCACCTTTGTATTTGTCTGTTCCCCAGCCAAATAGTTCATCTCTACTACATTCCTCACATAGCATCACAATAATTTTTTTTAATAGGGTCTCTCTTCTCCACCCCAGAACTTTGTGGTCTGTTTGTTTGTTTGTTTGTTTGGTACCAGGCATTGAACCTAGAGGCACCTAATTGACTCTTCCTAGAGCCACCTTCCAGGCCCTTTTTATCTATTTTTTAAATTTTCAGACAGAGTCTCACTAAGTTGCTTCAGGCATTGCTTAGTTGCTGAGGATGGCTTGAACTTGGGATCCTCCTGCCTCAGCCTCCCAAGCTGCTGAGATTACAAGAGCGCACCAACCCATCAGCCCCATCCCAGATATTTTAATGGCTTCTCAATGCATTTAGAGTAGAATCAAAATAGTTAATATAGATAACATTGCTCTGATATCATAACTGGAATATTTAGAAGTGGAATTACTTCCTAGAACAACTTGAATCAATTATCTCTCTATTCTCCTGTATTTTAAACATGGTGGTGGACTTTCATTCTGTTGCTCACATAAAGCTCTTTCCTTTTGCAGGATTTTAGCCCTTGTTCATAACTCAGTCTGAATGACTGTTCTCCCAATTCTTATCCTTTACAATTCTTTCCCATTCAAACTTCATGCATCACCATTTGCTGGACTTTTGATTAAAGCCGTGATCATGCCTAGTTTAAGACATAAGCATGTAGCACAGTACCTGGTACAGATAGGGTGTTAAAGAAAATTGACTGAATAAGTAAATAAATAATCATATTCCCTCTTTGAAATGAAGACTGTTCTCTCTGAGGGAACAAAAATCAGGACAACTCTTGTATAAGAATTGAAGACCGTTGGTAGTCTTGGGAAACATAGGTAACTTGAACAACACATTGGCAAGATCCAAAGCCAATGATGCTGTAAACACCCTTGAACTTTGTTACATCCTCTTTTGTCCTTTGCCCATTCATTTTGTCTTCTTTTCTTTTGACATTGTTCTAATATGTAAACATCTAACCATTGTATACAGATTTGGCCCTTCCTCAAATGACTCAGACGGCTAATGTGAGATTAAAAAAAAAATGTGTGGCCATTGTAACTTCATTGGATTCACAGCAGAAATACCACATTCAGCTCCCAGGGCAGTGAAGATTTAATGATGGTGGCATGTCATTTTGAGTTCTAGAAATAGTTTCTTGCAGGGAGAGAAAAGGAACTGGAGTATGGTGTGCTGGGAGCACTAGCATCTGTACACTACGATATATAGGGTTGCATAAAGAAAATTTCTGGTCCCTCCCTCCTGATGTACATACCTATGTGTCATTTCTTTTCTGTCCCCTCTTTGTAGTTTCACTGTCATTGTTTCAACCTTTTTTTTTTTTTTTTTTTTTTCGGTGCTGGGGATTGAACCCAGGGCTTTGGGTTTGCAAGGCAAGCACTCTACCGAATGAACTATCTCCTCAGCCCATGTTTCATCATTTCTAAGTGATTTTGGAGCAAGTTTCCAGCATCAAGATTCTTCAACCTGAAGATCTCATCACCCCCTACAAACAATGCCATCCTCTTACATATCTAAAATACAATGTTCAAATTCAAGAAATGTACATTCATATAATCCTATTATGTATTAGAAAGTCCATATTCTTATTTCACTAATTGCTCTATTAAAATTTTTATATAATTTTCTTCCAATTAAAGATATAATCTATTTTCACATATTTATCTATCCTATCTCTTTCTCAGGAATAACTTCTCCATCTTAGTCTTTTATGGCATTTACATTTTTTTGAGGAGTATGCACCAGTTTTAATTTCAAATTGTCCTCTGATTTGTGACTGCTTTCATATGATGAGCCAAAACCATTTGTTTTCTGTATATTTCTTGGCAGAAATGCTACCTGAGCCATGTACCATCAACCTAGCACATCAAAATACACACTGGACCAATTCTTAGGATGTCAGCCACTGGGACATGGTGTGCTCCTCCAGATTTCTCCATTATGAGGTTGTCTTTTCCCTTTATCATTAATCAGCAATCTCTTACAAGATACATTGAGACTATTCAAATACACGCTTTCCCAGCAAACTTTGTAGCAAAAGGTTCTAGCACTCCTAGATCACTGAATCAGTTACTATCATTGTCGTCATTAAAGGGTGATTTTACTCCCTTTTCATTATTCTACATTCATTTGGCAGCTCTGAAGAGTAAATAAAGCGTTTCTTCCCCATTGCCACTTTTTGAAGTTAATTTAATTACCTCGATATAAGCATTATAAATATTAAGTTATGACTAGAACAAGATAGTCTATACATCTGGTATTTAGTATATTATGTGTCACCCTAGAAAGAAAACATGGCCTGAATTTATTGCTGATTTTACTAACATGAAGGGGATGTTATGAAAATCATATAATTCTAAATCTTAAAATATATATATGCATATATATGTGTTTATGTATATCCAATGAAGATTTTTAGATTTAACATCTAAGTTTTTTTGTTTTAATATCTATAGCTATTAAAATATTCACTCTGTATTTGTGTGACCTCAAAAATTCAAGTAAAAGTGGAAATTCTCTCTTCTCTGTTTTAGTAGCAGCAAAGTTGATTAATTGCAATTAGCCAAAAGCTGGCAAAAAAAAAAAAAAAAAAAAAAAAAAATTCCTAACCCCATTAACTTATTTTGGTTCTCATTAAACTTTTAAAATCACTTACTTTCCCTTGTCTATTTCAAGCTTATTTTCAGCAGTGTTTCTTCTCTGGCAAGCATATTTGGAAAACGCACAGATTGAGCACCAGTGTGGGAGGAATTATACAGCTAAAAAACATTCCATGAAATGATCACGGGTATTCCAATTTGCTTCAGGATTAATTATAGTTCTATAATTCCCACATCAAGGCAGTCTGTGGGTTAGAGACTGGGCCGAGAGAGTTGTCATCCTACTAATGACATTTAAGGCGAGTGATTTAATAATGCAAAATCTGTACCAATTTCAACCTAAACTTTAGGAAAAGTCATATAAGCAAAGAAAAATAATATAAAACACATTCCCAGCAAATTTTGCCCTATACATTGTAACCTATGAGAAAAATCTGGTTGAAAAACTGAGGGCTGATAGTATAAAGTAGGGAACCATTTAGGAATGATATTTTTAACATCATTACTAATTCTTAACAAGAATCCTGAGACAGAATGAAAAATTATTCTTGGGATCATACAAGAAATGTAAAACAGTTAAGCATATATTACAGATTTAAAGGCTTAATCCCACAAACATTAATATATTGGGTGGATTCTCTTGACATTGTTCAAACAATAAATTACACATATACAAAACAATTTGTTACTTTCAGGTCTGTCATTTATAAACTGTAAATTTTAAATCGAAAAGTTTTAAGGACAGTTTACAATTCCACTGTGATTTTCTTAGAAATAAAATATTCAGAAAAGTAAAAAGCATAATAAATGGTCACTTTATCAACATCTATCATCCATGTTTGATATGTATGTGCATATGTGTGCATAAATATATCTCTATAAATATGTGAGCATAATAGATCATTTTTATTGAGTACTTCCTTGCTGAACACTTCACATGAATTATGACTCTATATAAATTTTGCCATTTAGTCTCTGTAATAGTCCTAGGAGATGTCCAAAGCCACTGTCCCATTTTGCAGGCAAGGAAAGCAAGTCAAAAAGTGATTAAGTTGTTCAATGTCAGATCTAATGGTAGAACCCATTGGGAAAACAGACCATATGGGTTACATGTAATGTCTTTTGCCCTTAAAACATATTTAATCAAATGAATTGATACAGATACATTTCTCTCTTTCAAGGCACAGTGACATCTCTCTCAGGCACACCTGCAAACACAATTGGCATATGGATATGCATACACTTTATAATCTCGCCATAGGCGTGTGTACATGTACACTCACCATTTGCTCTTTCAAGAGTATGAGGAACTAAGGCAAACCACGTGGGCCATCCTGGCATTATATCTGTTGGAGCAATAGCTGTTTCCTGTGTGAAATCATTGTTCTTTTGGTCCCTATAACTTCAAATCCTGTAAGGCTCAGGATTGTGGGAATGGGAAGCAAAATGCTTCTTCATGGTTTAATAATGAAAGAGGGTGATCTTACATCTACCCCAGGGTGCCCAGTTCTTACTGTTGTATTGACAGCAAAATATATTAGTTGTGGATTTGAGTTTCCAACATAATTTTTTAGGACAACAACCAAACTCAGAGGGTGCCTCCAGCTGGTATTATAATTTAGTCTCCCACAGGCCACTCTTTTGTTTTATCAAAGCCAGCTGTTTTAGGATATGAGGCACCTGGTGATATCAGTCAATTTCATGGGTCCCCCACCTCATTTTCTTTCCTATTGAGTGAGGCATTTGTTGGTACTGATTAGAAGGCTTTCTGAAAGTCCATGGAAGGTTACTCTGGCAGAAGTGTTGCAGAAAGTAAAGGAAAATCTATACCAACATAGATAAAACAAAGAGCATCTCTTTTCATATTTTAAGAAGTCCAGTGTAATCGACATTCCATCAGGTAGAAAGGTAGACAGCTGGTTCTTCATGGAATGGTGCTATAAAGGTGCTCAGTACTAGCCTCTTCTTAGAAAACAAACAACGACAGAAACAAACACAAAACCTGGGTATAAAGAGTGTTAATAGTCAAATAATCTTGGTAGGTGAATTTCTATGTCATTGACTCAATGCAAAGCCTCCAACCATGCTGCCACAGCCACATTGTCTGTGGACTATTAAGTCATCTTGGGTAGCTGTGATTGATGGAGACTGTGTGTTACCCTTCCCCCATGGTTATTAAGAGCTATTCTTTTGGGAATGCTTTCTGCCAAAAGTTTATATGCAACACAATTTTGGTTCATCCTGCACAGATTTCAAAAGGGCTAGTCCTGCTACCTCTTCCAAAAATATCTTAGTTCCTGGCTTTTTTATTTTTTCTAAGATTCTGATGACATGGCTACCCCATTCACCTGGGCCTATGGGTCAGTGTAGAACATTATTTCAGGCTCATAAGAAACATACAACCAGGTAGGCAACCTCAGTTCCACACTGATGGCTATCCCTTACTGCCATTGCCAAGGCTAATTCTAACTGGAGCTGTAGTTGACGTTCATGTGCCATTGGTATGAGCACGTCATTCAGAGTCCTTCTACAACAAGACTCTTTCTTCTTCTGTTGGTTGATGTTGGGAGCTCCTGTAATGTCAAAGACTGCAATTGGCCAAGACTACTGAAGAAATTCCTAATCCCTTTAACTTTTTTGGTTCTTGTTTGACACAGAGTTTAATGAGGAAGCAAAGTAGAAGGCACGGGTTTCATGAGAATATGAAACCACAGATTATGAGTTTTTTTATCTTCTACATCTGCCTCAACTGGTCTCAGACATATGATTTCCATTTAAAAGTGGAATTCTGCTGTGTACACTCAACCTTATGACTCAGTAAGATAACACTCAATTCATGGTGTTAGACCTAGGTTTATAATCACCCCAGGTATCAAGACCAGGTGTTCAGTTTTAGGATTCTCAGAAGCAAGCCAGGCACTAATAAAATAAAAAAGAAAAGAAAATTTTTAAAAAAGAAGGAAAGAACAAAAGAGGAAGGAAGGATAGTGACTGTGCTATGTGACAAGATAGATACATTAATTTATTTGATTGCTGTAATTTCTGTGTGTATCAAAACATCATGTTGTATGCTTTAGATAGATAATAAAAAAAGTTCTGACAATAAATTCACTTTGGGATCCTAGTTTTGATCCTGAACCAAAAACCTGAACATCCATTAGTGAATAACCAGACCCATTTTCTGTGTCCCTCTCCCTGCGTTGTGATCACCTGGTGACCTTGTCATCGATGAGAGCCCCGTACAGTGTTCCAGGTACCAGATTTCCAAGACTTCCTGTACTTGCACCTGTTCCTTACATTTTCAAGGTCTAATAAGCTGGTGCCGCCAAATGTGGATTTACCTGTTATCAATTATTAATTCTCTTCAGGTAACTATTATAGCCTTCACCTTACTCCCTAGGATCTGAGACATAATAGTAACCTTGATGGACAAGATTTCTTTATACACTCAAATGTTACTCTAGTGGGCAAACAGATAAGAAACATGTGATAACTAATAAACTGGATAATTACAAAGAGTACTAAGTAGTCACAGAAAATGAAACCCTGCAAGGAGATGACACATGGCCACCCATGATTACACCAGAAAAACAGAGTGAGCAAAACTCTCCAAAGACCTGCATTGACTGGAGTCAGCCACACAAAGACCTGTCTGAAAATTGGTGTGAATGATTCATGGTGGAATAAACATTCAAAACAAAACTAATTTTTCAATAATTAATATAACACTAGGTGTGAGCATTAATTCTTATTTCTGATATAAATGTTTCATTTAATTTCTTTATATGATGTAGCCTGAGTATTTTAGTTCCTAGTAAAATTCTGATAATCCCAAGACTAGGAATCAGGTTGAAAATTTACCCGGAGATGAGTTGCCAAAGGGAACTTGGCAGACAGAACGGGAAAAGTGAGTGCTGCTGCTTGCTTCTTAGGTACCTCAACTCACTTGTTCAGCAGGAATAAACTGGGTATCAGGTTGTTTCAGAAATGTGGGCTTTGCTGGTATTTATAGCAAAGACTGAGTCTCCCCAGCTTGGGAGAGGAGCAGGAAGGACGCTGGCAGCAGATACTGAATCTATCTACATACATACATAGCTGGATGAGTTAGTAGCAGGTGTCTAGTGATAGGCAAAAAAAGAAAATGCAGAGCAGAGAGCCGAGAAGGGGAGAAGCAGAGGAGGAACCAAGGAGAGGTCTGCAGTGTTGCCACTCAGGATCGGTCTTACTGGGAACGTGAGGTGTTAGTAAACTGGTGTTTAGTAAATAGGGTTTGATTCCATCTTTCAAATCTTCAAAATATTTAAGCCTCACCCTTCCTTTGCTCTTGTGTCTCACATCTGGACAAGGTGAGAAGAAGCCCCAGGTGTTGTCCACTTAGGCACTGATAGGCTATTCAAAAGAGACCTTGCCCAAGGTCATTCTTACCCAGTGCCACCTGGCAACCACAATAAAACTCTGCTGGTGGCCCTCGATGGCAAGCCATGTGGATTCGCCTTCTTATTAATCATAAAATAGAGTTGCTCACCGATCCTGTTCTGGCTGCTTGACTGGCTTCTCTGTACTCCATGTTAGGTAATAAACCTCCTCATAGCCTCTTGCTGAGAGCAAGGTAGTATTAGACTCAACTGTAGACCAAGCTTTGGAGCAGAGATCTGTCCCATCTGCAGGGAGTTCTCGTCTGGGGACATTAGGTGCTTCCTAGTGTGGCCAACATAGAGTGAAGGGAGGGAAAAGTGATGAAGAGCAAGGTTGGACCTTTCATGATGGGGTGGGTTGTTAGATCTTTCTTGTTAGACCTACTTTCTTGGCTCCTTCCAGAACACTGCTTTTTACTCCGAATGGAATAAACAATCCTTATAGGGTTTTGAGCAGAGGATGGATATAATTTGCTTTTGTTTATTTAGTTTACTGTAACTCTGTTGAGATATCATTCACGCTCCATAAAATCCACCCTTTTTCAATGTATACAATTCAGAGGTTTTCAGTATATTCACAAGAATGTGGAATGCCTCATGAGTTTCATGTCATCTTTCCGCAGGGACCACGCTCATCTTCTCTGTATATTCCAATTTTAGCATATGTGCTGCTGAAGTGAGCACTTGATGCTCATTTCTGCAGAGTCACACTTACTGCTGAGTTGAGAATAGACTGCAGAAGACTTTAGAAATGGGGGCCTGTGGCGTGCTTATGCAATAAGCCAGGGAGGGAAGGTTGTTTTCCAACCAGAGAGGCAGCGGGGAAAGGATGAGGGTGTGTGAAACTCTGGATGTGTTTTCAAGGTATATTCAGCAGGATTTCCTGAAGGGTTGGGTGTTACAGATGTCATTCATCTCTGTTCAATATTAGAATGTCTCAGACAGGAAACAGGAACCGAATGGGCAGTTAATTATAACCCAGGAACACTGAAAAGAGGTAAAACTGCTTTGACTTGTTGTGATGGAAATAAATCGAAGGGGATGCAGGTCTTATTAAACGAGTGATGGTCCCCACCTTCAAGGCAAAAGCACTAGACCCATATTTAAAGACAGTCGGCGTAGATGCTAAATTTCAGTGAACTAGAGTCCAAACCTTAAGAACTGATTTGAGAATTTGTGAAGAGCTGTGTTAGCTTTCCATGATGATAACAAATACCTGACTCAAATTTACAAAGAGAAAGACATTGTGTCTCATGGTTTCAGAGGCTTCAGTCCTCAGTCAGATGGAACCATTACTTCTGGGTCTGTGGTCAGGGTGCCAGATGGCAATGGCCGGGAACACGAAGCAGAGCAAACCACTCACCCTATAGCCAGAGAGCAAAAATGAGTAAGAGGAGGGGACTGGGTCCATAGTGCCCTTCAAGAGCACACTCCAGTGATCCCAAGACTTCCCACCAGGACCAGCCTCTTACAGACTCCAGTGACACCATTCTTGGAGTTAAGCATCCAACACATGGACCATTGGGGGACACTTAAGACCAATTTACAACAACAGCAAAGTACTTAGGACAAAGGAAATGAGTAGGCAAATGTCGGTATCCCCAGTACATTGTGACAACCAAATTAATTTATGGCTAAAATCATTTTAGAAATGTATACCATGAAACCAAATTCCTTCCATGTTTTATATGCTTCTCTGTTTTTTTTTTTTTTTTTTTTCTGTCTGTGTCTGTCTCTCTTTCTCTCCACTTCTCTTCATCACTATTTCTCTCTCTTGAGCACATCTGTGAAAGCTGTGGAACTTTGTCTTCGCCGAGCAAAAGAGGAGAGTTTCATGTCAAGTTAGGGATTAGCAGGAAAATGTGGGGCTCCTGGATTGTCCCTCCAGGCAGACAGCACCGGTGTTCACAGCGCAGTGTGCCCCTAGGAGGGATGAGACCACATGCAGGTTGAGAAGGAAGAAGCCAGGGAGGAAGATTTGAGGACAATCAAGGTGGACAGCTGCCCCTCCCCCTATTTTAGAGCTTTTGATCACCAGAGGCCTTATTTTATATTGCAATTAAAAGGACTTGAAAAGCATCTCATCAAACAAGCATGCAAAAATGAAAGCCGTGGAGGACCAGTTGGGTGCAGTTAATTTTTAATTATACTCTCTCTCTGCTTTGGCTTTATTTATTGCCAAGCAGCTGGAAGGATAGAATCCACCAGAGGGTAAATCGCTAGTTCTCTGTGAACAGGAATTTCTTTATAGTACATTGTTCAAAAATAGATTACAAGTGAGATTGACACAATTCTGAATAGCTTGTTTTTTTCCTCCTTAAATGTCATGGTAATACAATCCTGTCTCAACAAAGCCAAGGTCACACAGGAGTGCATAAAAGCTGTAGCTCTTAAATCCTTCTTGCTCCCACTTGAGGAAACGTGTTCAAATCAAAAAGAAAAACATCCCTCTTCACATTAAGAAGAAAAAAATATATAACAATTAGGAAAAGAATCTACTGACCTCTTTATATTCAGTTCAAAAACCACGCTTGATCATTTGGGGACTTAAAAAATAAGGCAAATTGTGCTGCTAGGAAAGTTCAGATCTATTTTAAATCTCCTACAGGGCTCTTCGCCAAAACACTGTCACCCTTCACTGGAACTGTGGCAATCTTTGCAGGCTGACGAAATCCTTCAGACTGGCTGCATTCCATCAAGAGGATGCCTTATAAGGTGAACAGAAATCAGAGCTTGTCCAAGATGTTACTATAGGATACTGAAGGCTGATACAGAAATATATGGAATGAGGAGTGAGGCATAAAATTATGAATAGGAAAACCTCTCGGTCTCTCTTTTTAATATCTATTGATTGTGAGTAAATTTATGCTCAAAAATAAAATCAAGAGAACAGTAACTATAGCCATTCTAAATTCGTTCAGAGCTTAGATTCATGGTAAATCTTCTGGGATCACATGTATTCTCAAATACAAATGAAAACAATTACGATCACTTCTCAATAACATGGAAATAAATCTAAGTGCAAATTCCTTGGGAGATGCGTTGAGGGGTTGATAAGGTGTTGATGTATCTAAGTATACATCACTGTAGATTTTTATTGTATTTGTATCATGTTGCATGCTATTTATCAATGGTAAATAAGTTTCAGTTTCTCTGTAAGACAAATATTAAAAAAAATCTAGTATAAAAATTTTCCCATTCCATCTCACCTTTCAGATGAGGCTAGATGGAAATGCTCAGATTGAAAGTAAGACTTCTCTTCCTCTTAAAGTTTTGGTTTTCTGTTCTTACATACTTATTTTTCCTTTTCTGAGGTGGCTTTGCTGCTTGGAAAAACTACCACAGGGGAGTGCTTTAAATTAAATTAGACTTGATTTAAAGCAAATCAATAACCTGAGTACCAATGAAATTGATGAACACCAGTTAAGTTACACGCCCATAAAGGTGTTGAACTATCCATTTTTAACCCAGTTTAACGTCTACCCAAATCCCCAGATTGGGGTATTTATTGTTAGAGCATTTGAATGTTTCCTTTATAACGGTTAAATCTAGAGACGATTTCTCCCATATGGTTCTCATTTACTCACACTTAGCTCATGGAAGTCTGGTTTTGTGGAGGAAATGTGATGTCCAAGAAGCTGCTGGGAGGCACTTTTCTTGGAAAAAGGAAGTAATGTTCTTTTATTTTATAGTTCACAAACTGACTTCTAAAGATGTGAATGCGTTTCAAATGTATGAAATCACAAAGTTCAAGTATGTTCTAAGTTTGGCAAGGAGGGCTTCCATTTCTAACTGAAATGATGTCACAGTATGAAGCCAAGGCAGACCCACAACAAAACCTCTGGACAAAGGAAGCAGAAATTGAATTTCCAGTATCCCTGTCTCTTCAAACTGCCTTAGATTGAGGCCAAAATGCCTGTGTATAGACATTGTCAACCCATGATGTCATATTTCCCAGTAATTCTAGAACAAAGTTAAAGCACTTTGAGAAAATCTGTTTAATATTCTTAAACTCATTTTAATAATTTTAAGAAGATTTTATTGCTCCGTGGAATCCTTCCAACTCCCCAATAATAGCATGTTTAAGTCTTGGAAGTTTTGTTTCAGAAAGTGAAGCAGGCATTCCTTTCAGGGCTGATTGGTGCAGAGGGAGCAGAGTCTACTGTGGAGTTCAAAGGCTTTAGAACCACGGTCTTTGTTTCTTCCTGCTTTCTCAGCTGTGTGATTTTATACAAAGTATTTTGTCTCTGTGCAAAAATGTCTTCAAATATAAAATGGGTGTTAAAACCCACCTGTCGGGGTTGGGGAGATAGCTCAGGTGATAGAGTGCTTGCCTTGCAAGCAGAAGGCCCTGGGTTCGATCCCCAGCAACACACACACACACAAAAGGGGGCTGGGGAGATAGCTCAGTTGGTAAAGTGCCGTGCCTTGCCTTGCAAGCATAGGGCCCTGGGTTCGATCCCCAGCACCACACACAGACACAAAAAAACCCACCTTCCATTTTGGTGAAAAAAATTAAAATCATCTTGAAACACCAGGAGCAAGGGTTGGCAGCACAGTGTCTCAGTACATACCGAACTGTTTCCTTCTTACTGTGTTTATTAAGAAATCTCTCTATCTTTATTGACAACTAATCCAAGAAAGAAGTCTTTCCACGTAAAATAACCTATTTTTCAACACATTTCAGGGAGACATATTATTTATCTGGAGAATGCAAAGTGTTGAATGGAGAGTAAAACTACATGTTAAACCAGAATTTAATCATGAAAGGTAGACTTCGGACCTCCCTTACAATGAAGGGAACACTGAGGGACTTCTACATGTGCTCCTTAGTTTCTCTCACCTGAGTGTTTCTTTGGTCACTGCTCAGCATCTTATCAGGTACCAACCACTTTGGGCTGGGTGCTGGTCCAGCAGAACCACTATTGAGAAGGATGCCTTCCACTGTCAGTCATGCTCTAAAAAATGGCAAGATTAAAAATATGAATGAATATATCTATATGTATCATAAGTTTCATCAACTTCATGTTTTCCTGACGTTTCAACATCTCACAGGTTGTCAGCACCCCCACTCTGAGAACCTGGTGCACTATTGTGATAAGTCTGGTCTCTGATGAAGGTTCTCTTTCTTGCCTGCCCAGTTCAGATCTAGTACATTCAAAAGCACCCTGAAACTCCCTCAGGCCTTTGGCTGTGTACCCCACTTGACCTTCAAGAAAGTCACTTGCCTACAGGTCCTCCTTCCTTTGGCTCCTCACCTGCTTGGTTGAGACTTATTCTTGAGAGGTCCTCCCACAGGGTCCCCTGGACTTGTGAATATAACCCTTTAACTTCATGCACCTCTCTAAGCGCAACTTTGTCAGTGCATTGGAGGAAACTTTAAAGACCCCATAAGCAATACTTCCTCCTCAATGCCATATAGCTTAGAATAATCTTTAATGTCCATTCCTCGTGTTAAATTCTGAAAATTTAATTTACAGTCTCATGGAGCCATATCAATCTTCTGTGCTTCGTTTTGCTGAATCAAGGTGCAGTAGAGTTGGTCAGTGTGCTGGGACCACAGAATCAAGTTACTTAGCCTGTGTACATGTCATTGATGTAGGTGCTGTGTGTTCTTACCTGCTCTCTGACACCAGCCCCAATTCCTGCTGTCACACTGTTGCAATGCATGGTCTCATATTGGCCTCCAGGACTGCTTTAATCCCTGTGTCCCTCCCAAACCCTTTGAGCAGTTTTCTGCATGTGTATCTTGCAACCACACTCTGCCTTGAGTGATCTCAGTCAAGTGTCTATGAGTCCCTTCCCTGCCAGCTTCTAACTTAAACATGCATGAGACCTCACCCACCCTCCTTCTCCATTCACTTCATAGGAAGAAATATTTCTCTGTAAAGATTTCATCTTTAACCCAAATTCCTTTATGAAGCTCAAATAAAGCTAGGCAAAGGAGCCAGCACAATGAGAACTCAATTTCTATTGTCTCATAGGCCATACTAGGCATTCATCAGCATAGGTTGATAAATGCTCCTCATTTTACTCAGAATTCATCAATCTGTGATTTTTTTAAAATACTTGTAGCCATTGATTTCCTTTAGAGTAATTCTTAAAACCTACTTTAAATTCCTTCTTTAAAATAAATCCTGCCATTTTATGATATTTTTCTGTATTTTCATCAATGTTATGCAATACACTTAACTGACTCTATTTTCTATGTTCCACAGTGATCATAACAAACTGTAGAAGTATTCTTGCCACTTAACCTTCTCCCTTTGGAAAGCAAACTGACAATGGGGTTTACTTTGGCCTGTGGGAATTATTACTAGGAAGATACTATTTTTGGTGAACAGATTTTCTTTTTCACTGATGAATATTGATTTTTAGTATGCAGTGCAGGATTTTCAAAGAGAGAAATGCACAATGAATATAATTATTATTTTACATTTCATATGGCTTACTGTATCCATACATTTCCACATATTCCACAAGAAAAGAGATTTTTAAAAATTTTTATTAAAACAATCTCATTTATCTCAAATCGTTCCTCCAGAATATGGTCATGTTATCAGAAAATCTTTGAGCAACTTGTCCAGCAGAGAGAGTGGAAACTCATAACTCACTGTCGAACCACTGGTGCACTGTAGAAGCTGAAATTAAAACCGTGTCTGAAGACAGATTGACATTCAAGGCCAAGTTTCTACCATCTCCTACAATTGATGATGGAATTTAGCCAGACAGGCTCATCTAGACAAGTTGAAAAATTATTTCATATCCTGAACTCAAATGATTAATAAGTATTTTATTCCTCTCAATAAATCACTGATTTATTGAAGATATATGAACAGGCTTTTCTATGTCCAAAGTGCATCAATAAAGAATTTTATATATGTTAAGGAAAAAGTGCCTTCCAAGTTATAAATGTTAAACACACTATTGAATTCCTAAAGGAGAATACTAGAATGTCATCTCTGTCAAAGGCATTAGGCTTCCTTTTGCTCTAGTAATTGTGCAAAATCAGGAGCTGTTTCTAATGTATTCTGTTTCTCTGGCTCCTCCATCACTATCCAGAAAAAAATAAAACTTTTGAAGAAACAACCAAAATTGTCAACCATGGATTCCAGAGATCGTTTCAAGCTATATATAAATTCAGGAGTGGGACTTGCACATTCTGAAGGAGAAAGAGTGCAGTAGATATCTCTCTCTTACAGAGGGACACACAGGACACACAGCTGCATCATTCACTTCCCAAAGCACTAATACATGAGGCGCTTGACAGTATCACAAACCCAAATTAACCAGAAAGTCATTAATACAAAAAGTCCCAGAACTTCATGAGAGATTATGGATGATTTTCCATAAATGCAGGGTTTTTCCTCTACACCATTCAATTTATAAAACTCATCAGTAAATAAGTGTATTTTAATTGAACAAAATAATACTTAATATTTAATAATGTATCACATATTTAGTCATAAGATTGTGATAGCCTTTTGTATATTAAAGCAGATTATGCTCTATGACATGAGTGGGCCTCTCAGGTTATTCTAACTCCTGAAGAATGGTGACTGAGGTTTTCCAAAGAATGAATTCTTCCTCATGACTACACCTATACAAATCCTACCTGAGTTTCTAGTCAACTTGTCTTTCCCTGCATTTCAGAGAAGAATGAAAAATCATCTCATATCTGAATGTCCATTCTTCCTACCTGCCCTGTTGCCAACTCTCCACAATTCAGTGAGACCATTCTCTAAAACAAATGGCAAATTCTCTCTCTCTCTCCCTCTCTCTCTCTCTCCCCTCTGTCTTTCTTTTATTAGGAAATATTTATATAATAACTCTGTTTCCCTGGAGAGCATTGACTGATAATACAATCACCCAGAGGGAAACAGGAGGAATCAGGCATTGTGACAAGGTGTTTGATTGTGCAAATAGATTTGATGTGCAGGCCAGCTGGAAAAGTCCACAAAATTAAGGATACGGAAACCTAAGCAGCAGTTTCATTTTAAAGTTACACAACATAAGAAAAAATAGATGTGACTTAAAAGAAAGGGAAAAAGTCAATTCAAGAGAAATAACAAAGAAAATAATTGCATATTGCAGAAGAGTATAATAGAACCTAATGACATACTCTTCTTGAACACCAAACCATGTACGATATTCACAGGACTCACAAGATTTGAGGAAGAAACAGGAGAAACCACAAATACAATTAAAATGCTTACTCCTCCTTCAAAGGCTCATGGATAAAAACAAGAGTGAATAAGCAAAAAGTGCAGAATAGTTAAACAATGTAATTTATAAACTTGAAATCTTGTATTCATAGATAAATAAATTATACATTTGAAGATATACAAAATTCTTTAAGTTACAAACTACATTTTTGAACATTTATGAAAATTTGCCATAATATAGTTATAAAGGAACTTTTAAAAAATTTCATCAAGTTAATATTATGACTCTGTTTAAACAAAAATATACCTTAAAAATCTTCAAACAATTCCAAAAATAATGCTATTGAGTTATTATTGGATTAAAAGGAAATCACAACAGCAATAGTAAATATTTAATATTATACATATTTAATATTCAATGAGAAATTAAATACTACCTATCAAATTAAGGGGAAAAAAGATAAAGTTTTTCTCAAAGGTAAATTGATAACTCCAAATATATTTTACCAGCCTCAAGCACTTATAAATTTGGAAAAAAAATCACAAGTGATTCAAATACTATTATTACTACTAATAATGGAACTGTAAAAAGTAATAAACTTGATGAAGTTTACAGTTATCAACAGGAAGACCTAGAAGTAGTAGATAAAAATTTCAAACTGTGTAAATGCAACATTTTTGAGAAGAGAGTGAAACCTAACAAGGGCTGAGGGGAGGGCAAAGCTCAGTGGTAGAACCCATGCTTAGCAGTCCTGGGTTCAGTTCTTAGCACCAAAACACAAAAAATGAAAACTAAAACAACAAAAAAATGTAAAAAACAAAAAATTAATGAAAACTACACCTTCTCCCAAAGCACCAGAATCTCATGTTGTTCATATATGATCCTAATCTTAGAGGAAAAAACTAAAAAACTGGAAGTATAGAAAATAAAATCTGTTTTCTACCTTGAACCATTTAAAATAAAGTTGTCAACATAAAGCCCTAACACTACCAAGCATTTAGTACCATTTTTCTATAGACAAGGACATTCTGTTACATAATTTCAATATAATCCTCAAAATCAAGAAATCAGCATTGGTGCAATGATGCACTATTATCTAAGCCTCAAGTCCAATTTCTTCAATTGTTTCAATAATGTTGATTATAGTAAAAAAAAAATTCAATTCCTGATCACACATAACTTAGTTAAAAATCCCTCCTTTTGTTTCTGAAGTCTGGAATGCTCCTCAATCTTTCCTTATATTTCCTTGACATTGATACCTTTGACTGTTTCTGTGGGGTGGCAATTTTCTGTGGTTTTCTCATAACCCTACATATCCTGCAAATAAAGGCACTGAATGTTTTTGTTTTAGGTTATCATTCCAAGGATAATTGTATAGCAAGCAACTTTAAAAGAAAAGAATAATTTATCCAACTGTAGCAAAGGACAGACATGCTTCTTGTCCACTATAACAGATTCAGTTTCCCTAAAACCATGATTCTTCCCTTATAATGCATTGTACTGCATGAACAGGTATTAAATGTCCCCTTTGTGCTGCCTGGTAGGACAGGTACCTTCTGCAATTTAATGCCAAAGCTGCTACTCAAACTACTGTTATTTCTATGCATAATAAAGTCTTTGTGTTTGGCATAGGAATCTTGTGCCTTTGTCATTATCCATGAAATTATAGCAAGCTAACATTTTCCCTTTTAGAACTCACAGTTCTTAAAGCTCAGAGGTCCCTCAGAATGTGCTTCACTTTTATTTTGTCAGATATTTTCTTATGATTAGATTTAGGAAACTTCTTAATGTAGATATATAAATTACAATGATCATTATGCTATGCAAAACTTCTGAAGCAAATGCATTGTGATTAGGAACAAGACAAAAAATGTTCACTATTATTGCTGCTGTGTTAGTGAGAATGAAAATAATCATTATTTGCAGATGATATGTTCATCTATGTAGAAAAGCCAATAAAATCATTAGAATAAATAAAACATTTTGAAGGTCAACATTACATCATTACATTATCAATTTAAAATTGGTTTACTGAAATTCTGAGTGGATTTTTTTGTGTGTGTCAACTGCCACATCATTTTCCCCAACTTCCATTCTGAAGGTACTGTACACATAAGTGGTGTGACCTCTGGTTTTGTCACTTCTCCCTGATGGTGTCATTTGGCAACAGTGAGTGGAGAATTTGCCATGTAGATAAATGACAGGAATATGGTCAGGATTTGGAATTCCCTATAGGTAACACTTTCTTAATTTGGGGAAAGAGGAATTAAACATTTTAAATACATTGAAGTATTAGGCATTTATAGTTAATACTATTACTAATTTTAAAATACATAGAATTTGTATCAAATTATTTTTACATAATTTATTCTGGTTTTTATGGACATGCAATATATAGGATAACACTATAATAAACTACTTTTTAAAAAGTCATTGAATGCTTTTAATGATATGGTTTAGAGGATTTTTAACTATCCATGCAATTGTTTTGCAGGAGTGTAAGGGAAATTCTTTGCTAAATAATGAGGTTTTGGAGTAGTGTTGGTGACCTCTTTACTTACTCAGATTTGTCTGTCTGCCAAGACTGAGTTTTTTCATCTCAGAAACTCAAATGCAACATTATGGTTATCGTTGTATAATTCAATGAGACTGAGTAGAAACAAAGTGACATCTTGTCACTGTCCACTGTCTCATTGCCAGGTAGCTTACCTGGAGGAAATAAAGGCAGTTGATTTGAATCAAGATACTGGGAAAATTTGTTAACTGATTCACTTCTGCCAAGTTAAGAACCGTGGAGACTACAGACTAAAAGCATCAGTTGCATATCTACTGTGGTCTCAGCATCAGGAGATTGTCACACCTCCTCAATCATTGTGGACAGGTGGAGTTAGCTGATAGAAAAGAGCACATGTTTTTCCTTCTCCACTCCCCCTCCCCACCAAAGTAGGAAATAGAATTCTCCGTCATTTTTTTTTTTTCTAACAAGGACATTGTCAGATGTATTAGTCAAACTTGGAGTCCCTCCAACTCTAAAGCTCGCATCTAAATTTAGAGCTAATGAGCTCTCTGTATGTACTAAACTGGGAAGCACATACTCTCCATTAGCATGGAGGGTATTCAACAAAACTCGACTGCCAAAGGGTATATTAATATTTCTTATTTAGTGTCACTGGCTCACAAAACTCTGTCTCTTCTTAAAGTGCCTGGGGAAAAAAAACAAACATATTTATCAGGGCAGAACAAGTTTATAAGGAAAATCGGTTTCTGAGAGTCAGAGAACTCTCCATTTCATGGGCTTTTAAAGATCTTCCAGCCCAGTGCTCAAAAATTTTGTGAGCCAGCTAGAATGCCTTTCAGAAAACTTTCCTGGGTGATCACCCAGTCCTCCAATGCCAGGGTACTCTGGGCCACATTTGAGTTGCTCTAATTGAAAGCCCACTTGGCACAGAACCAAAAATTTTGCTATTACTTCCCCAATTATTTCCACTTTGTTCCCTGGTAAAATACAGATTGATGCCTCTTTCATATGATTTTTTTTTTTTTTTTTTTACATACTTGATGACAGCTACGTGTCCTTCTTCTCCTGTTTTCTAGCTCTCCTATAGGCTGTGTCTCCTCTCCAGGGTGGAAAGCGTCACTCTGTTAACCCTTTCTTATCTATCTGCATTTCACATTGCAGCCATATCCTGGTAATGCTTATATCCTGTTTCAAATAGTAAAACTTTTCTAACAAAGTTTCTCAAGATTTTTAAGAAGGTAATTGTGGCCAAAATGTGAAAGATGAATTGTGAGGAATGGGCCTCAGGCCCTACCTACCTGCTGTGTCCAGGAGTGAGTAATTATTAAAATAGTTCAGTTGAGAACAAACCGTTGGCTATTTTATTTACAGAAGTGATGGTCTTTGAGACCAAGGAGATGAAAGACCCAAGTGCTCATCACCATTAGTTTGAGAGGTAACTGTAAGAAGATGCCATTAATTTTAAAACAGAATACAATGGATTCTGTTTTACCTGTAGGAGGAAATACATACTACTTTGAATACATTTTTTCAAGATGCTTATAAAAACTTGCAGGTCCATGTGTCTATGGAGTAATTAAATATCTACATGCTATTTATATATTAAAGCATCTGATAGCCTGGTCCACTTTTCTGAACCCAAACCAACACACACTACATTTTATAAATTCAGTTCATTGAAATGTAACTGAATTTTTTTTCTACCACACTTTCTGAACTTTTCCTCTGAATCAGGCACAGGCATCGCCATTCAGCCCGTCTTTCAAGTTGCAAAAATGTGGCTTTATCCTGTGACTCCTCTTTTCTTTAATTTTCAATCAGCTACCAAATTTTATCAATTAATCTAAAAAGTCTATCAAATTCAAATATTTTTTGCCATTCTACTGCCACCATCTTTGCTCTGTTATGTGTTACTTGTCTTCAGTATTTTTGATTGTCTGTGGCTTCCTACCTGTCCTCTGGACCATGCACTCTTGCCAGCAGTGTTTGGGAGCCATCTTGGATAATTATGCAAGCTAGCAATCAGCCCAGTGAGGAATGCCTAAGAATTATGTGAGCCAGTAAAATTGTTGCTAACCAGAAATTCACCACAGCTGACATATTCATATCATGGAAGTGAACAAATGTTACCATTGGTCTTGGATGGTTTTCTTCTTTCCTTTCCCCTTTATCAGAACACCACTGACGTTGCCTTTCTTGTCTGTCTACTCCACTGGTGTCAAAACTATTTTCCTAAAAAATAAAAAAATAAAAAAATGAAAAGATTTTAGTGTCACTAGGCACTATCAAATAAATAGGAATTGGAATGCTCTTTCTATAAGCGTAAGTTCATGATGAAATAGGTGAACACAGAAGTCTGCTTTAGGCATGTCCAGGCATACACTTCCTTGACAATATTGAGAAACGGTAGCCACTCTTGTCTTGGTGAAACAGGCAATGAATTCAGCTTCAGGGATGGTGGAAGGTCTTGTGCTAGAGAGTCCCATACAATGGCTCTTCAAAACATAACCAACAATTTTGATTAAATGTATTCATGTGTCTTGGTTCTTATTAATAAATTGACATCTCAGGTTGAATACAAAGAGAAGATGGTGATTTCTAATCTTAAAGTGGAATTCTTTCATCCTTGTGTTCTCCAAACCTAATTTGTTTTTCTGAAGTGAAAATAACCACAGGAGATGAAAGATCTCTGGAAAATTGATTTGCTGAAATTCAGAAAAAGAAATCAAATTTTTCAACATGCAAGGCCGATTCTGGTGTTTCTGAGATGAGGACAGAATGTTAGCCAACATTCCTTGCCCTTGCCCAGTTTTTCTCAGATGACTACACACACCAGAAAATTAAATCTCCAGAGCATCCCTGGGTAGGCAGACAATTTCTGTTTGAACTCTCAGCTAGTTTTAGCTATTAACCCATCATTAACTTTACTTATGAAAGCATCATTTATGAAAAATTACTATGATAATTTGATCTGATCTGCTTGAAATGTCTCTTTATCACCCCATGCCAGGCCAAGTGATTTTTATATTCTCTCTATCAGAAGTCAATCACTGGGCTGCTCCTACAGCTTATAATCACATCGGCACCATTACATTTTGGTGGATGATCATTCACATATTTCACTGCCTTACAAACTCAGTTGGTTCCCTTTTGTCCAAGGAAATATTGGCTTTAAAAATATTCTATTACTTATTTATTTATCTATTTATTTATTTATTTATTTTTGGTACCACGGATTGAACCCAGGGCTTAACAACTGAGCCATATCCCCAGCCCCTTTTTTATCTTTTTTTTTATTAAAATATTTTTATAGACACATTTTGATTCATTGTACACAAATGGAGTACAGCTTTTCATTTCTATTGTTGTACACAATGTATATTCACGCCATTCATGTAATCATACATATATATAGGGTAATACTCTCTGTTTCATTCTACTATTTTTTCATTCCCACCCCCTGTTGGGGGCTGTGCTATGTTGGCGGTGCCGGGATGGCGCCTGATCACATCGGCAGCGAGGAGGTTAATTGACATAAGCACACTCAAGTGATTTTATCGTCCACGCACACAATGTATGCGCATGTGTTCTCGAGCACTAATTGCCTGCTCGGAGCATCTCGCCTAATCTTTGCGTAAGAGGCGTGACCCTGCTCTCCGCCTCCTGGAGGTGATATAAGCGTAGGCGGAGCGAGACAGAGACACAGCAGCCATTAGCAGAAAAGCAGTAGAAGAAGACACACGCGCGGCAGCAGCGAGTAGGGGCAGCAGCGGAAGGCAGATCGCAGAACAGGGAACTGAGACGCATCACTAGGGCACCTTAGGTAGACGCACCCTTAGTTCACAGGATGCAGGACTTTAAGGTGTAGCAAGTCTCTTCCTCTAAGCTCTAAGCAAAGCCTGTCTTTCTCTCAAATTTTCTCTCTTAAGCAAAGTCTCTTTCTCTCTGATAAGCGGGGTCTCTCTCTCCTCTCAAAGCAAGTAAACCTCATTTCCTCTATCCTCTATAAACAAACAAACAAGAAAGCAGTGCACTAAAGAGAAAGATAGAAGTGCCTCAGTTTCCATTCCACCACCCATAAGACCCGTGCAAGTTGTTGCTGCAGGCGGTGACAAATATCCACGGATTTTGGAACCGCAAAGAGCCAGCGACAACCCCTCCCACCCCTTTTTCCTCTTACACTATCCAAAGTTCCTTCATTCTTCTCTTTCTCCCACCACCCCCCATCATTATATATTGTCATGCACTTATCAGAGAAAAAAATCTAAAATATTCTTAAAATAAGTATTATTATATAAGAACCTCTGGAATAGAGACAAAGTATCTGCACAATTTTGCACATTGAAGTTTGACAACTATTGGCCTAAAGGTCAAGAGTCAAACCTCTTAGTATGAGACATAATGGCCTTTTGGCATCCAACTCTAACATCTTAACACATTTAAAATCGCAATTCCAGTCATACACATCCTGTGTATCATTTTTGCTAAGGTATCTGTCCCTGTCTTTGAGGGATTTTTTTATTGGACTGCTTGCTTTCTTATGTTGAGTTTAAAGGATATTTTGTACATTTTAGAAATAAATACTTTTTCAGTTAGGGTTTCCCAATATTTTTTCTCAGTCTGTGTCTTGTGATTTTTTTTTTATTCCAACTTCTTAACAGTATTTTCTATGGAGCAAAAGTTTTTAATAACAGTGAAGTTCAGGTTTATAATTTATTTTTCTCTCATGGTTCTTGTTTTTGATGTATCTAAACAGTTATCACCAAACCCAAAGTCACCTAGACTTTATCCTATGTATATTATACTTTTTTCTTTTACATTTAGGTCTAAAATTCATTTTTTTGTTTTGTTTTTTGGAGGCATGAAAGGTGTGAGTCTATGTCTAGACATTTTCTTTTCATGTGGACGTCTAGTTGTTCTAGTCATGAAATAACATTTGGAGAGTTTTGGTTTATTTTTTAATACTCTCTAAATTTTTTTTTTCAGAATATTCTTGAATACCAAAATCACTCAGTATTTTTATTTTCAGATTATATCATGGTTGTGTGGGTTTGTATTTTCAGACTAATGATTCAAAATGTATAAAGAAGCATGCTATATACTAATTAACCCAATCTTTTATTTAATCTGGTTGAATGCCATTGCATTTTAAGTAGACTTTGACAAAACAATGGCTTAGATTGTCTGTTTTGCTCTTTCTCCTCTGCCAAGATCCCCTGAAGTATCCGGAAGTTCCCCCACAAGCCAGGTTTGCTCATAGGGCCCCTTCTCACTTCCTTTTATTAGGAGTTTCTTGCATGCAGCCTTACTATGACTTCATTCATGGAACAGAGCTTCATAAAATTTCTCTCTTCTAATTTTTATAATGTATGGCTATTTTATTCATGATGATGAAATATTAATACAAACACTAAATACTCTTTTATTGAGTAATTACTTTATATGCTTATCTATTTAATCCTGAAAATTGCTACATTAGGTGAAATTATATCGTTGTATCATTTGTATGGATGAAGACCCTCCTACTTAAAGGAATATGTAATTTATACAAAGTCACATAGATAATTAGGGCCAGAGTTATAACTGGCCCAGTCTGGCTGGCTCCAAAGTTCTTGGTCATAAGCTTCTGAAATCTGATTAAGGGGAAAGAAGAGCCTTTTAAAAACAGTTTTTCAAATAAAAGGAAGATTTTAATGCTGAGGATTCTGAAACTTTGTCAATTTGATAAAAGAAGAGAGTATTATGGGTCTTCATCACCCATTCTATTTCTGTGAAACAAATACCTGAGGTTTTATTTATTTGTTTTTCCAAAGATGGAAGGGTGGGTTTGGAGTACAATTGGGAGGAAAAAAAATGCTTGTCATTCTGCAACTCTGAAAATAATTATAATCTTTAGGAGTAGATTGCATAAAAAGTGTCCCTGTCATTTCAGGTCTATTGTGAGTTACTGCATGTTCTCAGGATGATGTGGTTGTTTATAAAAAATGCATTGCCTTAAAATAGGCATCGGTTATAATCATACATCTTATAATAAGCTCTTATTTATAAAAATAAAATAATCACTTTTTCTACTTTCTTGAATATTTTGAAATCCTTGCTGTACTGTTTTATAATTAGTGAACAATCATAAAATTATGCATAACTCAATACTTTAAAATCATTATTTGCTTAGTCTTTGAAACGGTATTCAGTTCTGGTATTTAAAAATGGCTTTGTGTTTAAATATGAAAATTTGCAAGCAATTAGCTCGTTCAGTGGACTAATTGCTGTTACTATTTAAAGCTAAAATTAAGCAGCACAGTCATTTCAATTTGAGCAGGAAGTCCCCCCGACACATAAACAAATTCATAGAAAGTTTCCTAGGAAGTTTCTAGCTGCTTTTCCCTGTGTACATATTACTTGGTCAGTTTGTATTTAGGACTTCTGACCTAATGGCTAGTCATCTAAATTTCCTTTAATAAAGTTTCAATGCAATTGATTCAAAAGAGACAATGTTGTCGATCTGACCATTGATTTTTAAACTTCCCATTCCCTTTGTATGCCACATTATTAATCAGTTTCAGTAGCTCCATTGGAAATATGCTAATTAATAAACCCTTCTGATTAACTAACTCCTTGATATGTCCTTGACCCAATTATCATTAAGGCATAAATTTTAAAGTCCTCCATCATATTGTACAAATAGTCTATAAAAAGTTCAATAGTCATCTAGAAACTTGCAGCACCATTATTTTTCACACATTTGGATAATATTCCACTTTGAATATTACTCTGTTGAATCCCCTGAGGCTAATAAAACCAACATGGAAATGTCCCTTGGTTTGTATTTTCATCGTAGCAAAAAAGCAGCACATGAATGAGGATCCTGGAAAGTGAATAGCTCTGGTTTGGGAAAAAGGAGACAGGGGCTCTCTTACTGACAATAACCCTGCACACCTGTGCAAATGCCAACAAACAACTTCTCTGCAGCATCAATTGTTTAATGTAAAAAATAAATGCATTAGACATTGTTATGTCTAAGATTCTACAAAATTTTTCAAGTCTGTCTGGTGCAGTGGCACACACCTGTAATCCCCAGTGGCTCAGGAGGCTGAGACGGGTGGATCAGGAGTTCAAAGCCAGCCTCAGCATCTTATGGAGGCACTAAGCAACTCAGTGAGACCCTGTCTCTAAATAAAATACAATATAGGGCTGGGGATGTGGCTCAGTGGTCAAATGACCCTGAATTCAATCCAGGGTACCAAAAAAAAAAAAAAATCTGTCTTTCATTCTATAATTTTCATCTGTTATATGCCTTTTAAAAACTACAAATTAATTCATAGAATTTTCAGGAGAATTTAAGAACAATACTCATAATCTATATAGCCAGAAAAAAATTTAACATTCAATAGCACAGCTTGATGACTTATGGACTTATGGACCACATATACCTCCAGCACCAAAGGACTTGCTATTTCACAGAGCTCAGGTTGGAGGCCCACTTTAACCACACATTGATCTTATTTTAGGACTTCAGCAAAAATGGCAACCTTCCAAGATTCCTGACTCTGGGTTGGGGTAGTATAACCAGGTTTGGACAATGCTGACTTCAAAACCGAAGGGCTCCACCTAGATCGGCATGCTGCTTTTTCGTGATAGGAGGTTCTAGATGTCATCTGTTGTTTTTACCTTGAAGCATGATCTAAAGCACTGGACCCCTAAAATCTTCGCCCACACCTGAGGATCCTTAATTTAAGTAAAATTTCCTTCTCACCCTCTGGTGTACATGCATCTTATGAGAACACTCAAAATACTTGCGGCTTCCTCTTTCCCAGGTCCTATTAGCAGGATGTCATTGTTTTTGTGAACTGGTTTAACTTTCTGCAGAGTATCTAACAATTCTGTCCCTTTTAGACTGCATCGTGACAGAGAGCAGGGGAGAGTTAGTGTAAGTGTGGGAATAGAAGAATGTGCATTCGGAAAGGATGAGTAATGATCCCAATTATCCTTCTGGTAAGAACTGAAAATAAAACATTTTCCAGATAGCAAGGTCCATAGATGTTCTTACTCTGCTCGACACCACCCTAAGCACAGCATTGCCAGTGGGATACCATTTACAAGTTTAAGGAAATCTATCAACATCTTCATTTATACAATGGCCAGAAACATTGATAAAGACCAACATTCGTGTATGCTTAAGTCTTTAGGGTGGGATGAATTTCTGCCATTCCCACTGAGATAATGCATGGTTTTCCATTTGTTATCTTTGTGGGCAAGGGACAGTTTCAAAGGCGTCCACTTAGCTTGTATGATTGCTTGTAGAAAAAATTGGAGGTAATGTGAAGAATTTTTGAGTTGCTAAAGACTTTGATCTAAATTATGCACTCAGGGACATGGAAAATAAGTCATGGGGTTTCTGGAGACCACTGAAGCCATGATGAGATGACAGAAGAGCTACCACAATCTTATGATGCAGCCACCTCAGAAGGTACTTGTGCCTACTCTCTAGGCAAGGTGAGGCTGTTGTCTCCCAGCAGGGGCAAGTGTGCTTTTGCTGAGAGCCCAGAGAGTTCAGTAGAATCTCATATTTCGAAGTTGTCAAGAACATCCATACAAACATTTCCACCCAAATCTAAATCTCCTACTTCTCCATTTTTAGGAATATGATTAATAATGTAGGAGACTTTAATTGTTTTTCATAATATCAGACCTCCAGAAACAATGGATGAGGCTTTGTTCCAAAGACATGTAGAAGTCTATATCTTCCAGGCTATACCTGAAGGGGCAGTTGGCTGACTTGAGAGTATTACTGTTTTTCTTGAGCACATTGATTGAACATAAAGACAATCCATCAATGATCTTTATAATGACCTTCCAATGCTAGAAATATTGCATAAATTTCTCCTTCATATACCCATTCTGTTCCAACCCTATTGAGAGTCTTAATAATTATAAGGCTGTAGAATACCAGATATCCTTGTTACCATCTTATCCTGAGTATCTGCTTCCCAGAAACTCTTTAAACCTCAAAGAGAATGAGAATTTCATTACAATTTTGGTAGAGTATCCTGCTTTGCAATTTTGGTGTTCATTGGAAAAAAAAGTAAAGGGCATGTAGAGAGATGAAGATATTTTGATAAAAAGAAATAAAACACAACATAAAAAATAAAGAATTAAAGTCAGTATGAAAACTAAAGAAGTAAAACCCAAATTTCTCACTTTTTGTGTCTAAGACTAGTTCTCTGAAGATGTTAGTGGTCTACATTTTGTTATTTTTTCTTTATCATGATGTCAATATATATTTGTATACACATGCCTTTAAATACATAGAATCCAGGAAGAGATTAATCAACAGAATGTTCTTCAACCTGTTTCCACTTCCCTAGCAGGACCTCTGTGATAAACTTCATCAGAGGGTCCAGGTAGAATTAAGGCATGGCTTCAAAGACCACTGCCATACCCTCTTACTCACCAGCAGGGGACTTTAGAGGATCTGGTGATCATTCCTGACGCTGAACCTGAGAAACCTTTAGGGACACTGAAGCACAATTTCTAGCATTGGAATAGACATTTCTATTAGGAGATGCAACAGCAGACTCATCCTGATTTTAAGGAAGCTTTTCAACATTTTTGCTCAACAAAGACTCATTAGAGTGAGGTCAGAGGAAGCCCCATTCACCTTCTGGAAATAGTATGAGCCCATTGTGAGTTTTCAGAGGCTACTTTTCCTTCTTGGAGCACAATCAGGCCACAACTTTATTCCTTCTTCTGTGTTGTCTCCAGGACCTGTTCTTCAGTTTACTCTTCTTATTAAAATGTGGGTTTGCATGCAAAAACACCTTAAAAGACTAAGGTCTTCCAATTGAATTAATGGGAATAAGTAAAAGAAAATCTGAGGTCAGCATTCTAAAAGGCTACCAGAGATGTATCACATCTAATATGTGACTTTTGCTTTCATTTTAATATTTTCTTCTACAAGCTGAAAATAATGAGTATGTGACTATAATATAACTATTTCTCTGAGGAGAGGCTTATTTTTTCAATGTGCCATATGCTGGTCTAAGCAACAATATCATGGTGGAGGGCACTCACTAGTCAATAATTCTTCAAGATTTAATTGATCTATCATGTGGAAATGCATACCCCACAAATACATAAGGCATGACTGATTGATTGATTCATTCGGTTGTTCATAATTGCTACTTTTTTTTTTGGTGGTGCTGGGATTTGACCCCAGGGCTTTGTACTGGCAAGGCAAGCACTCTACCAACTGAGCTATATCCCCAGCCCCATAATTGATACTTTTTAATGTCATGTTGATGATGTTGCTGTAAATAAATTTTTTTTTGCCAGTATACTATTTTATGTATTTTTTACTTTTTTTTTTTTTTACTTCAGCTTTATTTGTCTTTCTCTTAGATAAGGCAAATGTCTCTTATTATTCTTAGTTTTGAAAGAAATCCTAACTGAAAATTCTTTCATGAGACTTTCCAATTATAGAATGATGAACTGCTGACATGTGAATGGAACTATGGTATCAAGTGCAAAGTGGGAAGACCTCGATCACATATTAAAACCTGTAAGGAATAGCGACGACAACAGAGGCATTGAGTATTAGTTCACCTCCATCTTTGGTCACACCAGTGATGGTTGATGAATTGTGGTAGATATTGAATTCATACACATGCCCAACAGCATGTACTCCAACTCATGAAGTCTGATTGAGCTACTGCTATTGCTGAATATCCAACCTGCCAGGGACAGAGGACAGTGTGAGCCTCCAATATGATGCTGTGCCTCTTGGAGACCAACTAGACACTTGGAAAGATGTTCATGTGGGATTCCTTTCACCTTTTTATTTAATTGGAATCAATACATAAGTATGATTTTGCTTTGCCTTTTTATGGTATTAGAGCATTCAGTTTGTAATTCTGAGAGTTTATAGAGTCATACAGGTACTGAAACAATATTATGGAAAATGTTGTTTCAGATCAAGAAATACTTTGTAGCAAAATAGATATACCAGTGGGCATATATTCATGAGATACAAGATAATCCCTTTTCTGGTTAGAACCTGCTAGGCTTATGGAACAATAGGGCTCAAGGACCATCATCCCTCGTGACCAATCCAGGACAATTTGTCTTCTTATTTGTACAACTATGATCTCTGCATGGCTAGAGGTATTAATTATCAAAAGTGAAATTTTTATATCAGGTAATGCAGTAGAATTCATTAGCCTTTAAGCTTTGACTATTTTCTTGTTATTTTTTGGTTTCCTTTTGCCAAGAAAAGAGTAGGCAAGAAAAGAACTCACCATTTTGAAAAAGGTATAGATCCTTACATTCTAACATTCCACAGAGTTGTTACAGTTGTAGAATGGGGGTAGGAAAAATATTTTGTTAATAATTTCCTGTCCTTGGGCATCTTTTCCAACATCTCACCTGATTTTGGTGTTAAATGATCAAATGCAATAGCAAAACCTAAGAAGCATGTGATGGCCAGTAGGCTGGAGAATAAGAGTTTGTATCATTCTACCAGGTTAACCCACAATGACAGAAGTGCCAACCTAAGATGAAGAGAATCAGTTATGGATATAGAGGAGGGAAATGATGAAGATCAATTTTGATTTGAGATAGAAATAAGTATTTAGGACTATAACTTTTCCCATGAGTTTTCCTGATTTAAATTTCTCTAAACAAAAGAGTTCTAATATTAAAATATGCATGTAATAAATATTAGCTATTTATTCCTACAATTGTCGCTGCCTGCAGCAACAATCCCGTGGATATTTGTTACCGCTGGCAGCTACAATCTTGCGGGCATTTATTGAGGGTGGACTGGAAACTGAGCTACTTCTATTATCTTTCTCTTTAGTGCGCTGCTTTCTTGCTTGCTTTACTAGTTTATAGAGGAAGAGAGGCTTACTTGCTTTTAGAGGAAGTTTTAGAGGAAGACAGGCTTTGCTTAGAGCTTAGAGGAAGAGAGACTTTGCTTAGAGGAAGAGAGACTTGCTACACTTTCAGAGAGGCTACTATTATCAGAGGAGCTATTTCTTAAAGGTCTGCTGCTTCTTCTTAGAGGTGCATCCTGCATCCTGCAATCTTCATTTTGCGAGCTGCAACCTGCATTCTACAATCTGCCATCTATCAGAGGTGCTGCTTATCCGAGGTACTTCCTATAGGTATGTCTTATGTACCTAAGGCAGCCAATCAGTTTAGGATTAAGTAGGATGGTTGGAGCATGCACCACGGTACCAATTAAGAATGAGGAACATCTGTTGACCACTAGCTCAGAGGAGACATGAACTAATCAGGCAAAAGTAGACCACGCCGTGTTAACACTAACTATGCACCAGCTCTTGGCTCAATGCCACCCACCATCTTAGGGCTACCCAAACATGTTCTTCTGCATACAATGTATATTTTTGGCACTAAGCTTCACTCGCAAAGCTAGGCTGAGATTCAAATGAAACACTGTATTTTTAATAACATACATTTGTTATTATCAGTATTACTATTTATATTTTCCCATGTTTCTTTAATGTTTCTCTGTATTCCAATGGGAAAGTCATGCTTTTTGCCTTTTTCTAAGTGAATAACATACACACAAAATACTTGTTTGCTTAGAACTTCTGACTGAGTTGATATAACGTGCAGTGAACTGATTCCAGGAGAAAGAGGTCTCTACTTTCTCTAAGAAGGCAGTTGGAATGACCTTTGAATATTACGAGGCTGATGGCAGGACAGAAGAAAAATTTTGCTTGTTCTTTCTCCCTCAAAGGCAACCTCCTCTATTCACAGGGCTCAGTGTTTTTAGAGAATGTTATTTTTAGCTCCTGAACACATAGAGATGTAGTTCTGGTGCCCTATTCAGGGTACAAATGGCCATTACTGCAGAAGAGAATAGAGACGGCTCTACCTACACTATAGTTGAAATATTGTTTGGGGAGAAAAAGGCAATGTGAAAATGGCACTTAGTGTGCAAACATGGAGAAAGAAGAGTGGAAGGCTCTTCTAAAATGAAGGACAGCCCATCAAGGATGCACAGACACGATGAAAAGGACTGTGACCAGCACAGCTTTGCAAAAAATAAAATCTTTTATCTAAGGAAATGGTCTCTCTTTTCTTTCCGCAGTTATTTTCTTATTACTCCAGCAAAACCAGTAAGTGCCTTGCATCCTTTATGTATGCCTTGCTTTTAGACCCTATGTGATCTCCTTTATCTGAATCAGAAACCAGGTGGCCAACTACCTGGAAGTAAATGGTGCTGGGGCTATTAGGACTCAGGCATCAAAGCCAAGGCCTCCAATTCACAGCAGCGTGTTGTGTTGTGGCTAATTTGGCCTTGGGTGCCTTTATTTACTGGACAGCACACGGTTTTATCTGCAGCTGACAAAGGGAACGCATGGCATTGAAAGCACTAAGAGTCCTGGCATTTGGTTTGAGGTCACGCTGCTGCTACTCTGTGGGCAGCAGATCCTGACGTTTTCAAATACCTAAGGAAGAGCTGATGATTCTTTCAAGAACAAAATGGAATTTCCAAATCAAATAAATTTCCAAGGCAAATCATTTATTATAAATGATAAATAAAGAACACTCCTTTAACTGTCTTTTTGGAAACATCCAAATGTATTACCCTTCTGCTGTTATCTAATCCATTTCTTCATGGGATCATCTGATTAACAGCAAGTAGAAATGCACTGTCTGCAAGCAAAGATAATTCATATTACTTTACTATAGAGAATGAGAAACAAAACACCTTTGCCATGCATTTAATCCTCTAGAACTTTGCTGCAAAAGTGCATTATTTCTGGCAACTGCTGTATCTTTTGCTTAGCCACAGCAGAGAACGTTTTCCCCCTAAGAACCTATTTGCTTTACCTGGTGCTATATCAATGCGGTCTTTGAGGTTCAAGTATGTAAGCTTAATTTTTAATCAACATATAGCAACATTACATGTTAATGAGCACAGCTTAACATTTCAGTACCTCTATGCAGAGTGTAACAATCAGATTTGGCTAATTGGCATGTCTGTTACCTCATGGTTCATAGTTTCAATGTAGGAACTTGCTTTTCCCACCCTGGCAGAGCTGAACATAAGACCTTATAGCTGTGAACCTAATGAACGACTTTTCAATTTCATGGCCATTTTATCAGTGTTAGACATCATTTTGCAAATGTATATCAAATGTCTCAAAATGCTACAAACAATCCTGAGCCTTCTGTGAGGGTCGAAGTGAGACGACAAGAAAGCTTTCTGATTCATTTGCTGATATGTCTTAATCTAGGACTTTTTTTCTTAGTACTAAAATTGCTGACAAATGCTTATGCTCTTTTATAAGCTATGTTTTACATAACCTATAATTCATGTTTGTTTCTTCTTCCCTCCTAAAGGACTCTAGCAAAGTTAATAGGAAAAAAAAGAAAGATTATTCATTATCAATACAACTTTAAAGTCAATGGCCCATGAGCCAGACTTTCAGTAAACTGCAAATACTTTTAACATGTGCATTAATGAGCTGCAAGTGCTTTGATTTTTTGCAAATGTTATAGGAGGATGAGAACAGAAAGGAAGGAACAAGGATTCTTAGTAAAATGTGTGTTTAGCATGCCTTCTTTTTCAGTAAACACTGATGTTTTCTTGAATGATCACTATACTTTGACAAAAACATTACCATAAAAAATGTATCTGGAGAATATTTTATAATCCAAAGTATCAAGTCAGTTGATTACTTAAGGACAATTAGAAAGACTGAGAAATATTAGCTTTGTAAATTTCAAAGCATGAAAATGAATTCCTGATGTTCATTATTATAGAAACCAATCATTTCTGTCACTACGCTCACACACCTAGCCAGGTACTGCTCAGAAAGAATCACAGAGAAGTCTGACGTGGACAGATATTGAATTGAATTCAGAGCTCTGAGTGAGATTTCACAACAGTTAGAAAGAAGATGTGATCTTAGTTCAGGAAATTTTTTTCTTGGTAATAAAATTGCTGACAAATGCTTATGCTAATTTATAAGTCATGTTTTATAGAACCTGTAGGTCATTCCTTTTAATTAGATTGTCATGGGAAATTAGAGAATTGTTTCTGCATAAGCACATATGCTATTCCAAGATTTTAAATGAAATTAGAATTCTTCTGGTTTGCAAGGAAGATTCTCTCTGATTTAAAAGGTCAAAATTAGTGTCCTATGGATTTCAGAGCAATCTGCAGCCAATAGCTTTCAACATTGTGCTTATCACTGAAAAAAATTATGGGTATATGACAAAATGACTAAATTATTTTTTTACTTTATTTCATGCAAGACATTTTAGAATCAAATTGCCTTTAAATTTCACCAATGCTTTCTTTGTCTTGGAATTAACTCTGATTGTGATTCTGAGTGATTTCCAAGGTTCTCCTGTTTCACAATGAACTCTAAAATATTTTTTATTGTTTCTTTGAAAAGTATTTGATTTTGCTCATAATCTCTTCTTTCACCTTATTGAGTAATATTTTATAGTCAAAGTTAACTTTTTTTTTTTTTTTTGCAGTGCTGGAGTTTGAACCCAGGGCCTTATGCTTGCAAGGCAAGCACTCTACCAACTGCGCTATCTACCCAGCCCCAAAGTTAACTTTTAAAGAAAAATATTGACCAAAATGTATTCTACTACCATATCAGAAGAAAAAAATGATAGAAAAACAGTACTAAGAATCAAAATGTCAAATTAAAGAAATATAAATTTTAATCACTGTGCAATATGCAGGCTATTTTCTTATTGAGTAGGGAATATCACTTTTGATCATGGTTTGTATAAACTATTTGGTAAATTATATATAATATACATATTTATATGCAATATATAATTATGAATGTGTACACATATGTGTATGTATACACATGCATATATATATATATATTTGTTTTTTACCTATTTACCTGCTTCAAGTTCCCATCTAGTGGTCACAATTGACAGCAACATCTGAACAAAAACATTGTTACGACCTTGTTTAGAATTTTTCTAACTCAAAATAATTGATGGATATATCCCTCTTTCCCCACAAGCTATAGATATTTAATTCCCTCTCAAGTCAACATCCCCCTCAAGTCAATAGCCCTCTTTCCCCACAAGCTATAGATATTTAAATAAGACAGCAGAGCCATTAGTATGCTTTTAAATTATTTTTATTCTTTTATTTTTAAAAATGAATTTGAAGCTGCACTTTAAAAGTTACACTTTCTAAGTAAGTAGCATTTATCCTTTCTTTAGCCATGGTAGTCACGGGCCGAGAATCTTAGTTGAAAGCCTCAATAGAAATGAGCAGGGTAATTATAATTAGTTAAAAATGAGTAATTCTTAGCTGATTACTTCTTACAAGCATAACTAATCTAATGTTTCGGTTCCCATGAAATAATGGTTAAAATGCTAATTGTTAAGGCTTTATTAGAACTTAATTGTTATATGTCTCAGCTGAGTTCATTAATTATTCGTCATAGTGAACCCATTTTTGAACAGAAAAGCTTTATTTAGCAGGGAATGAAAAGGACCATGTGTAAAGTCCCCCTTTGTCCTGCCTTTCCAGGTTTCTCTGTATTTCTTTCAGATGCTTATATATCAAGGAGGGAAGGAAGAAGGGGAGGGTGTGCTGTTTAAAACATAGACCAGTTGGATACCATGGTGCTTGCCTGTAATCCCAGGGGCTCTGGAGGCTGAGGCAGGAGGATCACGAGTTCAAAGCCAGCCTCAGTAATGGTGAGGTGCTAAGAAACTCAGTGAGACCCTTTTTCTAAATAAAATACAAACTAGGGCTGTGGATGTGGCTCAGTGGTTAAGTGCCCCCAGTTCAATCCTTGTACTCCACCAAAATTAATAAATAAAAATGTAAGGAAAAAAAAAAAGACCATTTAAAATCATGTCTCATACCCTGGGGAAGGGAAGGCGAACCTTATAAAAAATTATTCTTCACAGCAAAGCTGCTGACTTACCAGAGTTTTCTCCATGTTTCATTAAAAGAATACAGGAATAGGCATAAGTAAACAGTGGAGATGGCATACAATCAAAACTGAGAAGTTCCAGTTCCTGTTTTTCTACACAAGAGAGAAGAAACTAGGGACAGGAACATGGCTGTCTTGTGAGCAGGATCACCCCAGCCCAGGTCCCGGGAAGAAAGCCATCGGCATCCCTGCTGACTCACTTGCACACAGTTTTAGCAACCCCTCTCCCAGGCTAGACTGTATGCTCTAAAGCTTCTTATCATGATATCTAGTCTCTTCACTGATGGACGCTTTTCAGTGGCATAAAGTGACTACAGTCTTTTTCTTATAAACTCTTCCAATTCCTTCTCATTATTCCTTATCATCTTCTCCTGTAGCCTCATCCATCTCCCTCTCCAGTGTTCACACCCAACAGTTATTTGTAGACATTTATTATGCTTTTCCCTGGTCATCACTTAGGAGAGTTATTCATATTGAATTCATTTAACATGTCTTCATAAATCAATGCAAACAGCCCCTTCATCATTTTCATTGCATTTCCCCAAACTCCTGTCAGGTTTTTCCATGTCTTGCACACACAATTAGGAATACAAAGGTGAAAGAAAAAAGAAAAAAAGAGCATACCAGCTATACTTAGAGATTTCAATCACTTTCCTTGCTCGAGGTGATGATCTTAAAGTTGTAGTTTTAAATTCCATGAATTTTCCAAAAAGAATGCACTACCATATATGGGATTTAATCCCCACCATCATATGGTTGGTTAGCTTGGCAAGAGCTTTTATTACTAGCACAGAGATAAGGATGCTCAAACCTCAGGTCAGACTGAGGTATCATGACAGATACTTCTCTTGGACACTGCTTCTCTTATACCTGAGTTCACTTCAATATATAAAATATATATGCATTACAACTTTTGTAGAAAGTTAGATTATTTAGCTCCATGAGAGATAATCTCTGGGTTCAATCCCCAGGGAACCACCCACTACACACACCAAAGGGGAAAAAAAAAAAAAAAGAAATTATTTGAAAATATCTAGATAAATTTAACAAAGCCAAAAGATTATAATAAATTTTCTCATTACTTTTTGGAGCCAGTAATATTTGTGATAATGACAGTCTACATTCACAAAGAACAATGCTCATCCCAAGAGTTTGTCACTGTTTAAGAAAATACTGTTCTCCCATTTCTTAACATATACTTTTGTTTTGAAGCTAAATTTTCCCTTTAGGTTATTTTTTAAGGCTCTTGCCCCCATGATGTATCAAATAATAATAGGTATCAAGTTAAATAAAGCAAATGTTGCTACAATTCATTTTACTTCAAGTGTATTTCCTGTTTTTAATATGGTTCTCAGGAAATCTGAACTACCACATACGACTCTCATTATATTTTTGTTGGAGAGTGCTGTAGAATGCTTTATCTCATAGTCTCAGTTAAATCTGATAACAATCTCTCATGGTAGGTGCCTTCAGCCCATCATTTTATAGATGACTAAATGGAGGCACAGTAAATTTACCCAGCCTAAGTGCTCTCATGTATTTGGGGTTGGAGCCTGGCAGTCCGACTCTAGATCCCATGGCTTCTAGGCCTCAACAGTCTTGAAACAGCTATCAAAGCAATGCAAGTGTACATTATCTTTAATCACACAATTTTTACAGCAGTTATTTCTTGTTCTAGAATCATTGCATCATGCCTGATTGCTGAAATCAGAATCAGAGAAAACGGATTATATTCATGCTTTGTATTAAATATAAATATTCCACCCACAATGTCAATAATCTCATAGATTTAGTCCTCTCTTTCAAAGCATTATCCTCAAAGGTAGTTCCCAATCTTTCCCAAGTTAACCTCCTCCCATTGATTGGCTACGGCTCGTCAATTCAGTTCACAGGAGTCCTCTTACTGACAAGAGTGTGGGCTTGGCCCTGGACTCAGTAGGATCATTCACTGCATGCTGTGTGAACAGCTCAGTGCTATCAGGCACCTGGGACAGTGCTGCCTGCTAAGGGCCACCACTGAGCATCCCTGGTAAGATTCTGGATGTTCTGAATGAAGGAAGCTGTCCCTCTCAAGCTTGCTCTGTTGCTTAGGCTGGCAATGCCAAATGACACTGAGGTCCAGAATGTCAGGGAGACCAGCCAAGACCTTGCTGAAACGGCGCATTGTGTTGCACTTTGCTCTCTGCTCCAGAAGGAGCCGCTCATTCCTCCACGTGTTACTTCTCAGGGTTTTTCCCAATAAACTTCCTACATGAAATTTCAGAATTTGTCTCCAAAGGAAAACGACCTCCACAGACAAAGTTTCAGTGACTCAGCAGCAGGAGATTTTTCAGATATGAACTATGAAGTCTTAAGAAATCATGTGCATTGATTGGACATTGCTCTCTAGTACAGCTTGGTTCCTGAAGGTGACCTTAACATCAGCATTAGCTACAGTGATATTGTTAAGTATCATCTCCATAGACGGCTTGGAAATATCATTTTCCTCCTATAATTCTCCCTTTATTGAGGATGGAAATAAGGAGGATTCATCTGCCACCTTTAGGTCTCTTTTGCCTGGGCAAGCCACACGGATGGCATCTTTCCACAGCCCCTCAGGAACGCTGAATACCTGAACTTGGCCTCTTTCTCCTCAGTTTGTCTCTTCTAGAATCACTGCCTGATCAGTTGCTTTAAGTAGTTTTCTGCTAGGAGAACTTGGTCCTTTCTGCGTCCCTGGTTCCTGAGCTTTTTACATACTTTTAGCATCTTCTTTGGGGGATTTGCAAATTCAGTGGTCATTACAGATGAGTTCATGCCTGTCACCCCAGCTTAACATGTTAATTACCATTTCCTCATTTGATGAATCGCATACTGATTCCCTTGCTGTTTTCTTTAAGGTCAGAAGTATAGCTTCTCAAATCCCACCCAGGGATCATTCTTGATTGCCATCAACCAAGTTCACAGGTGGAGAGGTAGATTTTCCTATCACTTCTTTATCAGCTATAAATTACTTTGGTGAATCATCTGAGTTGTCCTGCCCCATTTGCAGAGTGCAGCTTAGACACAAGAGATATGCTCAGCCACCCCAACATACTTTTCAAAGGGAGAATATGGACAGCTCTATTATCTCAGACCTTTTTGATACTTATGGAATAAGACCAGCTTTCAAAACAGACACAAGCCATCTCCTCACAGTTCCTGAGATCATAACAGAGCAGCAGATTAGTGTGCGTGACTTCTGCATTACTCTAAAATCATTAATGCTTTATTGGGGCTGTGTTTTACTTTAATTGAAAACTAATGGCATTTCAAATATTCACTTCTTTACACTAATCAAAACCAGGTGAGTGGTCCAAATATCTGCTAATGAAGAGAAAATTAGTGGCATAATTCCTAATTATTTTTAGGCAGGTGCCTTGGAAGAAGTACATGCAGATTCCATTGACTTCATAATTTTGGCATCTTGATTTCTTTTAAAGTTTACTGTATCTTTTAGAAAACTAGTTACTTGTGGAGTGGTTTAGTATAGTTCTAAACACAGAAAGATGGACAACTGAAATACTTAGTACAGCACAGACTGGGTAATTCCAGCAAAACCTGTACATTCATTCACCGATCCTTGCTGTGATGAGCTCCAAAAACACAGTTTATGTAACTGTCCTCTGAACATGTTCCCAATATTTTTAGAAACAGTTACATATGCTAACTACCTCTCAGTGGTTTAGAAAGTCTTGTAGTCCAATTGGTCAATGCCACTGCCATCAGCTGAGGGTGAGCCTGCCTAGTAGCAGTGCCCTTGTTCCTGGTCCTTGAACCAGAACCCTGGACTAAGCCCTTCCTTTTCGCTTGCTCACTACCACCTGCATAAAGGCTGTTCTGGTTTATTTCTCCTACACACTGCCAAATATGCTAATTGCTTCCATCTCCTCTACTGCTATCTTAGTTGGAACTATTATATCTCCAACTTAAGTGATAAGTTTACCCAGGCCTAATCCTTTACCCTCTCCAAAATGTTCCACAGTCTACAACCAGAGCATCTATGTAAAATGTAGTTCCTCTGGTATGACTGTTCTCCACACCCCCGCACCCAGCAGGGCTGGTCCTCCTGGTACCCATAGCACACCTTGCTTTCTTCCACCATGAAGCCCTCCTTCCCTCCAGAGCATGATCTTAAAAGTCCTGCCTGGTTATTGCTTACTTGTCCTTCAGACTCTAGACAGACACCCAGGTCAGCTTTTCTGTCTTGGTAAGTCCCCTTCATTACTAAATAATTTCATATACCAACCATTTTTTTTACCTTGAAAACATTTCTCTCAATTTGAATTATACACCCATAAGAACAAATCCATGATTAACATCAGACTTCTCTAGACTGCTATTGGTAACAGGAGGTTACAAGCAGACCTTGTAAAATAAATATGGTTATTGCATTTATTTCTATTCTGAATTGTTATGATGCTCCCTTAAATGATTCTTAGTACCAATGAGTCACACAGTAGATATTCCTTAAAAAAAAAATAAAGAGGAAGAAGATGAGTCACAAACAGTTATCAATGGATCCTTTCTTTTACACACATAGAAGTTGAGTGTAGTAAGATTGAAGGCATTAATACTTGATCATGTTTCTTAGATGTCATCTTATATTAAATTTTCTGATCTATTTACTGTTTCTGGAAAAATTGAATTTTTATGAATATGAATAGTTCTCTAGTCAATTTAATATTTCTGAAAATTAAATGTTATTGTGATTTCTGTAGATCTACAAAGGGACTTTTCTCTAATTTACATACATCAAGCATGTGTCAGAATAATTCACACAATATTTCTAGATAATTTCATGATCTTTCCCCAAGAGACCTTGGTGACAAATTCTCACTACAAGGATTCGCTCAAATCTCACCTTCTCAACAAAAGAATTCTCCTCAACATCACTGTTGTCATAGAAATGCTAATTATCCTAACTACATTTAACTATATTTTAACTTCTACCAAGGTATGTAATTTTCCTATATATTATTTATTAATATAAATGTATAAATTCCATGTAGGCATGAATCTTTTCTTGTTTCACAATGTGTGTAAGCACTAAGAAAAGGTGTATAGGTGTACAGTACACAATTAGTGTTAAATAAGTACTTTTAAGTGAATGAGAAATAATTCAAAGATAAAGTCTATGGTATCTGTATTAAATCAAACTATTAACAAAAATGTGTTCTCTCTTTTTAATTGATACAGGTTTTCCCTGAAATGCAGATTACTTTCACTATTTAAATAAACATGCTCTATGAGAGATCAGCATGTTTTTATTTTAATCATATGTCTTTAAATCTCCTCCACTCATTGAAGCAGTAGCTTCTCTTTCAATGAGCTTGAAACTTAGAGCCCACACTGATGGATACTTCTCTTTTACAAGATCATACATAAAGTCGTATATACTTGCTTTTCTAAACCTTCGTTAGCTAAAAGAATAAGAGCAACAAAGACAAAACCATTATGTTTTTTACAAATCTTGAGCATCTCCTCATCATTTTAGGCTGCCATAACAAAACCCACAGACTCATGACTTCAGTAACTGAGATGAAGTCCAAGATCAGGTGCAGGTACCAACGCTATTAGGAGGGACCCACTCTCCTGACATGATATCAGTCTAATCACCTCCTCCAAGCCTCATTTGCATAGACCATCACATTAGGGTTTAAAACTTCCATTCATGAATTTGGGGGCGACACAATTCAGTACATAACTATCTAATGCTGTTTTTCTGGGTACCTGCAATTTTCCACGGTGTCATTAACCTGATACTGTCCAAGCTTTCTATGTTATTGTGTAAATATTTAAGCATAATGTAATGGTGAAAAAGCTGATCAGAGAATGGAAAAAACTAAACTAATTTTGAAACCTGAATGGTAAATTGCTGATTTTTCAAATTTGCTTTTGAGTAGAAAACTGGGTCACAAAGCCATCATTCACTCAGTGATACTTCTATTCCTGCCCTGTTCTCAAAGCCCTTGCTGAACATTCCTATTGCCATCCTCCATGATAATGCATGACCCAGAATCATTCAGTTTCCCACATTAACCTCTGTAGGTCTTCATTTGTAAGCTTTCAATTTTATTCCTTCTAACTAAAGAGAAAAAGATTTTCATAGAATCCTAAACTGAAGACATTGTCCAAGGCCAATCTTGGGACACTTGGCAGATAACCTAGTGGCTGGCATATAGTACACCCTAAATAAATAGTTGCATTCATTAAATAATTATTTTTACCGTGGCTACGCTAACTGTTTCTAAGCTTTAGCTGGAATGGCTGAGGGACTTGAATCTGCCCAAGAGAAGGAACAGAAATTTCGTGGGAATTTTTTCTAATATAAAGGAGAAATGAAATTGGGAAACTCATCCACCTTCTTCCTACCTTGAACATAGATAGGTGTCTGAAAATGTCACAGCCCCGATGGGACAAGGTAGCTATGACACCGGGGACAAGATCAAGGGAATCCTGTGGAGCTGCTGAAGCAACCACAGTCATCATATGCACCCACCCCAGGCTTCTTGTCAGCTGTTGTCAGGAGCAGATGCATTCCTAATGGGGACAGATTTTATTCAGGCACTAAAGCACTGAGAGAAAAAGAAGGTGACACAGTTTGAAAACCTTATTATTAACACTGTTCATAAACAGCATTGGAAAGAAATATGTAAAAATAAATACTCAAAAATACTCAAGTGACAGCAGGGAAGAAAGAAAGACTTATTGTAATCAAGTGCATGAGAGAGTATGGAAATTTTAATGGAAAAAAGTAGCAATCTATTTTTAATGTCTGTGTTACATTTAAAGTGATTTATCATTTATTAGCAAAGCAAGGCTAAAGTTCATATTGAAGTTAATGCACATATTCATCATTAATTATTAGCAGCGATCAATTCTCTACAAAAACTTTTTCTACTTGCCTAATTGAGCATGTCCATTTTGATCATTATACAGCCTCCCTCTTTTTTTTTTTTTTTTTTTTTTTTTAATTTGAGCAGACTTTTTAAGAAAAAGTTAACCATAAAGACCTTTAGGAATACCATCCTATAGTCTGAATTATGATCAAAATTGCATGGCTACAAAATTATAAGCATGACTTTGATTCATTTGAAATTACTTCATTAGAGAGATGATAGGTGGTGGCCTCTATAACTGCAATACTTGAGTCTTCATCAAAACAACTTTTCAATACTATGGTTGAAAACCAGAATCAAAGTTGGAATGGAAAGTATGACAATGAATTTTATAGTATAACTCCAAACAGGAACCAAGCAATTAAAATGGTGATTGATGAGAAAAGTTATGTTCTTTTTGGCTTAGGGCTAATGTAAGTTTCAAAATGCCTGAAATATAGATTTGCTGTGTTCTATTTACCCTAGTATGCATGCCATACTCTACGTAAGGAAAAATAAATTCACATAAGTGAATTACAGCAGGAGAATTCCATTAACCCAAACCAGTTTGATTATTGAATTTATTGATAGCTAAGATGAAAGATATGAAAGGATTTCCACTCCTTTAAGAACTATTGTCTGTGACAGTAATTCATGCAGCATCTTCGAGTCTTCATGCCTTACAAAAGCTTCCATTAGAGAAAGGCAACCTTGATAAAATAAAAGGCACTGTGGCCTTGGATAGTCTGTGTGTTAATTGTGAACATTGCCATTGACTTCTTAGTATCTATCACCCCTGAATCTTTCTTCTGTTCCAGGAGACAGCAAAGGTTGCTGGACTAGAATTCAAGCTTCAGCCTCAGAAATCCCTGACCCTCTGCTAGAAGCTCCACATCAGTGGCAAAACTACTTAACATGTCTAATCTTCCAGCTCACCTGTTCAATGGACACAGTAATGCTTGCCGCAGGGTGATATAGTGTGACATATTGTGACACCTGAATCTAACGATCCACACAGAGCTCTTGCCATGCTAAACAAGTGAAAAACACCCAGGAGGGTAGTAGAATTGAAGAGGACCCAATTAGAACATTGAATCGTTCTACTAAAAGGAAAGGTCTAGAGAGAGGGTGTCACCAGCTCTCTGACTAGAGAGCAATCACTGGCTTATTTTTAAATCTTTTTTTATTAGTGCATTTTAGTTATACACAACAGTGGGGCTCCTTTTGACATAATTATACACGCAGGGCATTTAATTTTCTCCAATTCAGTCTCCCATGCTTCACCTTTCCTGCTGCTCTTTCTTCCCTTCCCCTTTATTCTTCCCCTCTTTCACTGGTTTATTTATTGTGTCCATTAAGACACTAGAACATGCACTAAGATTTCAAGAAACCTTGTAGTCATCAACGTGTGCAATTATTCTGTGAACAAGGATAGCAGATTATGATGAATAAACAATCGTGAAGTACTTGTGGTCACTTCTGAAGGAAGGGTAGAGAAGTTGTAGGATTAAATAGCATTAGTTTCAATTCATTCATTTGAGCTAGGTTTTTCTATCAGTCAATATCATAGAGCTAATGTTATATGATATCAGCATATCATAAAGTTAATGTTAAGACTGAATTATAAATTAAAGAACATTTATTTATGTTCAAAATATCATGAATTTATCAATATGAGTTCTAGAAAACATGGAATGAAATAATTACGTGCTCAAAATGTTCCTTACTGCCTTCCTGTCTGATTGAATTAATTGGTCTTTGATTCCTGGTATTCAAGGAATCTCTGATGCTTTCATAATGTCACTTAGTCACTCAGCTTTGCTTTTGTTATTGGATAGAAGGGGAGTGTGGTGAAATTTTAACAGACTCACTGAAAAGTTGCCAACATAACATCTCCTAAAGGAAAATAAATTTATTAATTACATGTTTCTGCCAAGATTTCTACTAAAGGTGTCTTTTGGGTTTGATGAGCATAAGAGGTACAGAGATTTATTTCCTACGGATCTGGAGGTTGGAAGTATAAGACCAAAGCTCTCACAGATTTGGTGTCAAGGGAGGGCTCTCTTCTTCTCTGCAGAGAGTCAGGGAAGGTCATCACATGCAGGGGATAAGGGAATGGAGAGATGGAGAGAGAAGAGAGGGAGAGAGCTTTTCTCCAAGGACACTAGTCTCATCCTGGGTGCCCCACCTTCATGACCTAATTCTGCTGCACCTCTTAATCCCCTCCCACAGGAGGTACAGTTTCATAATGAATACTGGGAAGACGCTAATGTTCAATTCATGACTGAGGGTTATCCTTAAGTTCTGAAGTTTGATAACAGTATATTATATTGATATCAGATAAGCAGATGATGAACTTCAATCTTTCCAGATGATAAAGTGATGAAAGTAGATCAACCTATCTAGACTAAATTCTCACTAATTTATCTGATCAGTTACTAGTTAAAATGAGGAGTCTTTTGTAAAATATGACAAACCGCATATTTTTTAAAAAATTATCTGGAAAATCTAGAGTAATGAAAAATGACAATGAATCAGGATTTTTTTATTTGTTTTCAACATTTAAATGTCCCATGTGGATGTCTGAACTACTAAGTAAAACAGTATTTATTTGTGCTGTGGAGATGGAGTTAGGGAAAGAAAACAGAAAGCTGTGTCATATCAAGGAGGTTTTTGAAAAATGAAATCAATTTCAAAGAGAGCAATTTGGCATCATATATGTTGGCTGTTGTTAGTATCCATCAACAATAAAATAAAAACAGAGACAGCAAATAAATTCCTCAAATAGGCAAAGGTCAACACAGTTACATAAAATACAATTTACTGACCACCAAAGCTGGAATTTTTATGTCTCTTCAGAACCTTCCTTGACTTATCGAAATAGAGGAAGTTTTATTTAAATGTTTATTTTTGAAGTATCCGGAGTAGTGCTGCACAAACTATGAACGAAGCTCTGGATATGATTCCTAGCACCACAAACACACACACACACACACACACACACACACACACACACACAGCAGCAGCAGCAGCAGCAGCAGCAGCAGGAGGAGGAGAAGGAAATTAAGAGCAGTAAGAAGAGGAAGAAAGAGAAAAGGAAGAAGAGGAGGCAGATGAGAGGAAGGAGAGGGAAGGACTAAGGTAGATACAGACAAACTTGCTCCCTGGCTTCTTTCCTTTGGCATGAGGAGAATAGTCTCAGACTAGTTTGCTGATTCCAGAAGGAGTATGAGGGATACTTGGAGCAAAGTGGAAACTCTCCAGTGGAGCCCAGCCTGCTTCAAAACCATGTATAGAGTCCATGAGAGAGTCCAGTGAACATCAGTGGGGCCACCCTACCAAGCCCAATGTGTCTCTGAACCTCAGCAAACTCAGACATCTGTAACAATACACAACTGTTATTTTAAATGGTGGAATTTAGAGATGGTCTCTTAAATGTCATTTTAAGGCAATAACTTATTTATACATAGGTAAATATCCAGTACTATGATATTAATTAAAATTGGCTTCATCTGTACCTCAAATAATATAAAAATGCTTAAAGTACATTTTGTTTATGAAAATTAGATATTCAATAGCATTTTAGAAATGAACATTATATATTTTAATATCCAATAGAATCTATAAAAGTAATGATATTAGAAATTAATTTTCCTTTGCTAAAAATACATATATACATAAATACATATACATGGTGAAAATGTTAAAGCTATTTAAAATAATTAGGAACTAATTTGATACAGCTAGAATAATGCTTCATAATCAACTCCACTTCATCTCTCTCTTTCTCCTTTTTTTTTTTGGTGGGGGGAGGTGGGTGACAGAGGTTGAATTCAGGGACACTTAACCACTGAACCACATCCTCAAACCCTTTTTATTGTTTTAATTTGAGACAGGGTCTCACTAAGATGCTGAGAACCTCATTAAGTTTCTGAGGCTCTAATTTGCAATCCTCCTGCCTCAGCCTCCTGAGTCATTGGAATTACAGGTGTATACCAGCGTACCTGGCTGTTTCATCTTTCTCTCTTTTTTTTTTTAAGATACATTGCCTAAAGAATAAAAACACAATATCTAAAGTTTTTGAATTTGTACCAAGTGATTTTTTTATCCTATTAATATATCTAAAAGTTATCCTTGGAAATAATTTATTGAAACCTCCATTCCTAGATATATTCAGTAATTTATTCTGATACCATGGTGGAATTTTCATTTGTTGATATATTGAGTAATTTCTAATTCAGATGCTTAATTATTAAAACCTGAATTACAATTTATAAGTTTCATAGGCAAAATATAATCAATGATCCAGTTTGATTGTCGAATATACTTTCCAGTTCTAACATGCTAAAAATCTATTCAACTATTTTAGATTCCTTTGTTTTCTTAGATTGATCATGAAAAATGAGCTACATTCTTCCATGGAGAAGGCATTCATCCACATCATGCCAGTCAGAGAGGGTTGGAAAAGGAGGAATTTTCAAACACCCCGTGGACTCCAACAAAACATCTCTCATTCGCTAGCACTACCAAGCTGGATAATCTAATGACAAAACATATAATAAACATGCCATCCATTTACAAACCTAGCCAAGGGAGGGTTTTCTTATTTTAGGAAAACAATGTCATCTGTGCAACACTGGCATAAAAGGATTGAAAGAATTACTGAGTGAAACATCCAAGCAGGTTTTATTGAAATGATCACTGGCATCTAAATAGTTGAAGGTCCTTGATTTTTAAGTATAATAAAAATGTTTCTTCAACTAGAGGTAATGTTCTCGCAAACTTATCAATAAATTACAAATTCATTTACTCCCTCTTGGAATCGAAACTCTGGTCTCAGAGAACTTTTGGAGATTTCTGGGAAGCTCTTCAAATTTTTCAAATTACAAGATTCATTTAAAATCATGATGCAATCATTTTAGGGTTTCTGTGTACAAATAAAGGAGTCCAGAAATGAAAAACAAAACAAAACAAAAAAGGAAATTTAAAGAGAGAACTTCCTCTTCCAGTCACAGTAGAGTAATAGAAACTAGATGTACCCTCTTTTCTAATTAAACATTAAATTAAATATGAGAAACACAAGTTTGAAGAACACTTGTCGGTGGGCAGCAGAGTGGAGGATCTTAGAGGAATGGGAAAGCAATGAGTGAAAAGCTACAGATTTCTGAGACTTCCACCCTGGGGAAAATTTCCAGACACAGCTCAGAGAGGACTGTGCTCAGAGATGTTCACTCTCTGAGGAGAGGAGAGAAATCTGCCCAACCAAGGTCACCACACTACACAAGGCCAAGAACCAGAGAGGACAGCTGGACAGGGACTGTTCGGAAGACTCCCAAAAGACCTCTCCTCAATCTTCAGCAAACTGTTTATCAGTGCATGTCTCAGCAAAATTCCTAGTCTGGGAAGAAACAAATAAAACGATTAGAAAAAAAGACAATTCCTAAACTCACACAGACTCAGAAATATTTTCTGTTCCCAAAATCCAGAGTGGAAAATCCTACCTCTTGGTAGAGTACTCACTCACAAATTTTGTTTCAAGGAGTAGGAGACAATCAGCCTTGAATAGATGCTACCCTGGTTCTATATGACAGAGATGTTCAAAAAGATGCAAAGAGTGAAATATTACCAAGTAATGAAACTCGTCAAAAATAGAGCTTAAGAATGTTTATAGGGATGCAAAAATTATTCATGACCTAAAAAGATAAAATTCAAAATGGTTGGTATCTAATGAAAAAATTATAGGTTGGCAAAGAAACAACAAAGTATGATTTATAATGAGGAGAAAGGTGTCAATAAAATTGTAGCCAACACAGAAATGACAAATAAAATTCAATGACAAATGTATGAAAAATTCTGGGTGTTTTAAGCTTTCCAAAATCTAGAGGAAAGTGGGAATGAATAATATTTTAAATGACCTCAATTGAACCTCTTGAGACCAAATTGCAATCTCTGAGATAAAACTCAGGGTCCATGAAAGGATAAAGAATACTAGAAATGGTACCTGTGTGCATAACTATAAAAGACTTTTTCTTATTAATCATTTTAAAAGATAGTAGTTTAAACTAGAAGTGATATATCATGCAAAATATCAGATATAGCACTAAAATATATGCTAACAATTGCACAAAGTTCAGGAAGAAAAAATGTAATGTTCTTGTAATATACACAAAGAAGGCTAATTCCAGTTGTTAAATTAAGGATAGTACATGAACATGGAAACAACTACTAATACACACACACCAAAAAGATACAGCTAAGTAAAGGAGATAAAATCAAGTTAAACCAAAGAAGAATTAAACCAAAGAAGAAAGAAAACAGAGAACAAAGAAAAGATACATCAAATCTGGATTTAAATGCAACCATATCAGTAATCATGTTAAAATAAATGGCCTGAGTGAATCAATTAAAAGAAAGTGATTGAAAAATTGTCTAAAAAATGAACACTTAAGGAATGCCTGTAAGATACAGTTTTCAAATGTAAAGGTGTAAATATCCTAAAAATAAATGGAAGAAAATTTATGCCAAGCTACTACAGATCAAGTGATAACTGAAATGGCTATAATTTCAAGTAAAGTAGATTTTAGAACAAAGAATGTTCTGAGAGACCAAGAAAGTAATTGCATAGTGAAAAATGTTTCGGATCCTTAACAGCTGTTTAGCAATACAATTCCATTTAAGTCTGATGAAGACTGAAGCTGTCCTGGTCATTCAGCAGGCTCTCTAAATAGCCCTGAGTATCTACCTGAATTCTTAAATGGTCATCTTAGGCCCTTCCTTGTTTTTGTCATAGAACTTCAGTTTCCCACTGAAAAATGTCCTCTCCTCCATTCTGGGTGTGCTTCAAGACTGAATGAGTATATATAGTCAAAAACAACAACTGGATTCTTTTCCAAGGAATTTGAATTCTTGTGAGGAGTGATAGGAAGAAAATGAACCAGTGTCCCTGAAGATTGCTCATTAGTTTTGGCTGACCCATGTCTGAGTCTTCCACATTATTCTGTCCTGTCTTCAATTTGATGAGCTAAATAATCTGATATCCATTTACGTTGCAAAGCTTACTTATAATGTTCTTTCAATTTCTCATTGAACTTCACCCATCTCAATCTTCTCTTTGAGTATTCCGAGCTCCTTCCCCTAAATATATCAGCACATGGTACACCCACTACCTGGTGATCAGTGTCTCCAGATCTACCTATAACTGACCTCTTCTTGTCTTTTACTTCTAAGTTCAGATATTGCTTTCAAGAGTTTTTTTCTGTATATACAATTTCCAGCAATGTGCTCACTCAGTATTCCCTATAACAGGGTCAGCTCATTTTGCTTCCAGTTAAATACAGTCCACAGCTTGTCCATTGACTGTTTTAGTAAATAAAGTTTATTGGACTCCAGACATTCATTTCTTTTAGTGTTGTCTATGGCTGATTTCACTCTACAATGATGAGGTTGAGTATAGTAGTTCCAAGAGTGACTATGTGACTTGCCATGACTAAAATACTTCCCATCTGGCCTCTTGAAGAAAAAGTTTGGTGCTCTCTTCATATTATTATTGTTTATTTTCCTACAGAAGTTATCATAATCTGCAATATTCTTACTCATATTTTAAATAATTAAAATCTATCCCTGCCCTACACTTGTAAGAGTTATGAAAAGTAGGTAGCTTGCCTGCTTTTAATCAGTTATGCATCCCTAATGACTAATTCAATACCTGCTGAGGGTAGAATTCAACAAATGTTTGTGGAAAAGATGAATAAATGAATGACTATATTCTATCAAGCACTAAACAAGTGCAAGCATTATCATTTGTTATTCAGCATATACTATAGATGAACTGTTCTTCTCACATTCCTCTAAGGCACACTCCTTGTGAAATTTCTTGTTCAATTTTATGACCATATTTTATATGTCAGAGACCAATTTACTCTAGGTATAGCTGATTGGACTGCGAGTGCACATTCAACAAGAGAATAGTCAATATATGGATCAGTGAGAATTCTGCGACCACTGGTATAAAGATGAACTGGGTCAATCAACCTATTAAATATTTTACTTAAGAATTTTTAAATTGGGAATGTGACTCAAGAGTTGATTTTTGTCTGTGTTCTGAGATCTCTGAATAAGGCTGATTTTTTTTCTTATTCTTACATTAAGCCTACTTGTTTACTTGAGATAGTTTGAGTATGTGTCAATTACATGTGTTCAAAACAACACTGAAACACTGAAACCTACCTAAACATAAAACTCAGCAAACCTACCTAGATGTGAACAGTAGAAACAACTGCACTCTCACAGAAAAGTGAAGTGCTTTAAGACGTGTGTCATGGTTTGAATCTGGAATGTTTCCCAGAGACATTGAAAGCTTGGTCCCCATTGCAGCCATGTTCAGAGGAACTCTGGGGAGTGACTGGATCATGAGGGCTCTGGCCTCATCAGTGGATAAATGGACTGTTGGGAGGTAACGAACTGTAGGAGGTGGATCCTCCTTTAGAGAGTGGGTCCTTTGGGACATGCCTTGAGGACTATATCTAGTCCCTGGCCCCTAACTTTGTCTCTGCTTCCTGACTGTCATGAGGTGAGTAACTCTGCCCTTCCATGTACTCCCTGTGTGAAGTTCTACCTCACCACAGGCCCACAGCAATAGGGTCAAGCCTCTATGGACTGAAATCTCTGAAACTGCAAACCATTTAAATCTTTCCTCCTCTAACTTGATTATCTCATGTATTTCGTCACAGAGACAAAAAAGCTGACTAATACTAAGGAACAGAACCATAACATAATGCAGTTGCAAAGTGTGGTTCCAGAGCCACAATGAAACCATTTTACAGTTTTCCATGCTCGATGAAAATGGGTTGTCTTCCTGAAGCAATTTTTTAAGGGTGAAATGCCAAGTGAGTGAAATTAGTAATGATAGAGAAACCTCCTAAGCATGCATACAGTAGTATTTTTGTTTTGTTTTCATTTTACCCATACGTAAAAATTTCAATAATCATTTTGTTGTAAATGAAGAGAAAGAAATTGGATGGCATTCTTTTATCCCTAGGAGTTACCTTCATGACAGTTAATGTAAAACATTAAGTGAGCATAGGAAGAAAAGAAAATTTACTCAAAGAAAATATTAATTAAGCATCAAATTTGTGTTCTATTCTCATCCATTGAGACATGCCAATTAAGCATTTAAAAATATATGAGATTATGTGTTAAATTGAACAGCGCATTATTCATATATAGAAACACTTAAAGACATTTAGAAATTTGGTGGAAAATTCAGATTATAAAACACTTTACATTAGTAATAGTTTGAAAAAATTACAATTTATCCTTGAACAAGAATGCTAGGTATTATTGAACATTGTCAAATAAAATATAAATTTTCAACACAAATGAAATTTTTATCTCACTTTCTTACCATAAGAAAATATTTCTAAATATGTGGAAGAGTGAATAGAATTTTGTCACAAATGCATTAACAATGTTTTCTATTTTCTAAGATTTGTCATCATATAATTTACTGTTATTTCAAATCCTTTATCTCATATTTCCTCATATTAAGTATCTCATGTCTAGGTTTTCCTAGGTATTTTAGTCTTTTGCCTATTTCTAGTGTAATCCTGCTGATCATTTTGCCCATTTTCTTTGTTTCCTTTAGTTTATGTATTCTTAGCAAGCTCCCTCTTTGATCTATTTCTGTTTCATCTTTCATGTGATCATTCTTTTTTCTAGATTATTCCTAAAACTAATTTATTTATTTTAGATTGTTTAAACACACTTCCCACTGGTGTGTAAAGTCATAAGAAGAAAAGAAATAGATGAGTAAAAAATTGAATTCAGACTTGTTATACTAAAACAGATACCCCATATGTTTTGTTCAGATATAGCCCTTGGAAGAAAAATAACTTCTTCCTATGTACTACATTAAAATTATTTATAACAATAAAAGTATGACAACAAAATATTTTAAATGTATTACATAAGTTCATGGTGAATCTGGGGGTTTAAAAATAGATCATAACTCAAGTTCACATAATAACCCTCATCAAACAATAGAACTGCATTTTATATTCCATATCTGAAATCCTTCTAATTCCAACCTTGTGATCACTGGTTATGGACAGTGCAGTAATGTCTGCATATTAACATGCATGCAATCAGCATCATTTGACCCAGCTATCCCACTCCTCATTTTATATCCAAAGAACTTAAACTCAATATACTACAGTAACACAGCCTCATCAGTGTTTATAGTAGCTCAACTCACAATAGCTGAAGTATGGAATCAACCTAGGTGCTCTTCAACAGATGAATGGATAAAGAAAATGTGGTGAATATATACATTGGAATATTACTCAGGTTAAAGAACGAAATTATGGCATTTGCCGGTAAAGGGACTGAGGTGGAGTAAACCATGCTAAGTGAATTAAGCCCAAACCCCAAAACCAAAGGTCAAATGTTTTCTCTGATATGTGAATGCTAATTCATAATGGTTGGAGGTGCTAGGGAAGAATAGAACTACTTTTTATTAGGTAGAGGGGAGTGAATGGAGGGGACAGGGTATGGGGGTAGGAAGGATAGTAGAGTGAAACAGACATTATTATCTCATGCACATGTTTGATTGCATGACCGATGTGATATGTACTATCAGAAAAATGAGAGATTACACTTCATTTATGTATGAGCTATCAAAATGTATATATGTATTCTACAGTCACGGACAACTAATTAGAAGAAATAAAAAAATTAAAATAAAAAAATATTTTTTTTTTAAAAGGAAGAGGTATTCAAATGAACAGACAACACAAACACATTTTGATGCCTACGAGTTAGGGACAAGGAGCAGAGATTAAAAGGAGACTTCTTGAAGGCTGTGACTCATGAGGCAATTCCTGATCTGGTGGTTAGCTGGCTAGAGAAGGAGGATATATGGCAAGCAGAATGAACACCCAGAGGAGCAACCTTGAGGTTATGGTAGAGTCTGAACTGTCATTAGATTGGTAGTACTGCAGAGTATGGTCTCCATCTGGGAGTGTCAACAATTCCAGAAATCAGATTCAGAAAAGCTTTGTGAACCAGGTGAAGAGAATGGCTTATCAGTCAAGGAGGAAGGAGATCCATTGAATGGATTTAATCAGCAAGGTCACTTATAGAGTAACGAAAAAATATACTAGTTACCCAAATAAAAGGTTTGCTAAATGGTATGAAGTTAGCAAGGCAGAAGATTTACAGTGGGGCTAAGAACTGGAAAGAGAAGAGGAGACTGAGAAAAGGTAGGACCTCAGGCAAGAAGAGGAAGCATGTTTGGGAGGGCTCTGTTGGACATTAGAAATTCAGATGTGGAGGATAAAGGGTGTTAAGATTATAGGTTTGTTTCCAGGCATTTAGACATCTGCCTGTTCATACACTCTCTTTGGACATTTATTTTAATATTTTGGAATTTTATATCAGGTATTTTTATTTGTCTACTTAATAATTATCATGAGACTTATCTTTGACTTTTTCTCCAGTTTCTACTTACCCATGGTGGACATTTGCTCTTGAGAATCTGTGTTCTTTCCTTTGTCACTGTATTTTATAACTGCATTTTTTTTCTATGTATCTCCATTGCCAAACTCAACTATATTAGCAATCTCATTTTAATATGTACTTTGGTGAATACTTTCAAGGGAGATTAGACCACAGCAGGAATTAGAGGCAATTCAGATAGACACAGGACAAATGCAATAGACTAAAATAGAGTCAACCATCTCTGTCTCAGTCATTGTAGCTCAAATGGAAGGAGTGAATGTGAGGCTGAGGTTAACCCGATGCATTGCAGAAGGGCGAGGCAGGCTGGGCTTCACACAACAGGTGGAGGTGAATTCTGGGACTCCAGATAATGGTTTGCCCACTTCCACACACTGACGAGTGTAGATGGAGAAACAGGGAGGCAGATGAATGCTTGAATATCCTCAGGTTCATGTTGACAGAGTGGATTGACCAGGGGTTGGATTTGCTGATGATTCTTAAATTTAAAAAAGGATATAAGCCTTTCAATATATTTCTCATATGGTTGCATTGATCACTACATTTATTTTCAGAAAAACAGATTTTCTGTAAGTACCTGAATTTATTCCAAATGTCCAAAATGTACATTTTTTTATTTTCTTTGTTAATGTTGGGAAGATCTTTTCTCTGAATGATTTCCACATCTACATAGTCCAAGATAAGCCTTATTATAATAATTGAGTAAACAAACAAAAATACATGATATAGAGTTGCAGAATACTAAAATAAATGTCCAAAGAATGTTTAAATGATTTCTGTATCTAAATGATTTCCTCACACATCACATTAAAAAAAAAAAACAAAAAAAACTTGTTTAAAACATATTTGAAGATGGTTACACTCTACAGGAGTATTTTGTTAATTTGCTTTTTAACTAATTCATGATATAAAGAACAGATATATTTTTCATGACTCTTTTTAACATTTATTAAATTTTTCATCAGAGAAAGTGATAGTAATTCTTAATCATGTTCATTCCATGAACTCCCGACCCAGACATCAGCTCTGTCCTAACTATCTCCGTGTTTCTCTTGCCTACATGACAGAGATCAGTGTTTCCAATTCTGAGCTTATTAACATTCTTCCTAAAACTTAGCCTGTGGCATCAAGATTCAAATTAAAATTTTCTTTAGAAAAATTAGTGGTATGAATTTATTTTTTTATCATTTTTTTGCATATTTCCAACACTTTAAATAAGAATGTAGACAAAATAAAAACTGTGCAATATTTTTCAAATATGCATTTTCTTATAATGTGCTATAAATTTGAACAGAATTATTTCTTACTGCAATTCTAAAAATAAAAATATCTGTAGGTCCTAAAATAGAAAATATAGTTCATGATCCTACTGTCTAAAAGAGATCACAGTTGGCTGAGTGTATAACATCTTGGTTATTAGTTCTTGGCAAATTTCTCTCTAGGGTGCTCTTATGAGGTTGTAAATGTCTATATCTGGAGTACTGTGGTGTTGAACAAAGTGATTTTACATGAAGTTTTTCTGGAATCAATAAAACATCAATGTTTAAAATTGATTTAGAGAACCAGAAATAGTTTAGAAGATCATCATTATCAGAAGCTGTTATTGATGTTATGGTCAGTTCATGCATTTAATGATGACCTCTTTATGGGATATTGTGTTAGGTAATATATAAAATCATTATACCTGCTGACCTGATTCTCAACCATATTCATTTCACAAACTCCGGACCCAGGCATCAGTTCTCTCATAAGTATCTCCATATGTTTCTCTTGCCTGCATGACAAAACTCAATATATCTTATTCTGAGTTTATTAACACTCTTCTTAAAACTTATCCTCTAGCATCAAGATTCAAAGAGGTAATTTCAAATACAACATTTATTTTCCTTTGGCAATAAATCATTGAATTGAGAAAGTAGTATATATGCACATAAAAAGTTACTGACCATAACTTAGAAAAAACATAAATTGCAGTGCAAGGAAACAGTGCAAACCCTCTCTTTCAAAGATCCAGTGTGCACATCTCCAACAGTCTGTGAGAAAACCTCAGGGGAATGGGGTCAACATTTCGTTTCACTTGAGAGTCTCTTGGTTCCTCTTCTACAATAGGTGTGTACTACTTCTAGGAAGGACCATTCAGAAAAATCAAAGTTGGGGTTAGTTTTACATTTGTGACTCTGTTCCATGGATATAAAACATTTCTATGGATTTAGAGAGTAGGTGATTTCTCCTGACAGTTTCCATTCTAATCTAAGCTCCTTATTCGTTCCAGACAGCTGACCACTTCATTATCTTGAACTTCAATGAGTTCTATGGCCTTAAGGCTCACACTCATCTTTCATATGGAATCATGTTTTTATATTTCAGACTTCCTATGGTTCAAAACTCTTCAATGGATTCCCTCTACATATTCAATAAAAAATTACCCCTTTGTGTGTTTACATCTCTCCGTGATTTGGAACCAGTCTTCTAGTTTTGACTTTTCATCTACCATAGACTGTCTAAGTCTGTCTGAGCTGCTAGAACAAAATACCCTAGAATGAGGAGTTTATTAACTATAGGAACTTACCCACACTGTTTTAGAAGCTGCAAGTCCAAAATCAAGTGCATCCACGTGCAGTATCTGCTGAGGGCCCTCTTCCTGCTTCATGTGTCCTCACATGACAGAAGGCATGAGCTAGCTCTTTGTGGTCTTTATAAGTATGCTAATGCCACTCATGAGGGTTTCGACCTTATGACCTAAACACTTCATAAAGGTCCTGCATCCTAAATATCAGTGCCTTGGAGATCACAATTTCAACATATGAATTTTGGGGAACAAAAACATTCAGACCACTGCACTCACCAAGATACAGTGTATTTTAAAGCCAAACAAATAATTTCTTCTACACCACACTTTTGGAATCATGGTGTAATGCCCTATTTTTTTTAGAAATCATAAAATTTCCTGATCATCAGATAAAGCTGAGTCACTGGACCAGGTACAGGGATCTGGTGGTAAATAAAGAACAAGGGATCTGCTCTCCTCTGACCTTGGGAATGACTGGCACAGTGGCGGATATTACAAGTGATAAATTCTACAATAAGGATCAGTGTTGAGGTGGTAGGATTTCTGCAGGAAGTAACATTGATGATGAGACCTGAAAGATTAGAAGGGGTTAGTCCTATAAAGAAGTGACAAATCATATTCCCCAAAGAAAGAATCATCTTTACAGGGGCCTGAGGTTGACAAGTAGCCAAAGACCTTGTAGGAACAGAATGTAATTCTGTGTGTGGTAGAGTGGGATAAAAATGAGTAAGGAAGTAAACTGGAGCACTGAGTAACCATCAAACAAAGGCAGAACTTGAAAGTGAAGTATTGTGGACATACCCCGAGAACAACAGGAAGCTGTACTTCAGTAAATTCATGAAGACGGTACTGTGGAGACTGTGTTGCAGGAGGAACTGTGGGAAGATTAGAAGCTGGAGAGGAGGGTACTATAATCTGGTTGACATATGAAGGTGACCCTAAAATAGTGACAGAGGCAGGGAGATAGAAGTTGATAGAGCTGAGAGATGTCAAAAGGTTTAGATTCAAGCAGGCCCAGCTATCAATTTTTCTGTTAAGGGCACAGAAAAGAAAGCAAATGAAATGAGTCTCAGTTTCACTCCCTCCCAAATAAATTTTTGTTGTCTGAATCTGTGGTGGATTGTGTATGAGGAAGAAAAACCAATAATAACACACTTCATTATTTTGATCCACTAAGGTGATGGGGATCATTTGTTTATGCAGCATAACAAAGTCTTTTCTAACCGATACAAACCATGGGAATGACGTGTGTGTGTTTCTGAACATAAGAACATGAACAAACACTGAAGTGAATGTGAATCTGAAAGTAGGCTTGTCTTCCATGTAAAATACCATTTTGTCTTATCCATGTAAGACTATATCAAAGCTAATGAGACATCAATGGGAAAATTTATTGTTTTTCAAGAAAATTGAGATTACTGGGCCCCTTTTAATTTATGAGTGAAGATGTGTTGTGGATCCAGCTACATCCTATTAGGAAAATATAACACTGTTTTGTCCCTCTTACTATGCATTCCTAGAATTAAAATTGCTTGGCTGGAACTTATGGCCACTTTTTGACAGAGGTAATGCCTTACAACCAGGGTTTTCTTTGCATTTTACCTCTATGGAAAACTGTAAGAATAAGCTATATTTGACAATTTGAAAATAAAATATTGCATTCTAACACTGTCAAAAACTGGACCTTTTTGAGATCTGTGGCATAATCGCAAGGATCACTGATAATGAGGCTTCTTTTTGTCAAGTACATTAAAATTAAACTAGGAAAAATCATTATTTTAGAAAACAAGAGAAAAGTGTCATAGTCTGTGAATCTAAGCCAAAGTTTATTATTTGGGGGGATGTTATTTTCATTGATTCTGTTCTCTTAGATATATAACTTGACTCCCCTTCCTCCTCAACCCCCTCTCTGGTGAGAGAATGGAGTCTTACTGTGAATATTTCATGGGCACCTCACTTTCCTTTAGAGTTTGACCTATTTTTCTTCTGACTTATTTATAGCTTGCACTGATGATGAAATATGTTACAGTTGGGCATATAATACGTAAAGTAGTCTTTCCCCAGCTCCTGACAATTTGATAAAATGACTTCAATTTTCCTACTGGCTCTTAAATGGAGTTACGTGGAATCTACCCCATTTCTAAGTAGCACAGAATAAACGACACCTAGAGACTTGTTCAGTCATGGCTATACTAAACAAAAGAAAAAAGAAATTAACATGAGAGAGAATGTGCTTATTGCAATGCTAAGGGATATTAGAATAATTTTATTTTTTATTTAATGGAAACATGGACAATCAATATAATTTTTCAGTGTTATATAATTAAAAACTGGGGGAAATTCTATTCATACAACTAATGTCTAGTTTAGACTTGCGTGGGTTTTTTTCCTTAGTATGACAGTTTCGAGGCAGAGGAGAAGGGGAAAGAAAAGAAAAGAAAAAAAAAAAAAAAACAGGGTTGAATTCCTAAATCATCACTTAAAAGATAAGCCCTGTTAGCCCCTGGGAGTTTTATCCCCTTTAACAACATGTATGTAAGCGGTTACTATAGAGTGACTTTGTCAAGGGAACTTAGCAACGAGATAAAATAACAGCTGTATATTTTGTCGAGAAGTTTGCTTAGGAAGGCAGTTGTCATGGGAACGCCTGGCAATAGCGATTTGATTTTGTGCTGTATGAAACTGATGAGTTTACTTTGTCTGGATTATTTTTCTCACACTGGCAACTTCTGGAGGAAAGAAAGAGCTTCTTCTTCAGACAATCTGCATATTAAAAACAACCCACTTCATTTCGGCATAGACCAGGAGGAGACTTTATTGACAAACCTCTTCACCAATGAATCACATACTTATACCAAAAGATGCATATGGTGTGAATCTACTGCATTTCAAAAGGCTCTTACTGCCCCAGCTTTTGCACTGCCGCTCTGCTTTAGGCAAATGAGTCACATTCAATTTTTAAGTCCTCAGAAATTTGCCTAAAATAGTTGCAGCTGGGAGATGTAAAAAAAAAAAAAGAAAAAGAAATCTTATGAATGAGCAAAAACGAAGTGAATTATACTCCACAGGGAAGTCTCTCAATGAAAAAATCTGGTAAACAGGCCTGAAGAAAAAAAAAATGGGAAGCAGATGCTGACTGATAAGAATGTGCTTATTTTACTGGGGAGACACCGGCATGTCTGTGCTGGAGTTTGGAGCAGGACTCTGTTAAGCCACCGTCCCTCTGCAGGTGGCTGGACTTCAGTGAACTGAATTGTCGGGATCAAAAGATGAAACGTGTTTCACCCCTGAGACAGGAGACAAGCCTTCCTTTCATTCAGCTCTAGAATTCAAGATGGTCAGCAGTGGCAACCCTACAGAATGTGAATTGGTGACACAGCCTCAGAGTTTCTCCACTCCAATGTTGACACCACCTGAAAAAGGCACACTCAAGTGCCCCTCCCCCAGCCAACCCTCCCTCTCCACTTCCACAGCAATCCTTAGGAAGAAAAACTTTCATATTTTGCAGATGCCTTGGCAAAGTTTGTTTGGATATGACAAATGTACAGATTATCTGTCCTTGATTTAAGAAAAGCTCATCTCCTAACCAAGGTCCAAAATCTTTTTGTAAAGGGAAACTCAGAAAGACTATGGAAAGATACAGAGGAAAGGATCAGATTTGTCTTCTAAGTCACTGCCAAGTATTAAGATACTTTAGACTAACAGTCTTAATTATTTTAGCAAAATCTACTTTCCAAAGAGCTGTCTTTTCTGTGTGTTTGCTTGTTTAAAGCAAAAAAATAGTAATCTTGCTTAATGCACTTTGTTTTTTTCTTGGAGACAGGCAGAGTGGTCCAGATGTTCGTCTCCCCTTTATCTTTCTTGCTTGTTTCCAGACCCCGTCAGTAATTTCAGAGAAGCAATGAGGAATTCACTGGGTGGAAACTGACTCCGTATGTTTTCCACTGCACGTTTGGACCAGGCTGCACTGTAGGAAACTGCGTCTCATTTGGACCAAACTGGCTTGAGCCAGTTCAGGAAGCATGAGAATGGATCTTTCAGAGTAATTACAATAGTGAAATTTAATATTCATTTTGTGTCTAACAATTATTTCTTTGTGCCTTTCAAAACCACTGCAAGAACTGAACTACTGTTATCTCCATATTCTGGATCAAGGAATTGGGGTACACAGAAGCCAAATAACCTGCTCAAATTCTCCAGGTGGACTCATTCTAGAGCTAAAGTTTGATTCGTGCTGTCTGACCCTGGAACTTGGGTTGCTAAGCCCATTGCCATCCTGTATACCTTCACCTCTGATTGTTATAGAGCACACTCTGGGTCATCCTGATCCTGATCTCCAACCAGCTTCTGAAAATGGAGGGCTATATCATAGAGGCAAAAAGTTCTGGAGAATATCACAGCTCACTTACCAAATCACATTCTCCCATATAATTCCTATTATCTCCTTTAAAATCGTATGGAACCTATGCAACTATGCCAATGTCTTGAAAATCCCAACCACATAACTAATTTGTCAGAAATCACCTACTTCTTAAAATCATTCCCATTTGAAGTCCTCAGAAATATTTGAAATCAAACACAATAAGAGGAATGTAAGAATAGAATATAGGACCTATGAAAATATGGTAATAGAAATTAGAGTATATCCAGAGTCCAGAGTTTCACAACATTTACCTACTGATATGGTAACAAGCTATCATTTTCACTTTCAGTGTAGGAACAAAAGATGAGCTTGCTTACCTTGGGGTAGAAACCACACAAGCAAAGTAATGGAATATAAATTAAGCTGTCTCTTGAGAAGCTGAGTATTGTCAGAAAGTCAGTAATAGAAATGCCTTCCACAGAGAATCTTCCAGAAGAAGCTGTTGCTTCAAAGATAAAGATCACAACATGTGACAGAAAGTCAGAAGGATAGGGTAGATGATTCTGCATGCCTCTGAACTTTGTGATTTACTTCAAATCTAAAAGTTCTGTATTCTAGCAAAGGCTTGTCCACATTCCCTTTTACTTAATGGATTTTTATTCAGGCTTGAAAATAATTTGACACTTGCAGAATCTGCTTCCTATTGCTGCCTGAAACTAAAAGATACTTGAACTGAAATTTCATTCTAATAAAATGTTTACTCCGATTTAAAATTTTTTTAAATGTGTACATAATAATACACAAGAGTACTAAATTTAGCAAGAATAGCCAATGTTATTTTAAGGGAAAGATTGTCTCCAATTTGTTATCTTTGATTTAGTCACTCTACCTCTTCACTTGCTGAAGAAAAGAAATTAGCAGCAGATTCTGTCAGATTTCATAGCCCAAGAGGACAAAGTGAACAGGTGCTAATGCTTAAAATTGCTTCCGTCTGTGGTTGCTTGTATGTCTAGGAAATGCATTTAACTCTTTTGCTCAGAAATACCATTGACTGAGATATATTAGTTCAGATGCTGCCCCCCGCTAAGGTCCTCCTTGATTAGATCCATTATGCTTTTATGCCAAAGGTCTAGAAAGAATTCGCTTTCGAATACAGTGGATGGGAGTTGTTTCTATAAACACTCTGAATGTATTTTCTTGTTGAAAGCATGGTGTGCACTTCAAAAACATCGCTCACAATTGAGTAAGTCATCCTTGTACAAAGCTCTTTAAGAAATAATGCCAGACTTGCTTCATGGGGGGCTGCTGAACTCTGGAATGAATTACAGAGAATGTTATGAGGATACATGCTGAGATTTTAGGAAACTTAGATCTCTATCTCTCTGTACCAAACCCAGACCAGTTCTATTATTTCTTGACACTACGCAACTATCTCCCTTATGCCCTCCTCTGCTCCCTTTAGCTAAATCTGTCTCTATTGACTATATGTAGGTATAGACTCCATATACATCAAAATCCAATCAAGGCATTGCTTTCATTGTGATGAAGAACAGTGGATAGACTTGAATGATTTTATGGTGTGAATTTTTAATCCCTGAATCTAATATTCTGTGATTTATAGATTTCTGAGGCAGTAATAGGTGTTCTTTAATAAACATTAACTTTAGATTTGAAGAAAGATAAAATCGGAAGTGTCCTCTCTATGGGACTCTACTTTGAACACAGATTAAGACTTGGATATGCTATTAAATACATGTCTTAATTAACCAGGGATATCTTGACTATTAACAATGTTGTTTTCCATTATAGTAATAGTGAGCAATTATTGGATTTCTTGTCCATTGCCCTCTCCAAGTCCCCTTACTGACCATTCTGCAAATTCACATGACCACATGGGTGACTCCCATTACCTCTGATGGTTCCTCACAGTGATGATCAACTGAAACCGGAGACTCACCTGGTTTAGACCAGCCTGATCACAATTCATTCCCAATGACTAGAATAGAAACTGAGACTTATCCAATTTCTTTACCATAATCTGGAAGCTTGCCATGTCTCAAGCTTTGGGTGGCCTTGAGTTCTGCCTTGTGAACAACTGATAAAAAAAAGTGAGTCGCCGAGAGATCAATGAAGCAGAAATAGAGAGGAGAGTTTTGCCAAGACCTTTCATTCCAGACAGGATCTTTAAATAACCCCAAGCATCTGCAATTGTTTTCCTTTCTTCCTTCTCTTTTCATTCTGAAGAAAATAGAAAGAGTTTCATTTTGACATGCTTGTAGTAAAATATAAAAGGATTTTGTATCATAAAATCAAGAGTGCACATTGCTATTAAAATAATCAGTAAATAATGCCATATTTTAACTCTCCTCAAAAAAAATCATGAGTGCTATAATTAAAAACAACAACAAATGTTTAGAAAAGCAAATATACAGGAAACTACAACACCTGAGTAATTCCACAGTACTTTAAAATGTGTCTTAAATACACTAACAAGAGGAGAAGCTGTAAAAGGATTAAGGGATTCAAGCAATAAATGTTTCTATTGACTAAAAAAATACCTTTAAAAATTACATAACACATTTCTGATGGGGTAGGCAACATCTTTGCAGATAAATATATATATATATATATTTATATAGGCATTATATATGTGTAAATACATATACTTTAATAGTGTCTTTAACTTAGTATTTGGTGGTAGGTAAGGAAGAAAATATGTATTTGTCTTAGAAGGTTTTATGATGCTTACCCCTAGGCTATTGAGAATCTCTCAATTATAATCATCTGAATCACTTTAACCACCTTGTTCTTTCCTATTATCTCTGACATTCTGTAGTATGTTTCTAATGCTCAAAACAGCTTTGAGTATCATAATTTTTTGTATCTCTCTCCCAAAAATCACCTGAACTCTACATGTTAAAGTTTTCATAAGAAGATATTCTTAAGGAACAAGGTTTTCATAAATATTATATCAAGATTTTGCTAAAACAACTTCCAGTGGAATAACCAATCTTTTTATTATCATTCCACTTGCAGCAAATGCCTACAAGTATAGCTGTGTAACCACTCCTCCTTTATAACACAACTTTTGCTCAGGGCATGGCCAGCCTGCATGAAAAGGGGAAGGAAAAATAAAGATATGTATGAATTTTAAAATTTGTGTTAACTGCAGTCCTGGTGTAGAATATCTATGACTGGGTAATTTATAGTGAGCAGAAATTTATTGGTTCACAGTTCTGGAGACCAGAGGTCCAACACAAAGGGACCAGCAACTGGTGAGGGCCTTTGGACTATCTTATAATATGGTGGACAGATGACATCACATGGAATAAGAGCAAGGAGAGGGTGTGTGAGAAAGAGATGCCAAATGGAGCCACAGTGGTTCCTTTTTAAGGAATGCAGTCTGGCAATACTGGTTAACCCCTTCATGAGGGCATAGACCACATATCTTAAACACTTGTTAAAGGACCCAACTTACAGTATTGTTACAATGGCAGTTGGGTTCGAATATGAGCTTGGGACATACAAACATTCAAATCATAATGATTGCCAGTGTACAAATGTAATGAAGTAAATCAGTATCCCTATTTTAATTAAATTGCTTAATGAATAAAACAGTCTCCATTGTTTTTACATATCTTGAATTAAAAGAGTTGCTGATGAAATCAGGGGGGAAAAAATCAAGCTTCCTCCTGCTTTTCCTTATTCTGAGATTAAATACTACAGAATAAATTTGTATGGAACTACTAAAGTTTATTTTCAATTATTGACAAAACTTGCAAAATTTATGCCTAAATGTATAATAAAAGTGTGCATTTGTAAAACAGCAATTTGAAATTAGAGTCCTGAGGAACTCACATTTGCCTGAAAGTTGCTCAGAACATGAGTACTCACTGGGTTTCTGGCATGTACAAAGGGTTTCAAAACTAGCCATCCCTCAAGACTTACACACAAAATACTGCACAACATAGTTGAGATTAATTAAAGAGGGTTGTGTAATTGGAGAGGTACTTCTTGTATATGGATTAGAGGAGTCAATGTCATTAATATGACTTTGTTGTTTAAACTGTCTTATAGATTTAATGTAATTTCCATCAAAATTTCAGTGGCATTATTATTGTTATTATTACTATTATTATTATTATTATTACTTTTTGCAAAATCTAGCAAACTGGTTCTAAAATTTATTTGGAAATGAAAATTAATCAGAATGTTTACAATTATTTTGAAATGAAGAACAAAGTTGCAGGATTTATACTTCCCAATTTTGAAACTTACAGTAAATCTACAGTAATCAAGATAATGTGCTATTGGCATAAAGATGGACATGAAAATCAATGAAGAAGACTTGAGAGTTCACTAACAGTAGCTTTTATTATTAATTAATACCAAAAAAAAGTTTCAAGGCAATTCAACTTATATGATGCAATATTTTTAACAAGTGTTGCAGGGATATTAGGTATGCACAAGCAAAAGAAGAATTTTGATTCTTGAAACTTATGTAAAAATTGGTTAACATTTTATTATAATATGTAACAAGTAAAACTATAACACTTTTATAAGAAAATAGAAAAAATCTTTCTGAGCATAGCTTAGGTCAAGAGTTATTAGATGTAACAGTAAATATGTGATCCATAAAAGAAAAAAGCTATAAATTAGAATTAATAATATTAGAAATTTTATGTTTCAAAGGCAAAATTAATAAAATGACCTTCCCTGAAAACATTCTTCAAATTATGTATCTGATAAAGGATTTAGACATACAAATTACTTTTTAAAATCAATAATAAGAAGTTAAAAATCCCAATTAATAATAATGGTTTGCAGACTCATAAAGTTAATTCACCAAGAACATACACAAATGGTTAATAAGATCATAGAAAGGGGTTTAGCAGTAATTATTAAGAGAATATGGGAGTGAACTCAGACAACTGGGAGCATCGTAGAGGAGGCCGCTCAGCACAGCCCTGGGACTCGGAGTAACCACTGGGGCTCTGGCCGGCGGCCCAGAGGAGAAGCGGCGCGGCGAGCTGTTTGGACTCAGAGTGACCGCTTCTGAACACCGGGGCCTGCCCTGAGGACAAGGAGGAGGAGGAGCAGGAGGAGCGCAGCTGGTCACTTGGACTCACAGTGACTGCATTAGAGCTCCAGGCGGCTGCTCAGAGGAGGAGGTGATTGGTGAGTTGTTTGGACTCAAAGCAACTGCTCCTCAATACCGGGGGGCTGCCTGGAGGAGAAGCGCGGTGGGTTGCTTGTTCTAGAGTGGCAGCACCAGAGCTCCGGGCGGCTGCCTGGAGGAGGCGTGCAGCGGGTCATGTGGACTCAGAGTGACTCAGAGTGACTCACAGTGACCGCTCCTGAACACCCGGGGGGCTACCTGGAGGAGGAGGAGGAACGGGATAGGTCACTTGGACTTGGAGTGACTGCCCAGGGCTACGGGTGGTTGGCGGGAGGAGGAAGCACTCAGTGAGTTGCTTGGACTCCTAGTGACCATACAGGAACACCTGGCGGCTGTCTGGAGGAAGAGGCGAGGGGCGGGTCTCTGGGACTCAGAGCGATTGTACGGAGCTCCAGGTGGCTGCTCACAGAAGGGGCCACATAGCCAGGCGATTAGGTGCAGAGGAGGGTCCCAGGACCTGGGAGGCTTCTTGGTGGAAGAGCCACACAGAGACAGGCTTAGGGGCGGAGCAAAGGTTCCAGGACTGCAGGCAGATTCTCCAAGGAGGGGCAGCCTAAGGAGATTCATCTGCGAAGGGTGAGGCTCCCAGGCCCAGGAGGTAGGGCCAGGCCCCTGGGAACTTTGCAGAGGAAGGCAGCCCAGACCAGGCAGTAGCTGTAAATAGAGGGGATCCTCTAGGAGGGGAACTGACCAGCGAGACCTCCCCACCGCGTGAGTCTTCCCTGCCGGGTGAGGTTTCCCTACAAGGATGGTAAAACCAGAGACACAGGCCCAAACAGGCCTTGCCTCAGCCCGCAGCCTAGTTCCCCTTTGGATGACCATTGGTCAACAAGTGGAGGCACCTCTGCCCACTAGCAGGGAATATAACCCACCTGAAGGCCACCACTCCTAGAGAGGCAGCTTCCTTGTGGAGCACTGCATTATCAACTTCCTCCAAGACTTCAGCCTACTGAAGGCTAAGAAGGGATATACTAGAAATCTTCAGGGACATTGTAAGTTGGTGGAGGAAATCTGCAATATCTCAGCAGTCCACTGACACCTGAACAATATGAGAAAACAAGGAAAGAAAATGCCGCAAACAAATCTAGATGTTACATGAATAAAACCCATTGACAGCATGGCATAAGAAATGACAGAAAAGGAGTTCAGAATGTACATAATTAAAATGATCAGGGAAGCAAACAATGAGATGAAAGAGCAAATGCACGCAGAATGATGAGATGAAAGAGCAAATGCAGGCATTGACTGATTGCACCAATCGACATTTAAAAGAGCAAATACAGGAAGCAAAAGATCATTTCGATAAACAGTTAGAGATATTAAAAAAAAGAAAAAAAAACAGAAATCCTTGAAATGAAGGAAACAATAAACCAAATTAAGAACTCCATAGAAAGCATATCCAGTAGGATAGAACACCTGGAAGATAGAACCTCAGACATTGAGGACAAAATATTTAACCTTGAAAACAAAGTTGAACAAACAGAGAAGATGGTAAGAAATCATGAACAGAATCTCCAAGAACTATGGGATATCATGAAAAGGCCAAATTTAAGAATTATTGGGATTGAGGAAGGCTTAGAGAAACAAACCAAAGGAATGAACAATCTTTTCAATGAAATAATATCAGAAAATTTCCCAAATCTGAAGAATGAAATGGAAAATCAAGTTCAAGAGGCTTATAGTACTGCAAATACACAAAAATACCACAGACCCAACCAAGTCACATTATAATGAAAATACCTAACATACAAAATAAAGACAGAATTTTAAAGGCTGTGAGAGAAAAGAAACAAATTATATTCAGAGGGAAACCAATACGGATATCAGCAGATTTTTCAATTCAGACCCTAAAAGCTAGAAGGGCCTGGAACAACATTTTTCAAGCCCTGAAAGAAAATGGATGCCAACCAAGAATCTTATGCCCAGGAAAACTTACCTTCAAATGTGACGATGAAATAAAATCCTTCCATGATAAACAAAAGCTAAAAGAATTTACAGAAAGAAAGCCAGCACTACAGAACATTCTCAGCAAAATATTCCATGAGGAAGAGATGAAAAACAAAGAAGCAAATCAACAAAGGGAGGAATTATCCTAAAGGAATTCTCAAATAAAAGAGGAAACAAGATGTGTCAAACAAATAAATAAATAAAATTTAAAAAATGAACCAAATGATGGGGAAACCAAATCATATCTCAATAATAACCCTGAATGTTAATGGCCTGAATTCATCAATCAAAAGACATAGACTGGCAGATTGGATTAAAAGAAAGATCCAACAATATGTTGCCTACAAGAGACTCACCTCATAGAAAAAGATACCCATAGACTAAAGGTGAAAGGATGGGGAAAATATACCATGCACATGGACTCAGCAAAAAAGCTGGAGTATCCATCCTCATTTCAGATAATGTGGACTTCAAACCAAAGTTAGTCAGAAGGGATAAAAAAGGACATTTCATACTGCTTAAGGGAAGCATAAATCAGCAAGATATAACAATCATAAACATCTATGCCGCGAACAGTGGCTCATCCATGTATGTCAAACAAATCCTTCTCAATTTCAGAAACCAAATAGACCATAAAACAATAATACTAGGTGATTTTAACACGCCTCTCTCACCACTGGACAGATCTTCCAAACAAAAATTGAACAAAGAAACCATAGATCTCAATAACACAATCAATAACTTAGACATAACGGACATTTATAGAATATACCATATAACCAAGAGCAAATACACTTTCTTCTCAGCAGCACATGGATCCTTCTCTAAAATAGACCACATATTATGTCACAAAGCTAATGTTAGCAAATACAAGAAGATAGAGACACTACCTTGTACTCTATCAGATCATAATGGATTGAAGTTAGAAATAAATGAAAGAGTAAAACACAGAAACTATTCCAACATCTGGAGATTAAACAATATGCTATTATATGATGAATGGATAACAGAAGATATTAGGAAGGAAATTAAAAAATTCTTAGAGGTAAATGAGAACAAAGAAACATCATATCAAAATCTCTGGGACACTATGAAAGCAGTACTTAGAGGGAAATTTATTTCATGGAGCGCATTTAATAAGAGAAGTAAAACTCAATAACTAAACGACCTAACACTACAGCTCAAAGTCCTAGAAAAAGAAGAACAGACCCACACCAAAAGTAGTAGAAGACAGGAAATAGTTAAACTCAGAGCTGAAATCAATGAAATTGAAACAAAAGAAACAATACAAAAAATTGACAAAATAAATAGTTGGTTCTTCGAAAAAATAAACAAAATTGATAAACCTTTAGCCACCCTAACAAAGAGAAGACGAGAGAAAACCCAAATCACTAAAATTCGGAATGAACAGGGAAATATCACAAGGATTGAAATACAAAACATAATTAGAAGCTATTTTGAAAATCTATACTCCAACAAAACAGAAAACCTCAAAGACATCAACAGGTTTCTAGAGACATATGAATTGCCTAAACTGAATGAGGAGGACATACCCAATTTAAATAGACCAATTTGAAGTACTGAAATAGAAGAAGTCATCAAAAGCCTACGAACAAAGAAAAGTCCGGGACCAGATGTGTTCTCAGCCGAGTTCTACAAAACCTTTAAAGAAGAGCTCATTCCAATACTCCTCAAAGTATTCCATGAAATACAAGAGGAGGGAACCCTCCCAAACTCATTCTATGAAGCCAATATCACACTGATACCTAAACCAGACAGAGACACATTGAGGAAAGAAAATTTCAGACCAATATCCTTAATAAACATCTACGGAAAAATTCTCAACAAAATGTTAGCAAATCACATACAAAAACATATTAAAAAGATAGTGCACCATGATCAAGTGGGTTTCATCCCAGGGATGCAAGGTTGGTTCAACATCAGGAAATCAATAAATGTAATTCACCATATCAATAGACTTAAAGTCAAGAATCAAATGATTATTTCAATAGATGCAGAAAAAGCATTTGATAAAATACAGCACCCCTTCATGCTCAAAACACTAGAAAAAATAGGGATAGTGGGAGCATTTCTTAACATTGTAAAGGCCATTTATGCTAAGCCCATGGCTAATATCATTCTAAATGGTGAAAAACTGAAAGCATTCCCCCTAAAAACTGGAACAAGGCAGGGATTTCCTCTTTCACCACTTCTATTCAACATCGTTCTGGAGACTCTAGCCAGAGCAATTAGAGAAACCAAAGAAATTAAAGGGATACGAATTGGAAAAGAAGAACTCAAACTATCCCTGTTCGCTGATGACATGATTATGTATTTAGAGGAACCCAGAAATTCTACCAGAAAACTCTTAGAACTCATAAGTGAATTCAGTAAAGTAGCAGGTTACAAGATCAATGCCCATAAATCCAATGCATTTTTATACATAAGTGATGAACCTTCAGAAAGAGAAATTAGGAAAACTACCCCATTCACAATAGCATTGAAAAAAATAAAATACTTGGGAATCAATCTCACAAAAGAGGTGAAAGACCTCTACAATGAGAACTATAGAATACTAAAGAAAGAAATTAAAGAAAACCTTAGAAGATGGAAAGATCTTCCATGTTCTTGGATAGGAAGAATTAATATTGTCAAAATGGCCATACTACCTAAAGTGCTTTACAAATTCAATGCAATTCCAATTAAAATCCCAATGACGTACCTTACAGAAATAGAGCAAGCAATTATGAAATTCATCTGGAAGAATAAGAAACCCAGAAGAGCTAAAGCAATCCTTAGCAGGAAGAGTGAAACAGGGGGTATTGCAATACCAGATCTTCAACTCTACTATAAAGCAATAGTAACAAAAATGGCATGGTATTGGTACCAAAATAGAAAGGTAGATCAATGGTACAGAATAGAGGGCATGGACACAAACCCAAAGAAATACAACTTTCTCATACTAGACAAAGGTGCCAAAAATATGCAATGGAGAAAAGATAGCCTCTTCAACAAATGGTGCTGGGAGAATTGGAAATCCATATGCAACAGAATGAAACTAAACCCATATCTCTCACCATGCACGAAACTAAACTCAAAATGGATTAAGGCCCTCGGAATCAGACCAGAGATTCTGCAGATTATAGATGAAAAAGTAGGTCCAGATCTTCAACATGCCTTCTTAGGACCAGACTTCCTGAACAGGTCTCCCATAGCACAAGAAATAAAAGCAAGAATCAATAACTGAGATAGATTCAAACTAAAAAGCTTTCTCTCAGCAAAGGAAACTATCATCAATGCGAAGAGAGAGCCTACAGAGTGGGAGAAAATCTTTGCCAATCATACTTCAGATAGAGCACTAATCTCCAGAATGTATAAAAAACTCAAAAAACTCTACACCAAGAATGCAAATAATCCAATCAACAAATGGGCTAAGGAAATGAGCAGACACTTCACAGAAGAAGATCTACAAGCAATCAACAAACATATGGAAAAATGTTCACCATCTTTAGTAATAAGAGAAATGCAAATCAAAACCACCCTAAGATTCCATCTCACCCCAATTAGAATGGCGATTATCAAGAATACAAGCAACAATAGGTCTTGGCGAGGATGTGGGGAGAAAGGTACACTCATACATTGCTGGTGGGGCTGCAAATTAGTGCAGCTACTCTGGAAAGCAGTGTGGAGATTCCTTAGAAAACTTGGAATGGAACCACCATTTGACCCAGCTATCCCACTCTTTGGCCTATACCCAAAGGACTTAAAATCAGCGTACTACAGAGTTAAGCCACATCAATGTTCATAGATGCTGAATTCACAATAGCCAGGCTGTGGAACCAACGTAGATGTCCTTCAATTGATGAGTGGATAAAGAAACTGTGGTATATATATACAATGGAATATTACTCAGCCATAAAGAATGATAAAATTATGGCATCTGCAGGCAAATGGATGAAATTGGAGAATATCATGCTAAGTGAGATAAGCCAATCTCAAAAAGCCAAAGGATGAATGATATCACTAATAAGTGGATGATGGCACATAATGGGGGGAGGGAGGGGTTAGTGTTAGGGTTAGAGTTAGGTTTAGGGAGGGGGGCAAGAATGGAGGAAGGAAGGACTGTATAGAGGGAAAAGACGGGTGGGAGGGGTGGAGGAAAGGAAAAAATAACAGAATGAATCAAACAACATTACTCTATGTAAATTTATGATTTCACAAATGGTATGCCTTTATGCCATGTACAAATAGAGAAACAACATATATCCCACTTGTTTACAATAAAAAAATAAAGAAAAATAAAGGAAAAAAAAGAGAGAGAGAGAATATGGGCTGGGGACATAGCTGAGTTGGTAGAATACTTGCCTCCCAAGCGCAAGTCCCTGGGTTCAATCCCCAGCACTGAAAAAAAAATTATTAAGAGAAGGCTAATTAAAATAAGATATCTTTTCACATTTATCAGGAGGTCCAAATCAAATAGAATGATAATATCAAGCGTTGACAAAAATCTATAGAAGCTGAAATCTTTGTGCATCACTGATGAGGATGTAAAATGTTATAACCACTTTAGAAAACAGTAGCAGTTTCTCAAATAGGTAAAGATAGAGTTTCCACAATCCAGCAATGGCATTTCCAGTCACACACCCAAGAGACACCAATACACATGTCCATGTAAATATTTGTAGCATAATCATAATAATTAAAGATGGAAATATAATAAATATAGGTCCAGAGGTGAATGGAAGCAAGATGTGGCATATCAAAGTAGCTTTCTTCAGCTATGATGTTCTGCCTCACCTCTGGCCCAGAGCTGTGAGGAAGGCAAGCTATGAACTGAACCTCTGAGTCCATGGGCCCAAATAGAGTCTTTGTTCTCTACGTTGTTTGTATAAGGTCTTTCAGTCACACTGACAAACGTACTGACTAAAACTGTGAAAGAAGCAAAAGACCAGATATTGTTTTAGTTTATTTACATAAAATGTCAAGAAACGACATGTTTATAAAGAGAGAGAGTAGATTAGTGAATAAGTGGTTACCTGGGACTGAAGATGGGAATGGGGAATTGACTACCTTTGGGGGCCCAACATGGAAATGTTCTCAAAATAACTTGTTGACACAAGTCTGTCAATATATTAAAGAATAAAACTTGGAATGGATCTACCATTTGACTCAGGATTCACACTCCTCGGTTTATGCCCAAATGACTTAAAATCAACATACTACAGTGATGCAGCCACGTCAAAGTTTACAGAAGCTCAATTCACAATAACTAAACTATGGAACCAACCTAGATGCCCTTCAACAGATAAATGGATAAAGAAAATGTGAGATATATGATGGAATATTACTCAGCTTTAAAAACAAATGAAATTCTGGCATTTGCTGGTAAATGGATGGAGTTTAAAAACAGCATGCTAAGTGAAATAAGCCAAATCCAAAAAACCAGAGGCTGAATGTTTTCTCTGATGGGCGGAAACTAATTCACAGTAAGTTGGTGGGGGGCAGATAGGGAAGAAAAGAGTTCCTTTATATTAGGTAGAGGGAGTGAAAGGAGGGGAAGGTGTATGAGGGTCGGAATGATAGTAGAGTGAAACAGACATTATTACTTCATGTACATGTATGACTGCTTGACTGATGTGATCCTGCAATATGTATAATCAGAAAAATGAGAGATTATACTCTATTTATGTATGATCTATCAAAATGTATAAATGCATTCTACTGTCATGTGCAACTAATTAGAACAAATAAAATAAAATAAATTTAAAAATAAAGTGATGTCTTATAACAAAAATATCATTGAACTGCATATTTAAGTCAAAGGCATTTTATGGCATAAAAATTGTAGTGCAATAAACCTTATTAAAAAAAATGGTGCATGTGGAAAAGATTTTCTTCCACTCTGTAGGCTCTCTTTTCACATTATTAATTGTATCCTTTGCTGAGAAAAAGGTTTTGGTTTGAATTCATTCCATTTATTGATTCTTGCTTTGATTCCCTGTGCTTTGGAAGTCTTGTTAAGGAAGTCTGATCCTAAGCCAACATGATGAAGATTTGGGCCCACTTTGTCTTTTATTTGGTGTGGTGTCTCTGGTCTAATTCCTAAATCTTTGATCTATTTTGACTTGAATTTTGTGCAGGATGAGAGATAGAGGCTTAATTTCATTTTACTGCAAACAGATTTCCAGTTTTCCCACCTTTTGTTGAACAGGCTATCTTTTCTCCATTGTATGTTTTTGGCTCCTTTGTCTAGTATGAGGTAACTGTATTTATATGGGTTTGTCTCTGTCTCTTCTATTCTGTACCATTGATCTGCCTGTCTATTTTGGTGCCAATACCATGCCTTTTTGTTCTTACTGTTCTGTAATATAGTTTAAGGTCTGGTATTGTGATACCTCCTGCTTCACGTTTCCTGCTCAGGGTTTCTTTGGCTATTCAAAGTCTTTTATTCTTCCAGAAGAAGTTCATGATTGCTTTCTCTATTTCTATGAGGAATGCCATTGAGATTTTAATCAGAATTGCATTGAATCTGTATAGTGCCTTTAGTAGCATGGCCATTTTGACAATATTAATTCTGCCTATCCAAGAACATAGGATCTTCCATCTTCAGACAGAGCTCTAATCTCCAAAATTTATAAAGAACTTACAAAACTTTATACCAAAAATACAAAGAATGCAATCAACACTTTACAGAAGAAGACATACAGGCAATTACTAAATATATGAAAAGTGTTCAACATCTCTAGTAATTAGAGAAATACAAATTAAAACAACTCTAAGATTTCATCTTACTCCAATTGGAATGGCTATTATCAAGAACACAAACAATGGTAGATGTTGGTGTGGATGTGAGGAAAAAGGCACACTTTTACATTGCTGGTGGAGTTGCAAATTGGTGCAGCCACTCTGGAAAGCAGTATGGAGATTACTCAGAAAACTTGGAATGGACCCACCCTTTGACCCAGTTATCCCACTCCTCGGTTTATACCCAAATGACTTAAAGTGAGCATACTACAGTAAAGCAACCACATCAATATTTATAGTTGCTCAATTAACAATAGCTAGATTGTGGAACCAACCGAAATGTCCTTCAACAAATGAATGGATACAAAATCTGTGATATTTACAGATAAATGGATGGAATTGGAGAATATCATGCTAAGTGAAATAAGCCAATCTCAAAAAGCCAAAGTCTGAATATTTTCCCTGATAAGTGGATGATGATACATAATGGGGGTTGGGAGGTTGGGGTGAGAGAGGAATGGAGGAAGTTTAGATTACATAGAGGGAAATGAGAGGGAGGAGGGGACAGGGGCATGAAAGATGGTGGACTGAGACAGACATCATGACCCCATGTACATGTATGATTACATGAATGATATGAATCTACATCCTGCACAACCATAGAAATGAAAAGTTGTACCCCATTTGAGTACAATGTATCAAAATGCAGTCTGTAAAAATAAAAAAAAAAAAAAACAATCAAAAATGTTGACTTACTCTATCTGATTTCTAGGCTTTATAATTATAAAGTCATAGTGCTCATGATAGGCAAGTACAGCTATAAAGAGAAACATCTTGATCAGTGGGGAATCTAGAAGTGCACATATGTATTCAACTGATATTTTACAAAATATCAGGATAATACAACAGGAAAATGTATTCCTTTAAACAAGCAATGCTGGAACATATGACATTTTTTAGGTAAGGCGTTTCTTAGGTAAAAAGCAGAAAGCATGAACCATATAAGAAATTCTAAAATGGGGTTACAAGAATTTAGCTTCAAAAAAAAAAAAAAAGAATTCCATATAGTTAATGAAATTAATGACAGTAAGGTCTTTCACTCTGAAGAAAGGCATTTCAAACAAGCAAAGGCAAATGATGGGAATGAGTTCAGTGGAGCTGCACTGTTTTCGTAGACATAGGCACTAACTAAATTATACCTGCATGCTTGTATCTAGTTGTGTCTTGACAGTGACACGTCCATTATGAGAAAATTGTGTGAATGCCTGGGTCTTGTTTTTGAATTCCATTTTTTCGGTAATAGGAACCAAGTCCCCTTATAGAAAATGCCAAAGCTGAGGCAGGAAAAAGAAAATATACTACAAAATCCTGAAGCACCTTGTGGTGCTATAGTTTAACAAAATAAAAGGAAAAACTGAACTGGGGGCAAGCCAGAAGAATACACAAGCCAGACTGAGAAACCGCCAGTGGTCAAATCTGGACAATTTTAGCAGCAAAATAAATAATGATAATATTTAATTATAGCCCAAAGAAGGAAATGAGCACATATTGAAATAAATATATGAATAACTAAATAAATGGGGACAAGGAATGGATCTCCCTAGCAGAATAATTTCAGTGAGTAATTACAGAAAGAAGGAAGGAAATAGAAAATTCTCACATAAACAACAGAAATATTTACCATGGACAGAATCAAGTACACATTAAAATCCTAAAACCAGTGGGTAGCAGTTTAAGGAGTGTTTTAGTCAGCTTTTACACTGCTGTGACCAAAAGACCTGTCAAGAACAATTTTAGAGGAGAAAAATCTTAAGTCTGAAATCTCAGTCCATTGGTCTGGACCCAATGTGAAGCAGAACATCATGGCAGAAAGGCATGATGGAGGAAAGGAGCTCAGGAATGGAAATCAGGAAGCAGAGTGAGCTCTGCTCAGGAGCAAAATACTCCAAAGGCACACCCAGTGACCTGCTTCCTCCACCACACCCACCCTGCCTGCCTACAGTTACCACCCAGTTAATCCATTCAAGTGCATTAACGCACTGATTAGGTTAAGGGTCTCATAACCCAATCATTTCACCTCTAAGTGTTCTTGCATTGTGTCACACATGAGTTTTGGGGGACATCTCATGTCTAAACCCTAACAAGGAGAGAAAGGATATTGGTAGAGCTTCAAAGAGTCTCTTCCACAGGTTTCATTGATAACAGAGGGAAAATGGCATTCAAACAGGGAGGAGGCCTGGCAGACCCACCTTGACCAGAGATGAGAGGTCAACAGCACAGGCAACCTCTCTACCACGTGTGGCTCCTGAGAGAAAATGCTCAGAAGAGCACTTTGTCTCTGTGAAGTTCTTCCCACGCAGGCTCTGCACCAGACCGTTCTTAAATGAATGTTTGCCACCATCTGTGACCAGGACTCTGTTGGAACGTCAGGTTGTAACAGAAACACAGAGGATCCAGGATTGAAGGAGACTAAAGAGACCTGATGACTAACTGCAAGGTGGTCTTCTGGAACAGATGCTGGGACAGATGGAAATTGGTGGAAATACCCACAACATCCAGGTATGGCCTGCAGTTTCACTTCTGGTTTTCAACTGGTGGTGGTTTCCCTGTCAGCTCAGTTCTGGGGTGTGGAATGTTCACGTTGCAGGGACCTGGAGCCTCTGTACTGTCTTTGCAACTCTCTGTGAGCCTAAATAGGTGCTTCAGAAATGTTTAGCAACGTTAAAATCAAAATAAATAAATAATGAAACCAAAGGTATGTTAAGTACCTTAAAATCTGGGATCTTCCATAAAGAAGCTTTAAAAAGCTGAAGGAACTTGGAGAGCTGATATCATTTAACATGCTAAATTTGAATAGCAATTCAAGTTGTTTCATTTCTAGTCTGAAGATATAAAACTGTTACTGAACTAAAATGACACGTACGCTACCTCTGCCACATCTGTGTGTCTCTATATCTGTGGGTAGAGATACATATAAGGTGTTATTCAATGAATGAATCAAACTGACCATGTTCTACCAATTCAATACTTGAAAGAGGGTATGAGGGTATAAGCATTAAAATTAAGCCAAGCTTATGCTATTGCTGAAGATTCTTTTTTTTTTTTTTTTTTTTTTTTTTTTCCTGGTACCATAGATTCAACTCTGGGGCACTTGATCACTGGTTCACATCCCCAGCCCTATTTTGTATTTTATTTAGAGACAGGGTTTCACTGGGTTGCTTAGTGCCTCCTGATCCTCCTGCCTCAGCCTCCTGAGCTGCTGGGATTACAGGCCAGGTCACCATACCCGGCTTGACGCTTAAAGTATGTGCTTTTACTTCTATTAGCCTGGAGTTAACAATCACAGTGCATTTCTAATTTTTTTTTTTTTGTTTTATATTTGCATGATTAGACCAATCTGGTAAACAAAAGGACAGGGGACTCATTGTGCTATTGTTACTGCCCTATATAGTGATTAACACTCTTCCCATTGTCTTAAAGTGCCATTGAGTCCCCCTGTCCCTGCTGACCCTCCACTTAGCTGCAAGATGTGAGACAGCAGGAGACTCACATTGTCCCTATCTTAAATAGAGAGAATAGACCTGCTAAGATGTCATTTTACTTGAATTTCATAGTACCAAAGGTTGCGTGTTGAAGAGAGTTTTCAATTTTAATATTTTACCTGGCTTCCAATGTACTTATCAGAGGAAAGAGACAAACATTCAGTCTTTGCAGACTAAACAGAATGTTAGGGATTCCTAACAATAGCTATGGTTCTGTCTGAACATAGCAGTAGTAATTAGCTTATTCATCTAACCAGTCTATTTAGTCACAAACCTGAACGTTTTTTTCTTACTCTAATGCGGTTGGATAACTGCCTATACTAATTCAGTTTTTGTTGTTTTGGCACAGCATTGCCTCATCTAAGCAAGTTAATAAACCTAGGTTTGCTGCTGTTTTCTGTTTTCTTTGTTTATTTTGGTAGTCACAATTATTTGCATGTTTTGTATTTCATCAGTGAGCCAAAGAACAAATTGAGTTATTTCCTTTTTCAAGCACATTGTTTTCACCAGCCTATAAGATGCAGGATTTTCTTATAAAAGAGCAACTTTGATCATTTTTTGGCAGATTGATGGTGGCAGAATTACTAAATGGCATTCATTGAAACACAAAGTGCCAGTTAAGGGGATCGGTCTATCCCCAGGGTTGGGGTGGCGTGGTTGTCTGGAATTTCTTGGAGGTAACGGGACAGACAGAGATAGCAGGTTGATATGGATTTAACTTTTAGGCTTATCATGCACTGTTTGAAAATGTTATGCTTACATTGATAAGAAAAATAATTTAGATAAGTCTCCTGAAATAGAGATATTTTCAAATTCTCCTCTGGTTTCATGGTATAACTCTTGAAATCCCTGTTGTATTGCAGGTTAATTTAGGTTTGTGGTATTGGAGGAACAGTTCAATAGTCATCTGTGAAGCGTCAATGTAGGAGAGAAGAGTCTGATAGAGCCTGACAATTCATGCTGGAGTCCAATTCCAGAGCTCTCTGTAGCCATGAAAAGCAAATGTCCTTCCTCTTTCATCTGGGTTTGTGGGAAAGGATAGGATGATTTTTTCTGCATTTGCTAGCTTAGGTTTTTGCAATAAGTTGTCTTTTCTGTGACTTTATTTTATAACATTGAAGGTATAAATGAATAAAAAATGGCCTAAAACTCATTGCAGAATTTAAATCACAAAAACAATTTGATCCTCTGCTTAAAAAAAGGGGGGAGGATTGTAGATTTGAAAATCTTTTCAATATTGAGGAGTTTCTGCACAATAGAAACAATGCCCTTTGAGGGAAATTAAATGAGAAGAAAATATTCCGAGGTTACCAAAGGCCTATTAAGAGGTGAATCAAAGGAAATAGTGATTAAAAATTTTCAAGTAAATTTCTACTTGCATGATGAAATCAGTATGGATGTTTGTTCCCTACTTCTCAGGGGAAACTAAAAATGTTTATAAATGCTGAATGTCAATCTCTCCATTTAGAGCACTTTAGTAGCTGACAATTAGTCATATTAATTGTATATGTATATATGTGAACTATATTAATATATTAATAATATATGAAATGTATGTATACATATTTGTATTTCATAACTTACAAACTTGGGGATTGATCAAGGGTAAAATGAATTATAAAGAAGACAATAATTGAAAAAGTTTTCTTCAACAATAAAAATGTTACAGAAGTTCCTGAGAGTTGTGTGCATAGAGGAAATAATAAGAATTTTTCATCTGGAAGAAGGGAAAAAAGTAGCAAAGTCACTGTTTTATCCACAACTAGCATTTTCCTAAGACAGATACCATGCTCAAAGATAAAACTTAAAAAGTAAATGAGTTTATCTACTGGAAAATAAATAAATAAATAAATAAAAAGGCAAATTACTTTGAATTGAAAAGTACCATTCTATTAAAATATATGAAAAAGTTATAATTCAAGGCACAATGCTTTGAAACACTCCTTTGGGGTTAAAAACCATCAGTACTAAGTGGAGAATAATTCATGTGACATCAATCATACACAGAATGGCACTACCACTTGTTTCTGAAAGGTACCAAGACCTCCCATCTACTGACCATGTGCTGTATGGATCTGAGAAACATAACGCTTGGAAATTTGGAAACAAAAACAAACAAAAAAAGTTGTACCCCTCCAGGTCTTTCAGCTCTAGACAGGGGTCTTCCCCTTCAGTCCGTTCTCAAAGAAACTGAAATCACAGATACTGAGTGGCTTATTGAAATTTCTATCTCTAGTAAAAATGTCACAACAACCTTGAACATATTGAATTACAATCAGGCAAACTCTAGAGATGGACTGAAGTGAACCTATTAGCTATTAGCAAGAATTGTTTGGTACACATGCATATATCCTATTCACTTTCAGTCAGAAATATTAGTTATTCCCCGAAAACGTTCACTTGTCTCAAAACTTCTCCAGTAAACTCAATGTGAATTTTCCAGGCCAGGAATGCTTACGTGGCCTTTTGTCCTATCTGCAGCAATGCTACCAATCTCCAAGCTATTGTTGCTCAAGGGTCTGAAAACCACAGCACCCACATGCCCTGAGCAGAGAGAAATCAAAACGTACCTAAGGGTCAGAATGGTCTTGAGAGTTGTTTTCTGCTCCTTTTCCTTGACACTCTCACAGCTTCCCGGAGCAGCAGACCCTCCTCCATCAGTAGAGGAAGCTTTCTTCTCACTTCCTAACCAATGTGTGATTTTAGAACAGATCTTCTTTATATTTCTTCTTTACATCCCCGTTAGCCTTGGGGATATTCTAGGATGTTCTAGAGATCCTCATGGAAGAGGGACCACTTAGAAACTTCCAACCTAGACAGAGCCTGGGTGAGGGCAGAATGAAGGAAAATTACTCGATGCAGAACCAGGTCAAGTAGGAGAACCACTCTGGTTGGCCACCTGGAGAAGCGGAGGAGGGTGCAAATCAAAGCCAGTTCACTTGTTAGCGTTCTCTTCATTCACAGGTTTGAAATGAGGTAAGAGAAGGTGGAGGGTCACCAGTTGAGGTGGAGAATGATTGAAGGAATTAACATTTCATAAAACTGCAAGTGACTTATGTGTACGGATACGGAATTCCATAAAGTAAGTGTAGGTGGGGCTGTGGCTTTCTTGCTTGTGTCCTTGGGTTTTAGTTGTGAGGGAAAATGACAAACTGTGGTTGGGATGGTGGGGTGGAAGACAGCCATTTCCAAAGACAGTGTTTATTCCATTTCTCCAGAAAGCTCCACACATGTTCTGGGTACCATGTACCCAGCTAGAAGATTAAACATGGACTTTTTCTTCCACTGCAATGTGACATGAGACTAATTTCTGGCCAGTAGGGTACAGGCAGTAAAGTGTGGGAATTCCAGGAGGACTCTATGGAGAGAGGGGGCTCAATTTCTCCCACCTCCTCCCTCCTACCACCTAGAATGCTTATATGATGACTGAAAGTCAGCAGTCACATTGAGCCATGAAGATGGATATCACAGAACAGAGGTGTACGAACATAAAGAGGAAAGGCTTCAGGATTTTGCGAAGCAACTCTACCAATTATAAAACGTTAGCCGACAGGCTTCCTCTTTTCATCAGAGGTGAAAACATTTATCTTCTAACAATCATTCTTATTTGGGGCTTCTCTATTACATTAAGCCAAATGCAATTCTGACTGAGAGAGGAGGAGAAGAAGGCTGGAAATCCACTGTCATGTTGAAAGGAAAAAATGAGTAAGGACGAGAGAGCATCACGGTCCTGCTCTGTACTGTCACTGTCACCCATCACCCAAGGGAATCTTCAAGACAACAGGTGGAGACCAGCACCATGGTGTGACCTCTGAATACTTCTGCTCCTTTCTGGTGAGACAAAGAATCCGCTACGACATATGCTAAGGACTCGAGTTGTCTGTCTCTACTCCTCCACAGAGTCACTCTGTATGTCCTCTGACCCTGAACTTTCTCCTCTAGTTCCTTCTCAGGGAATGGTCCCCAGCTTGGTGTTGGACCCTTACACCACAGTGTTCAGAAGTAGAGCCATCCAGACACGCTCTAGACCGAGCTGAAGCTCCGCCCCAGACTGTGCACACAACTGACTGCACAGCTCCACAGGCAGGCGGGCAGCCTCAGGAGGGCCCTGGTGATGCCAGTCTGTGCAGGGTGCATTCTTCATGCAGTTGGTCACCTCGCTGCTTTGCTTTACTGAAACACCAGGCTGCCCATTCACAATCGCACAAGGTCTCTTGTTACATAACACTTCTTATTTATTGCTGAGGATCCTGCTGTCCTTATAATTGCATCAGAATATTACTGCTCTCTCTACTGACCTACAGAGAAATGTGTGAAGAGTTGATTATCCCTGAGACCTGCCCCTGGAAGCCACCTAGTAGATGGGTAGCAGTAATCTTGGCCAGTCACTGGCGCAATTTGAAAGCAAACAAGTTTCCTGGAGAGCTAATGCTCATTTAACCTAGTGTATCCCCTTGATGGCTTTGTCTGCCTATTCTCTTATGAGGTGCGGTCTTTTTTGTTCCCTCCTGTATCCGTGGGCCTACAGTGGAATTCAGATGACAAGCAGGAAATGTCTTTTATTACATAAATAAATTGATAAATGGATGCATGAATGAAAAATCTCTCTTCTCTAGCTGAAATAGAGATACATGGTATTTGCTCATTCCTCAGTTCCATTAAGTCTCAGGAGAATTTAAACGGAGCTTTATTTGCTTATTTATTTTGGCATGACGTATTCCATATGAACCAAAACCATGATATGGAGTAATTGTTATCTCTAAGTGTTCGCAAACCTGGAATCAAAACCAACCTTCAAAATGTCTTTCATTTCAGTATCAGAGAAACACTTCTTATTTCACAGTAAGACATCTGTCCCTTCCCTTCATACTGAATTTTTTTTAGTCCCTGTGCATCTGAGGAAGAAAATATGTGTGCATGCGTGTGTAGGTGTGCAGCATAGACATATGCAGCCATTCATATTCCACTTAATTAAACCATCAAAACTATCTTGTAAGTGTTTTCTTTTCAAAAATGAGAAACAAATCATCTTGGAAAGCTACGGTTATTTGTCCGCTTCACAATGACTGGCCAGTGGGGAAGCCGGGACTCAGATCTCTGAAGGCAGCCCTTGCTTTTCCCAGACAGACGGTCTGCTCTCTCATGGTGACGGGACAGGGTTCTCTTCTCCCACCATCTTCCAGGTAAGGTGGGAACCAGGAGGAGAGGGCTTGCACTTACTGGGAGGTTTCTGGGCTCAGGATGCAAAGTGGCAGCACACAGGAGAGGGGTGCGTAGGAGAGCGAGGTGACCCCGACCAGGTTCTGTCCTATCTCTAATGGGACACGAAGCTGGGAGCAACTCAGAATCCTGGATGTGGGTAAAGCTGTCTCAAAATGCCCAGGACCTCGAAGGAATAAGAGAAGCTGCGGATATGGAGAGGACACCTGGGAGGTTTCAGCGTCAGTGATAACCAGGTGTTCCCGACTGCAGGAGGAAATCACACTTGCTGTGCCCGTGTCACTCGGCCACGTGGGGCAGCAAGTCTGTGACAGTCTCAAAGCAGACTCTGGCCACGACTTTACTGATTTATAGCCCCAGTGGTCAGAACTCAAAGACTTCTTCCTGATTCTCACGCTTCATTCTTATACTTCTCACGAGCACAGTATGGGGGCACTTCTATAGTTAAACACACACAAATCAAATAGGCAAATAATTTCTTGAAGCTTTTTCCACAGAGAAGTTGAATCAATAAATAAAGCAATTAGACAGGTTATTAAAGCAAAAATAGAAGCTCAAAATAACCATATCTATGAATCAAAGGCATATTTTTAAGCTTGATGGTGCAGATAATTACCCCACTTCTATACTCTGCTTTATGAGCACAGATATTTCCTTAAATTGACATGCATATTGTTCATAAACCAGAGAAGGAAACGCACTTGTGAGCACATTTTACTTCTATAGAAAAAAAAATTCACTGTGCTGCCATAGCCTTGGGAACACCAGGTTTGAAATATCTGCACCATCTGGAACAAATGGTTTAACTTCCAGCTGTATTCACTTAGCTCTTCATCTTGTCTAAGTGGAAAGGCTAAGGGTATAAGCAAGAGTGTCTCTTGGATAGAGCATTAGTTGCAAGTTTAATCTATGCTTTCTACATACTACCCGGGAAGCCTAGACTTTGAGCTTAAGGCATTTCCCCCACATCCAAAATAATCATTTCTCATTTTTTCACAGCAGGATTGTTTGAATTTTCAGGCCAGCTATGGCCATCGCTCTCAGAGGGGATTACATTTCTATGGGGCTTCAGAATTTCTGAAATGCTTTGATCTTTCAGAATCTATGGCATGAGAGGAGCAGTAAAGCAATGCCAGGAGGATTAGCGTGAGAAGGCTCATAAAAGAATGGTAAACCGCAGAGAAGAAAACGCTGATTCCAATACTCATAATTTTCCCAACATCTTGAAGCAGAGATTATCATAAATGGTAAAGAATTAGATCATAACCTCGATGAGTTAGAAGCACTCTGGCACCCATACTGCTTGGTTCAAATGCACGTGCTCACCCCAACCTGGAACTGTCTGTTCTCTCCTTTGTACCCCTGTGCCTACTCTGGGGACAGTGTTGACACCTATTTCATAGGGATGCTGTGAAGGGTAAGAAGGTTATTTAACATAAACCATTTGGAACAGCAAATAACGTAAAGCATTTGGAACAGCAACAGGTGAAATAGACACCTACTCTGGTGATACTAGCTGATATTGGAGAAGGTACTGCTGTGTCTTGATTCTTTATCATGCTGTTCTAGAATGAATTAATCTGCAGAGACTTTCAATATACACTCCTCTAAAAGGAGAGTGAGGGAATGGAAAGTGAGAAATTAACATACACAGTTATCTGTCGTGATTTTTTTAACATTGTACAATATCCTGTGATATAGATATTTCTGTTCCCATGAGTACATAAAATAGCTAAAATAATTCAACTTAAGAACAAACTACATACTGTCTGATTAAATACTATACAAATACTATGTGAAGAAAGTTAATATTCTGCAATTCCAGAGGGAGAAAACCTGAGGAGTTCCAATGTGTGCTTATCAAAATTAAATATAAAGAAGATTATCAATCATCCACTTTACTACCATATACAAATTTGGTAAGACATATGTTTAATAAAAATAAATTAAATTGCATAAAGAAATAAAATCAGTTGATCAATTAAAATAATTGACTTTTGATTTTTATAATTTTCACTGATGACTACATGATTGGACCATTTTTTAAAAACAGTAGTTGATTTAAAAAAAGAATAAATGTTAAGGTCAACACATAAGACAAAAATAGTACATGGTTAAAATTATCCTTTAGAAGACCATGGGTTGCCCTTCAACATGATCCATTCTGTACATTTACAGCATTCCATTCTGCATAACACTCTGGAACGCTAAAGTTTGAACTGGCAAGGGAGAAAAAGATAAACTTAGCATGTGAATAACTGACCATTTGAACCATCCTGCCTTTACAGTAACAGGATTTTGAATAATGGATTAGGGTTGGTTGTGAACTCCCAAGTGCTGCTCCTTGCCAGCAGGATACACAGTATTCTGATATTGCCTATATAATCTTCACACAGGGTAACAGATTTGTTAGTCATAATGAGGATTAAAAGAGATGTTTGCAAAATACTACCTTAAAAGAGGAAACCTAATATTCTGCTTTCAGGGAATATACATAATGCTCAAAGTCTAGGACTCCATTTGGACTCCATTTTTTCTCACATCTTATTTTTTTTTTTAATTCTTTCATCCCTTCCTTAACCAGAAATTTAATATTTCCATACATTTTGGCAATAAATTGTTATTGGAGTTCCAATCTTCTAAATTTGCCTCATTGCGACTTGATACTACTTAACAATAGTACGTATTATGTATTGAAATACATGGCTACTGGGCATGTAAAGGCGGGCAGTTAGATTTCATGGTGAATATGATGCTCTGATAGCCCACCAGATTTGGGTTAGGGAGATGTCTCCTGGTGATCACGACTCTTTGGGCAAGTTCATGTTTTATTTGCCAGAGTCCATTTGTGTGTGCCGGCTCAGCTTCTGCAGCACAGGTGGCTGATTGAAGCAGCAATTAGCTGATGGCACTACTGCTTTGAGGGTGTGTCAAGAAATTTTATGACCATGTCCAAATGCAGACACCAAGGCTGTGTGCCAAAAGGAGTCAGATGGGAGACTGAAAATCTAGATGTAGGCTTTTTTTTAAATCTGATGCTTAAAATTTAAAATTTTTAAAATTAATTTTAAAAGAGTTTTTTTGCTTTTTGTTTATCTTGTTCATGTGTTTTTAATCAAGAGACCTTAACCATTATTTCAGAAAAAATCATTTAAGAGAAATCCTGTTTTCTTCATGGAAACACTCAGTACTGATTGAATACCTGCTGGCTGCTCTATACTGTGTAGGTACTATGAGACCACAGATGAGCTGGGAATGGTTCATTCCTTCAGATCAGCTTCAATTTAGAAGTGTATGCAGGACAATCTAAAAGCTAGAAATCAAAATACTAAAAGAGCACTTGCTGTATTCAGCGGCTGGCTATACTTCCATTCGAAACTCGTTCAAAGGAAATACTTCCAACCATGATGTAAAGAGTACCATTGTGCTTCCTTTATAAAAATGTATTTCCCAGTTTCCTGGTATATGTAAATTGATGATTTTTTTATTAATGCTAGCATGTTCGCTTGTGCATATGAGCCACATGGAGTAAAACTCAAGAATTAATCCACATGATTTTGAATCTAGTAAAGATACACTTGCATAGCACTGTGAAGAATAAATTTGGTAAGACTATGTACATATTTCTCTCGCTATGGTGCATATTTAAATGCAAACCCAAACCAAAAGAAACTGGGAGGACTGTGTTTGATTTCCAACTATATAAGGTGCTATGATGTAGAATAATTTACCAGTGTGTGGTTGGAGATGTTTATTCAAAGGGAAGATCATTTGGGAACACTCTGTGGTTTTGGACAGTGCTAGCAAAATAGAGAAACCTAGAGTAGAAGCTGGAAGGGAAAAAGGCACTAGAACAAAAGAGGCTAAGGAAACGGAGCTTCATTATGAAGCCACTCAGGATTGTTCTATGAAAACTTATTATCCAGATGATACAAAAACATTTTTATTTGCTGAGAACTTAATGAGAGTACAAGTTTAGTTTTCAAGAAAGTACATAGGTTGGTTAAAAAAAAATTCACCCACATGATGATGGTTATTAGTCAAAACACTCTCACAAAATTTAATATTTTTACAAGTAGGCATGAGGAATCCACTTTAATTTGACTCTGCACCTGTTTGAAAGCAGATGGCTGAATGCGCGTTCTTAAAGACTTCTTATCATGTGACTGTTGTCTGATGTATGGACTGAGATTGAGAATATTTATGATCAATTACTTAAGTGCTTTGATAAAAAAAAAGTTCCCTATAGTCATTCATAATTCCTGTGGAGTTCATCTAAAGAAATCTGCAGATGTTATCCATTCTGAACAGGATAATAGGCATGGTGTGGGAGAGAGATTAAAACTAAGTGTTATATGTTATGTCCAAACTGCACATAATTTTTGTGTCGTGGCATGTAATTGGGTATAAAAAGCCTGCTGCTGTTTTGATTTCCTCTATGAATCAACTCCACTCTGAACTGTTAGATTATTTTATTAATTTCTTATTAAACATGGCAATGACTTTAAGAAACAGATTCTTAAAACCTGTACTCACTTCACCATAAAGATACCTTTAAATGCAGTATGTACATTAACTTTACAAAAAGATTAGTGCAAGATTTAAATATTTAGTCAATAGTCACGGAAAGGTTAGCACAATAAAAGGCAAAATTTGTCACTAAAAACATGAACAAACGTTGGACTTTTATTCTCCAGTCTGATAATTCAATGGTGGAGTCTTGTAGTCTTTGGACTTCACTAATGACCAGGACCACCAGGATGTTACAGGGAGGCCAGGAAGAAGAAGCAGAGAAAGGCGTTTCCTTAAAATCAATTCAGAAATTTAAAATTTGTTTACTAACAAAAGAAATATTTTAAACTCACAATGAGAATATTAAGGACTTGGTCAGTCTTATGTGATCCTTACTCTGAAAACAGGTCCCATTTTAAATTCAATGTCCATTTTCTGGAGGTACTAAAACGTTTAAGTTAATTTGAAGCATTGATATGTGAATACATAGAAGAGAACCATGGTATGCTTTGCTCAACTAACTAGTGTTGTAATCAGATTGGAAGTTAATTATAAAATAGAGTAATACATAATAATTTCAAAAAGCTAAAAATATTCACACAGTTCAAAGGCCTGAAACTAGTATGATGCACCTTTTTATTTTCCTGTCTGTTAAATAACCATCATGATTATTATTAGCAACTGAGAAATGCATATTCTCCATTTGTTCTGTACAATATATAACAAGAAGGCCTTGGTTCCTGGCACAGTGGCACACACCTGTAATCCCAGTGGCTCAGGAGGTTGAGGCAGGAGGATAGTGAGTTCAAAGCCAGCCTAGGCAAAAGTGAGGGGCTAAGCAACTCAGTGAGACTCTGTCTCTAAATCAAATATAAAATAGAGCTGAGGACATGGCTCAGTGGACAAGGGCCCCTGAGTTCAATTCCTGGTATTCCCCTGCAAAGAAGGTCTTAAAAGGATATGTAGACTGATGGAAAACTACCAAAATCTAAAGTTAAAAAAAATAAACAAAACAATATTTCTATCTCCTGAGTTTCCTCATGTGGGTAGTGTGTCCTCTGCAGCATCTCTTCCTGTGAACTATCTTCCTGGCTTAAAGTCCACGGAAAATTACTGCTTAATTAGAGCCAAGCATGATTACACCACAATCCATTTGTTTTACTTTAGAAATACACACTGAGCTCTAAAAAATGCTCTGCACTATTCTAGAGCTGCTCATTCACTGTAAATTCCTTAATTTCTGCTACTAAAAAAATATAAAAATAATTTTACTTTTTGTCTCTTTAACATATAAAATTGTACAAACCTAATTGCCAGGAAAGCTGTAATGTGTATTTACGTGTTTTATGTGCCTATCCATATTATGAAAGAATTCAACATATTTAAAAAATGACATGCAAATTGCAATATCCAATACAGGTTTAGGTGCACAATTCTTGAGTATTTATTCGTCTTGATGACTGAAAAATTAACATAAAGCCCAATGGATAAATGCTTTCTTGATACATTTCATTCTGAAAATACATCATCAAAGCACCTTGACAAACCGGGAAAAAAAAAAAAAAAAGAAAAAAAGAATGAGAACAGCAAGATGTCTAAACATGAATATGTCTAATTCAGTGGGAGCCTTTTTGGATTCTATTCATAGCTTGTGACTTCAAATAAGAGGAGAAATGTGTACTAAGAAATGGGGATTGAAGAGAATGGCTGGATTGAAATATTCTTCTTTCATTCTCTAAAATCACATTCTTCCTCTACAAGTGAAATGAAATGTGAAAGTAGCAAATTCCTCATGGAATGTACAATAGACAAGTATGTGTTTTTGCCTGATATGAGAAAGACTGAAATTTCTATATTAGTGTAGCAGTCCTCTTTACATTTAAATAATACTTTAGAAGTGGTTTACATGAGTTTTCTAAACATTATTGAAAACCTTTGATGTATTTTTATTCCTCTTAAATAAAAAAAAATCAGAGAACCAGCGAAGTACTTTGCATAAGATCAAATGGCACAATGTCACCATTTAAACCCAGGTGCGACTGACTCAAACACGGGTTGTGACGTGAGCAATTTTATACATAAAAGCAGCACACGGCTTTGACTACGATGAGAGCTTTCACTTGTTTCCTTTGGTTTAACTGCAAAATCGTGACCTCTATGGGCTGTGTCCTTATTTGAGAGAATGCCCTTATTTTGTGACTAATAACATTCACTGAAATAATAGTATAATATGATAGTATAATACCATAATAATTGGTTTAGGTAAGAATCACCCATAAATGCCAAAATAAATGGGTGAAAGTTTAATAAGGAACAAGATTATTGAAGTCTTAAAGGACCTCAGAACATAAAACTTGAAAACACAGAGAGTAAAGTTGTAACTCTTCAGTGTAGAAACTTAGCTCATGTCACTTAATCAAATGATTATCATTAACACTATAGTAAGGGGAGAGACTAAGCTCCATCTAACATGATCAGTGTGAAAAAATCTAAGTATTTTTGTCATAACACTATCCATAGTCTAACACCAGAGCCAATCATGAGAAAATATTAAACACACCTAAATTAAGAGGTACTGAATTAAATAAGTGTTTAATACTCTTTTGAAACATCAATACTTTGACTATAAAAAGACTCAGTAACTGTTCTACATGAAGTAAAATCAAATAGACATGATGACCAAATGAAACCAATCATCTTCAATCTTCATTGCCTAAAATGTCACTGTATGGATACTTGGTAAAATCTAAATTCGGTTCTGTATATGAGAGCATGTGTATTAATGTTCATTCTCTGAATTTATTATATGGTGCCTTTGTAAGAGAATGCTGTTTTCTGGTAACATGCAGTGAATTATTTAGGCAAGAAACAGTATCATCTATTCAATATTCTCCTGAAACTTTCAAAAAAAACAAAATGGTGGCTTAAGTGAGGTGGGAGTGGGGTGAGATGAGGAATGGATGAAGCAAAAGAGGCACATAAGATTCTGGGACTCTGAGTAACAAGTGTTTCTTGAAACTTTTCTGAAAGTCTAAAATTAAATCAAACTAAAAAATTAGAAGTATATATTATAGTGTTTACAGTGTCATTTAATATAAAAATTAAAAATTCATGAGTACCTACAACTCTATAAAAGTTGTTTTCAAAACTCATGAAGTTCAAGGAGAACATCTGACTTCTAAAAAGACAAATTTTGTAAATTTAATATACAAGTATTGTAAATACTATTCAACATTTCCTAAAACTTTGCTAATTATTTCTTCTGTGTATATTACTCATTTCTTCTCATTAAAAATTGGGGGATATTAAAAGTGAATACTTGTGATAATATTCTACTGACAAAAATATTTATTGATTTCTTGGTAAAACTCCAGAATGTGTTAAATGTTTTATGTGTAATATCTTCTGTTAGTCAGCTTTCTGTCACTGTGACAAAATACCTGAGGAAATCAATAGAGGAAAGTTTTATTTTGACTCAAAGTTTCAAAGGTTCCAGTTCATGTTTGGCTGTCTCTATTGTTTCTGGGCCTCTGGTGAGGCAGAGGATCATGGCAGAAGGGTGTGGAGCAAAGCTGCTCACCTCCTGGCTGCCAGGAAGCAGAGAGGGAGAGAAATGAAAAAATAGGGCTGGGAACAAGACATAGTTTACAAGGGCACATCTTGAAGGACCAACTCCCTTCAACCAGGCCTCATGTCCCAAAGTTTTCACCACCTACCAACAATACCATCGGCTATGAGTCCATTAATAAATTAACCCATTGACAAGGTTGGAGGCCTTGTGATCCAATTATTTTCCAAAATTCTACCTCTGAACCTTGTTACATGGGGGACCAAGCTTTCAACACATGAACCTTTAGGGGACATTGCAGATGCAAGCAATAACAAATCTCGTTTAATCACCAAGTGTCCCTCAGCTTGGTACTATTGCTAATTCCATTTTATGAAGGAAAAACTAAGTTTCAGGGTTATTGAACAACTTTCGAAGGTCACTAATTAGTAAGTAGTGTTAGGAGAAGAATGGAGGAACTTCAACTCAAGACCCAGACTTACTGTTCTAAAGACTTCCCAATATACTTTTTGAATATTAGTTGTATCTTATGATACAACTGTTTCTTAAATTACTACTATTCTTTTTCCAATGCTGAGGATAGAACCCAGGGCCTTACATATGCTAGAAAAGTACTCTGCGAAATACCCAACCTCTCTGTTTTTTAAAAGTGGACATGAATATTTTATTTGAAAATATCACAAATATTGTACAAGTGTTGCAAAACTTATAATCATCTTTCTCTTCAGTCATAGCTTATCTTTATTTATAAAATTTTATGGATCCTGTCATTTCTTTAATTTAGAAAAAATATTTCAAACTTTTCTATTCTTACCCTGTTTTTCATCAAAGCCAGTGATCATTAAGAGACAATGTAAACATATTACTGAAAGACGTTACACAGAATTCATCAACGCATATTCATTCACCCAATCTTTATAATTTTTTTAAATTTTTGAGTCAATATTTCTCAGGTATAATTTAAAAATAAAATAAAAAATATACTCATTTTTTTTCTTCACAGTGCTGGGGATTTGAACCCAGGGCCTTGTGCCTGCAAGGCAAGCACTCTACCAACTGAGCTATATCCCCAGTCCCAGAAATATACTCATTTTAAGGATAGAATTAAACATTTTTCTACTTAAACAGATGTATTCTTTTTTTTAACCCAGTGGCACTTAACCCCTGCACCACATCCCCAGACCTTTTCTGTATTTTATTTACAGACATAGTCTCTCTGAGTTGCTTAGGGCTTCACTGGGTTGCTTAGGCCTTGCCACGTTGCTGAGCCTTACTTTGAACTCACAGTCCTCCTGCCTCAGCCCGCCCCGATTGGCTAGGATTATAGGTGTGGGTTACCATGCCAGGCCAGATGTGTTTTCTATAGTAGTGAGGTTTATAGGAATGTTGTAGGGATGAAAAAATTCTAAATAGTATTCCATTGCATATAAACACCACATTTTCTTTATTCAATTCTCTGTATACAGCACCAACACCGCACAATATCACACAGTACTTCATAAGCAGGTATAAGAATTATGTGTCAATTAAGGGTAAAATAAAACAATAAAAATATATAGTCGTGGAAGTTGACAGGTAAGTTAAATTACTTAGCTATAGTGAACATTTTACTATGCATATGTATATCAAAACATCATGTTGTACAACCTAATTTTATCCTATAAAAATTAACCATATATAATGAAATCCTTTGAAGTTAATGTAAATGACTGCACAGTTTATCTAGTAGATAAATGCTTCAGATAAACTTTAAATAGGTGTTAATTATAGACTTATTTTGTTAAGCAAGGACCACTACCTTTACCTGCGCAAACTTCATTTTAAATTTGAAGGGCCTGATATGATTAAAATCAGGTTCACCCCAGAAACACCTGGGTTTAAGAAGACAAGATTTATGCATTGTCATCTACAGAATCATTATTTGTATTACCAAGGAATTTGTGCACTTCATTTTTATTAGAGGATTTAATTATTTTCAGCTGTAAAAGAGCTTGGAAGAAGCTCTTTATTAAAAAAAGATTAATACATGAACTAAAATGTTCACTATAAAAATTCAAAGCACAAAACTTTTAAATTCATGTAATAATGCTGACATCCAAAGAAAAAAATAACATTATACATATTAAAAGTATAATAAAAATTGCATGATGAAATGAATCTATTCATAAAGTTATAGCACTCACTTACAATGGCCTCTTTAGGGAGTGAATTAATGTCATTATAAAAGTTCTTCCCTGGACCATTTCCCTGAAATTCCACCAGCAAAAATGCATATATTTGACTGCAGTAAGAACTTGGTAGAAATTCTGTTATGAACATGTTCCAAAATATACAAAAATGTAAAGGCTGACATAATGAGACTGAACACTTATCTTCAATAATTACTCATATTCTGCGAGTCTGTTTCAGACAAAACCTGGTTGCCATATCATATCTTCCAAAAAATGTTCAGGATACATAGAGATGATTTACTTCCTATAGGATTCCCAATCTTTAAGAACTATCTAATAAAATTAGAATATTTAAGAGGGTTGATAACATTAATACCATTACAGAAATTAAAGGCATAAAAATATCACATCTCAACAAATAAAGGTCAGAGGGCTGGTTGTGGTGTAAGATCAAAGACAGCACCTGATACAAATGTGATTTTAACTCCACAGTTATAACTCTACTGAAACAGACTCATGGCAAAAACATAAAGATCAAAACAGAATATTCACACTTGGCCAGCCATGGTAAGCTTTTGTTCATCCATTTAGCAATATCCAGAAAAATGAATGGATCATTCTCCCTATCATGGATTCTGTTCCCCTGAAAATAGTTAAACTTCTACATTAGAGTAAATTGATAACTAATGATTTCTTTATTGACTGGTTAAGACAAGTCAAGCCAGCAAATAATCATCTAGATTTATGTGATTTAGGGCACAGGGACTAATTTCTCCAAGACTCCCTTACATATTTAAAAGAGATTTAAGCATCAAATACATGTTTTTGATGGGTAGGGTATGGGTTAGGATGTGCAATGAACCAGAAGGGGTAAATGGTCTTCGCCTAAAACAAGGTGGGAAAGCCATTAGAAAGAGAACCTGCAAAATGTGAAGACTGATTGGATAAAGGAAATAGGAACAAAGCACAGGCCAAGGATGAAGCCCAGATTGTGTGGATGTGGTGACACTGATATGGAGAAGTCAGAGCAGCAGGCTTCCCAGGACACTGTGGTTTGGGATAAGCCGATGTGAGGTCCTCCTAGGGTAGCAGGTACAGAATTCTGGGTGTGGTTCTCTAGAAAAGATCTGAAGAGGCCTATCCAGGAAGTGTGCGAAGCAGCGCGGGTGTCTAGGTAGCAAGATTCGAACCATAAGCGGAACACAATTAGACTGTAAAGACATTGGCACAGCATTAGCTTGAAAAGCATCGGGTCAGAGTTTGTTTGTCATTGTTGACAGTCCCTAACAACTTACTGCTTCCTTCTATCTATTTGACACGTTTCTGAGATTTTTCTTGTCACCAACATAATAAATTGATATTTCCAATGAATCATGATCAAAAGAGATTTAATGGGCAGAAGAAAGAGTCACTGTGCTCTGTCCTTTATTGCAGGTAGGGTACTAGACATTTTAGGAACCGATGTGGGACTTGGCTCGAGGTTGCCAGGTATAATACAGAGGAGAAACCACTTGGGAGTGAGGCAGTTCCTCTGTTCCTTCTGCATTTCAAGATTAGTTGGGTATATATTTTTGTTTGCAGTTTTGCAGTACCATGATCAAATCTGCATTTAATAACAATGCCCTGCTGACAGGAAAGAAATGAAAGGTTGGGGCAAAGGAAATGAATTACTCAACATAGTTTATGCAGATGTCAGTGAATGACTCACTGCAGTCTCTATTGTAACCTTGTTGATAAGATGGAAAAACAGTGGACTGAGTAAAATCCAGGCAGTGGAGACGATGGTGGACTAGTATTTGTCTCAATGGAAGTCTCGAGATAACAGAAGATAGCTCTATCTTTGGAGCCATCTGGTTTCAAAAGCACACAAAAAGACATAGATGACTGACTTATGAAATCAATGAATAAAATAATATTGGGCAAGAATATTTATATATCTGTATGACAGTGTAAGAATAGGGAGGGTAACAGAGGTTGCACTTAAAAATTGGGCCAAAAACTATGAAATAAAATTTTATACATAAATGATTTTTTCCCCCAAACATGCATTTCTTTCCAAAGAAGTCTATTTTGAGGTTTTATATTTTGTTTATCCTTTTCAATTATGATTTGAATGCTCAGTAAATGTTCACTCTTGCCAATGTGTCTTCTCAGTGGTGTGTATGGATGATGTTCACTTTAGCAGGATCCTTATCCCTGTATTTATTGTCTATGCTGCTGGTACATGGTCTGAAAGACTCGCTGTCTAATATATTTCTGTTTTCTCAGACAAAAGAGGAGCTATGTCATTGGTCTCAATACTGAAATGGAGTTTAAAAGTGATGACCTATTAATGATACACATCACATTGGTCCCGGGCTTTACATTTCTTCCAAAGACATGCTTGAAAATGGGGTCAGGGAGATAGTTAAATGCAGGACTATTTTTTTTTTTTAACAAACTATGTAAAAGAGTAAAATAATACAAATAATTGGGATGAGTATAAGTAGGAGAAAGTTAGGAAAATATAATAGATCCCTTGTAGGAAATGTTTTGCTCTTGTTCAACATGAGGACAAGAAATAAATGTGCCATGTGCAAATACTTCATCTGTAATAATCCTAATTTAAAAAAACATTTTTAGTTCGCCTTGCATTCCAATTTACATACAATCTAAATTCATAAGCTAACATACAAGAAAATAACTGAAGAAATTACAAGAAATATCAATACACAATTTATTATAAAGCTGCAATTATGATTTTTAAATTATTTTCTCCTGAATGTGTATATTATGCACACACACAAACACACACACACATACACCAAGGTGCTCCACCTTCTTAATTGGTATAATCTGAAGCTCTGCAGAGAATTTCTTTCACTCGCGCGTGTATTTCCTATTTGCACCAATTCTCCACGGCATTAATCAATTTTACATCTCAATTTTTTCAATGAAATTTTAATATCTCTTGAGAAAAAGATTTATGTTCTATTCTTTTTTGAAGAACACACTTCTACTGTGCTTTGCAAAACTGAGTACTCAACAGATATTTGTTAACCAAATAAATTATCTGTCATTGAAACTGTAAATTAATATAAATGTTTTGATTGAAAAGCTACTATATTTTTAAGTGACCACCCAATGTGCACTACATTTAAATTATCAGTAAAATTCAATTTCAGGCCAGTCTGTTTAGAAATGAAAAAAAATTAAATCAATAAATCAATAGAGTAGAAAATGTGACCAATTTATGGTAGTATAATATAAATAGTGGCCATTTGCCCCAGGCAAAACCTATCTGACTTTTTCTTAACAGAACCTTAGGGAATTCTTAATTTAAAAATCTTGAGAGAAAATGTTCATCTAGACGGTGAAGAGAAAGAAAAATTGTAAGTGTCAACACTGTCACATATTGAAGTACAAATTCATCTCAGCACATACATTTTAGAAAATGTATTCCTTACATGTGATTTAAATTACAAGTCTTACAGTACTTTAACAATGCAAACCTGAGACATTTAAAGAGTTAAGTAGCATGTTCACAGTAAGAAAAGAAATTTGGGTAGGCACCGATGTCAGAGGATGTATTACAAAATAGCCCCACGATTAGATGAGATAGTAGATGAATCTCTATATCAATTCCTGTCTACGAAAACAAAGGGTTTTGCAGAATCACATATATTTACTTAGGTCTTCATCAATATTCAGATAGACTTTGCCTTCACCTCCCCAAAGACACACAATCTGAATTACACAAATAGTACTGGATTTAAATAAGCAAACCCAACAGACTTTAGATCTGATGGCCATTAATCATCAGAGATCTTGGGTCAATGAGCATCTGGTTCCAGTAATACAGGAGATAATACATTCCACTAAGAGACAATGAATTTTCTAAAGAAAAATAGCCTCCCTGAAGAAAACTGAGTGTATGAAAAGACAGAATGGAACAGATGATGAGTGAGCTGGCAAAAAGCTCCTAGACAAGAACAGTTACCATCACACACCATAAAAACAAACATATTTTTCTAAACAGATATTTTTGAGATGATAGACAATCATAAGGAATGCAATAAATTTATGAACTAGAGGGTACGTAGGTGGAAGTTTTCCTTGGTATGTTGTCTTATGTTGATAACACATCTTTGCAGTTCATCCTTAGGAGATTTCTAAGCAAAAATATCTTATGATGAATATCTTAATTTGTATTACAACTGAATCATTAATTGTACAGCAGAGGTTTCTTGCACTCAGACATGTTAATGATGAGGTTAAGGCTTAAATAGGGATAACTCAGTAAGCATCTTTTAACCTTATGAGGTAGTGCGATGTCAGTGTTTCAGAGTCCAAAGAATAAGTCTAGATCATGGTTATGGTTATGCTCACTGTAATAGGGTAGCTCCATATGTAGGCTGTTCCCAGGACTCAGCATTCGTAGGCTTGATCACTGTCCTGACTGGTCTGTCCCACTGTTGAGTGAACAGCTTCCTTCCCAGTGGGTTCTCAATTCTAAAGGCATATGAATTACAGGAAGGACTTCCATCCAAATCTCTTAGCTTCTCTGCCATGGTTTCTGACTCCTTTACATTCTGGGGCCTTTCTGATGCTGGATCCACTTCTGCATTTCACATTAGTCCTCTCCGAGAGAATAGACAGATGGGGAGGACTGAATTCATCAGCCTGCTGTCCTGTTGGACACTCACTATATACTGCTGACCAGAGAGTTGCCATTGGCGTCAGTCTGATTCCCTGCTCCCCTAAGGTAAGGAAGGATCCTCAAAATTTCTCAGTCTGCACAGTGTCTACCAGTACTAGCGCTATTACTCCAAAATAAGTAATTAACAGTCACTGATAGTAAGTCATTAAGTAGTTAACTCAAAAAAAACTTAAAGTGTTTATGTCCTAACCACTTAGTGACCTCTTGAAAAAGATAATACACATAAATTGAAATGAAACTACAACTTTATTTTATGGCTAAAAAACTGTAATTACTAAGTCATGGGAACTATCCACCTGTTGGGTACTATACAATTTCTTAATTCTCATTTCTTGATACACATTGATTTTCTTACTACCTGGTTTTATCACTACCATGGAAACCTCTGCTTTGCAAAGGAATATAGCGTTTTCTAATGTTGAAACAATTGATTTCTTACAGCTAGTGTTTTAGCAGTCTTTAAAAGATGTCAAGGATTTCAGAGTTTCCCTCAAAAACTTAAAATATCTTGTGCTGCCCTTGTTTTAGTCAGCTATTTCACTGCTGTGACTAAAAGACCCAACCAAAACAACTGTAGAGGAGGAAAGGGGCTTGTTTCTGCTCCGTTCCTGCAGCTTTCCTAGGATGATGGCCCATGTTACTGGCATTTCAGGGGTCTCTACTGCAGCTTTGGCTTCCTCCTCACATCTCCACATCTTGCCTTCCCCAGGAATGCCTGCAGGGATTCCAACCATGCTGCACTTTGCCTGGCTTCTAAGGCATTCCTTTGATAGAAGGTATGAAGGTAAAAGCCTCCATGACCCCCTAACTCCAGCATCCTGCATTCCTGCAGAACCAGAACCACGTGGTTGATGCCAAGGTCTGTTGCCATCTTTGGCAATAGCCAAGTCTCCAGGGATCCTGACTGTAGCAGCCTCTGAGTGTCTGGGTGACTGAGCATGTTGAAAAACTTCCTAGGTCCCCTACGAAGGATTCCCTGCTAGTCCCTTCTCAAGAGAATTTTCACTTTTACTCCCTTGAGTCTGAGAAGGGCGTGGTCTTGCCAGTTCCTGAGATGCCCTCAAGCCATCTTTCTCATTGTCTCTGGGCAAAGTCTTTGGCATTTCTCTAGTGACAGTGATGTCTTTAACAATTGCAACTTCCTTAGCCTCAGTTTTCCTTCCTCCTTTTAAGTTCAAGTTTTTCAAATATATTTGCTCTGCTTCCTGCTCCTGAATATCACACTAAACTTGGCTAAAAGCCACCAACAATATCCATGCCACTTTTTGAATTCTATGCTGCCTAGAAATTTCTTTCACCAGATTAAGAAGTTCATTACTTTTAAAATTACCTTCACAGAAAGTCCCAGGACAAAGGCAAAATGCAGACAACTTTTAAGCCAGAACATAACACAAATGGCCTCTACTCCGAATTCTAATAGAGCCCTCCCATTCTGAACTCTCTTGAGCCCTGTCTTCACTGTCCACAGTCCTGCATTCTGCTCTTCTGAGTTCCCACGAGAATCAGACATTAAGCTCTGCGTAAAACAATCAATCAAAAGCATTTCCAGTTTGTATTGCTAAGCATCTTATAATTCCTCCCACCAATTCCAAAAAGCTCCAAATGCTTGTGAACCACATGGTTAGGTTAGTTACAACAATGGCCCATTCTCACTACCAGTTTTTGTTTTAGTCAGCTATTTCACTGTGGTGACTAAAAGATCCAACCAGAAAAACTGTAGAGGAGGGAAAGTTTATTTGAGGGCTCACATTTTCAGAGGTCTCAGTCCATAGACAGGAGGCTTCATTCCTGGGGATTGGAGGAAAGGCAGAACAACATAGAAGAAGAGCGTGGCAGAGGGAAGCAGCTCACATGATGATCAGAGGTAGAGAGGGAGGTCTTCAGTTACCTGATACAAATATATACCCCAAAGTCAAATCCTCAGTTCCAACCTCCTCTAGTCACACCTTACCACTTCAGTTACCACTCAGTTAATCCCTATCAGGGAATTAATTCACTGATTGGGTTAAGGCTTTAACAACCCAATCATTTCTTGTCTGAACCTTCTTGCATTGATTCACATATGAGCTTTTGGGGGACACTCCACATTCAAACCATCTCACATCCTAACCATAACAGACCCTGAGTTTGCTGTTGTCTCCAGTTTAGAACTATGGTATGAAGATAAGGATGGCAGGTTGAATGATATAAAGCACTTTAACTTGCATTTCAGTAAATGACATTGGTGGGTTTTCATGTTTCCTCAGAATGGATTCACGGGTACACCAAAAACACAAAATATTTAGGGGGTAATTCAATAGCATTAGTTATGAAGTAGTGACAACCACATTAAATTTATGAAGAAAATAAATCTTATGTGATTGAGGAGGAGTCTATGAGTTAATTGCTATAAAAAAATATAGATAAAAAATTTTTCGACCTCCCGATCATCCGACAATAGTCAGCAAACTGATTGCCGACTGCCAGTGGAGCACCAGCTGCCTGCTGTTGCCTGGAAGTTCACTGTTACAGTACCTGCAGGTCTGATTACACGTGGCTGCCGCCATTTTGAAACAACAGCCAGGCCCCATAGAACCCCTGGCCAGACTGACTGAGCCCTGTCTCCAGGATCCCTCAGCCCGACTGATCACTCCCTGCCTCTGGGACCCTCACATCAACTGACTGCTCCCTGTCACCAGGACCCCCAGACCAACTGACTGCACCATATCAACAGGACCTACTGCACCCAGCCTCCAGGATTTCACAACTACACCAAACACACCTGACCTCCAGGACCCCTGCCTGACCAACCCCACCCCACCTCCAGGACCTCCAGGTGACCACGTCCACACCTTCTCCAAAATAGACCATATGTTATGCCAAAAAGCAGCCCTTAGGAAATGCAAAATATATAGATACTGCCTTGTGTTCTATCAAATCATAACTGACTGAGAGTAGAAATCAATGACAAAATAAAAAACAGAAATTACTCCAACACCTGGAGACTAAATAATATGCTAATGAATGAAACATGGATAACAGAAAACATCAGGGAGGAGATAAAAAAATTCTTAGAGTTCAAGGAGAATGACGATACAACATGTCAAAATCTCTGGAACACTATGAAAGTGGTGCTAAGAGGAAAATTCATTGCATGGAGTGCATTCCAGAAAAGAATGAAAAGTCAACAACTGAATGACCTAACATTACAGCTCAAAGCCCTAGAAAAAGAAGAACAGAATAACAGCAAAAGTAGTAGAAGATAGGAAATAATTAAAAGCAGGATTGAAATCAATGAAATTGAAACAAAAGAAACAATTCAAAAAATTGACAAACAAAACATTGGTTCTTTGAAAAAGTAAACAAAATAGACAAACCCATAGCCACACTAACAAAGAGAAGGAGAGAGAAAACTCAAATTACTAAAATTCGTGATGAAAAAGGAAATATCACAACAGACACCACTGAGATACGTAACATAATGAGAAGCTACTTCGAAAATCTGTATTCCAAAAAATAGAAACTACCGAAGACATTGACAAATTTCTAGAGACATATGCTCCTCCCAAACTGAACCAGGAGGACATACACAATTTAAACAGATCAATATCAAGCAATAAAATAGAAGAAGCCATTAAAAATCTACCATCTAAGAAAAGCCCAGGACCAGATGGATTCTCAGCGAATTCTACAAGACCTTCAAATAAGAACTCATTCCAATACTTCTCAAAGTATTCCAGGAAATAGAAAAGGAGGGAACCCTACCAAACTCATCTATGAAGCTAATATCACCCTCATACCCAAACCAAGAAAAGACACATCAAGGAAAGAAAATTTTAGACCAATACCCTTGATGAATATAGATGCAAAGATCCTTAACAAAATATTGGCAAATCATATCCAAAAACATATTAAGAAAATTGTGCACCATGATCAAGTGGGGTTCGTCCTGGAATGCAAGGATGGTTTAACATCCATAAATCAATAAACATAATCCATCATATCAATAGACTTAAGGAAAAGAATCATATGGTTATTTCACTTGACACAGAAAAAGCATTCAACAAAAAACAACACCCCTTTATGCTCAAAACACTAGAAAAAATAGGGATAGTAGGAACTTACCTGAACATTGTAAAGGCTACTTATGCTAAGCCCATGGCCAACATCGTTCTTAATGGAGAAAACCTGAAACCATTCCCTTTAAAAATGGTAACAAGACACTTCTATTCAACATTCACCACTTCTATTCAACATTGTCCTCGAAACTCTAGCCAGAGCAATTAGGCAGACCAAAGAAATTAAAGGGATACGAATAGGAAAAGAGGAACTTAAGCTGTCACTATTTGCTGATGACATGATTCTATATTTACAGGATCGAAAAAACTGCTCCAGAAAACTTCTAGACCTCATCAATGAATTAAGCAAAATAGCAGGCTAAACAAATCAACAAGCATAAATCTAAAGAATTTTTATATGCAAGCAATGAAACATCTGAAAGGGAAATGAGGAAAACAACTCCATTTGCAATAGCCTCAAAAAAAATAAATACTTGGAATCAATCTCACAAAAGAGGTAAAAGATCTCTAAAATGAAAACTACAAAACATTAAAGAAAGACTGAGGAAGACCTTAGAAAATGGAAAGATCTCCCATGTTCTTGGCTAGGCAGAATTAATATTGCCAAAATGGCCATACTACCAAAAGTGATATACAGATTCAATGCAATTCCCATTAAAATCCCAATGATGTACCTTACAGAAATAGAGCAAGCAATCATGAAATTCATCTGGAAGAATAAAAAACCCAGAATAGCTAAAGCAATCCTTAGTGGGAAGAATGAAACAAGGGGAATCGCAATACCAGACCTTCAACTATACTACAAAGAAATAGTAACAAAAACGGCATGGTATTGGTACCAAAATAGACAGTACATCAGTGGTACAGAATAGAGGACATGGACACTAACCCAAATAAATACAATTTTCTAATACTAGACAAAGGTGCCAAAAATATGAGAAAAGATATCCTCTTCAACAAATCGTGCTAGGAAAACTGGAAATTCATATGCAATAGAATGAAACTAAACCCCTATCTCTCACCCTGCACAAAAATCAACTCACAATGGATCAAGGACCTTGGAATCCGACCAGAGACCCTGCATCTTATAGAAGAAAAAGTAGGTCCAAATCTTCAACTTGTTGGCTTAGGATCAGACTTCCTTAACAGGACTCCCATAGCATAAGAAATAAAAGCAAGAATCAATAACTGGGATAGATTCAAACTAAATAGCTTTCTCTCAGCAAAGGAAACTAAACTATCAGCAATGCGAAGAGAGCCTACAGAATGGGAGAAAATCTTTGCCACTCATACTTCAGATAGAGCCCTAATTTCCATAATATATAAAGAACTCAAAAAACTCTACACCAAGAATACAAATAACCCAATCAACAAATGGGCTAAGGAAATGAACAGACACTTCACAGAAGAAGATCTACAAGCAATCACAAACATGAAAAAATGTTCATCATCTTTAGTAATAAGAGAAATGCAAGTCAAAACCACCCTAAGATTCCATCTCACCCCAATTAGAATGGCGATTATCAAGAATACAAGCAACAATAGGTGTTGGCGAGGATGTGGGGAGAAAGGTACACTCATACATTGCTGGTGGGGCTGCAAATTAGTGCAGTCACTCTGGAAAGCAGTGTGGAGATTCCTTAGAAAACTTGGAATGGAACCACCATTTGACCCAGTTATCCCACTCTTTGGCCTATACCCAAAGGACTTAAAATCAGCATACTACAGAGATACAGCCACATCAATGTTCATAGATGCTGAATTCACAATAGCCAGGCTGTGGAACCAACCTAGATGTCCTTCAATTGATGAATGGATAAAGAAACTGTGGTATATATATACAATGGAATATTACTCAGCCATAAAGAATGATAAAATTATGGCATTTGCAGGCAAATGGATAAAATTGGAGAATATCATGATAAGTGAGATAAGCCAATCTCAAAAAACCAAAAGACAAATGATCTCGCTGATACATGGATGATGACATAATGGGGGGTGGGAGGGGGGCAAGAATGGAGGAAGGAGGGACTGTATAGAGGGAAAAGAGGGGTGGGAGGGGTGAGGGGGGGAGGAAAAAATAACAGCATGAATAAACATCATTACCCTATGTAAATGTATGATAATGCAAACGGTATGCTGTTACTCCATGTACAAACAGAAACAACATGGATCCCTTTTGTTTACAATAAAAATAAATTTAAAAAAATTTTTTTTCATTGAGACAAGAAAGTTGACCTTTAAGGTAGCAGATGTTTAAAGAGCCCAAAGGAACACTACTGGGAATAATCATTGATTGTGACCTTAATGAGATTATATGTCAGATTGGATTAAATACTGGACTAATGTTGGGAAGATGCCAATGGACAACTCTAACTGCAGAAGATGAAGTCTTCAGATCAGCTGGTATCAGCAGAAATGAGGAAGCTACAGGGAAGTATCCCTGTTGTCTCTTTGAAATTTTGACCCATCAGTAAACAGCTTCCCTTTCTCTCCTACAATTTACTATCATCCTCTCTAGCTGCTTCTGGTCCGTCAGCATATGGACATGGTCAAATGTCTACCAATTTGCCATCAAAAGAAATAAACCTCTCCATAATTGTGATGTCTTCGTCTCTCTTTCCACCCCTTAATGACAAAGTTCTCAAAAACTTACAGCAGCTGTCTCTATGTCCTCCTTCTGCCTTTATCTGGAATCTGGCTTCTTTCCTACAAACTACAGTAAACCATGTTTACTCTTGTTCTATGTACTTCATAATGCAAAACTCAACAGACTTTTCTTGGTTGTTAACCTTCATTCATTTCAAGATCCTGCTTCTACTCCCTCTTCCTTTTCTCTGCTGTCTGATCTTTCTCTTTTCCTTCTGTCTGGTCACACTTGCCCCATCCCCTTTATAGACTTCACTTCTCCTGCTCACTCTTTAAATATCAACCTTCCTTGTAGATCAGTGACAATGCTTATCTCGCTCTGTGAGCATAACCATTGCTTTTATCTGGTTGTTCATTCACTCACTTACCAACCTATCTCTGGCCGGTTTCGATCCTACACTTGCATTCATGTGCCCTGAATCCATTGCCCTGCCTCAATTTACCATGTTTTATGCCTCTGTGCCTTTTCAGAATGTTTTTTTTTTTTTTCTCTGTCTGGTCTGGGCACATAATTTGGGCAGTCCAGTGCAAAATGAAAGTATGGAACTCCTTGTTCAAAAATTAATATGTTTCACATTCGATCAAGCAGAGGGTTTTATAAGTGGGGACCCTATGCTTCTGCATGAATCACACACACTTGAAACAGACCTGCCTCACCTTCCACTCATCCTTAACACTCAGTTCAAGTATACTGTCCTTTAAGAACCCTAAGGACTTCCTGTCCACCCTCATCAATCCAAGTAGACCCGTTTCTTCTATCCCTCCCAATTCCTTCTTATATCTTGACCCAAGCTCTTCTCCCTTCTTGGCTTGCCTTCCTGAAAAGAAAAATCTTATGATAACAAAAATCATGCATATTTGAGCCTCCAACATTTTGGACTGTGCTTAGCAAATTTTAGTTCCCAATAAACTCACGTATTTATAATAGTTGAGATAGAGGGAAATGCACATAGGACATAGATTTGGACAAGGATAAAAAGAACAAACTCAAAAATTTGATTCTATATGGATTGAATGTCAGTCAGGTCAGGGAGACAAAATGGAAAGGAAAATTATGAATCGAGGGTATTGTGATCAGCATGCCAAACCGCGTCTTGCCACTGCACATCTCTGCATCTATCTCATAGCACACAGTGGTATTGTTGAGCCAACAGTGGAATAGCTAGTGCCAGGAAATTCTACACCACACTCAGAGCATCATGGTAATTTCCTTGATATTTGATTTGAATTTAATTCCATATGTCTCATAATACCTGTGTTTACAAATATCTTGCCATTTTATCATCCTGCTATCAAACTTGCTATGAGAGAGCTTCTACACTTTTTTTAATAAAGAAATACACTGCTGGCAGTAATACCACAGCAAGAGTCCAGAACATTATGCCAGCATGCTTGAATTTCTCAAAGGTGCAGTTTTATGCAACAAATCTGTCTGCAGAACCTGAGGGAGAAAAACAACCACAGGCAAATGAAAGACTGAGGATTTTTAATATGGAAAAAGTTATAAAGTAGTATCAATGTCTGATGCTAACATATGATAGTCAATTATTAATTATAGAAAATAACTTAAAATAACAATAATGGAAAGACAAAAGAGAAACATATTGTTACTGAACAAATGCGTAGGTTTTCCCTGGTTGTTCCTGAGTGGGGAGCTAAAATAAGGTAGATGGTAGTTGTTGATCAGTCCTCATCCTCTGGGACTTGCAGATATTGTGGGTCAGAGTCTTATTTTCACATGTGATCTTTCTATTATTCTGATTGTGTCTTGAGTCTTTCAACTAACTCAAGATCTCAGTTGTTATAGTTAAAATTAATGTATCATAAAAATTATGACATGATAGAAGAGAAAAAATGAAGCACCTAATATTTTTGAGTGCCTATTTTGTTATAGGACCTACCTGTGTATGACACTTATTTTTATGTATTCGAAACTGAAAAAAAAATAGCTACATTATTGATCACCTCTTGAGGTGGGGAAACAGACTCAGGGCACTTAAGAAACTTGTTCAAGAACTTAAGAGTCAGGTGTGGTGGTGCACACCTGTAACTCTAGTGAGTGAACTTGGGAGACTGAGGCAGGTGGATCAAAAGTTCAAGGCCAGGCTGGGTAACTTAGTGAGACCCTGTCTCAAAATAAAAAATAATAAAGGCTGAGTATGTTGCTCAGTGGTAGACACTCCATGGGTTTGATCCCCAATCCTGGGGGGGGGGGGAAGCACCAACAGAAAATGGCATAGTAACAGTTTAAAATATGTTGATTTATAGGACTAGGTGGACTTAAAATCACATTTAATGCTATAATAAGGCTATCATGTAATCCTGTTATGAGACTATTGGCATTCATGTATCAAGATACTTTAGCAATGAGTAATAAATACCCCAACTCAATCTTTAAAAAACAAACAAACAAACAGTGATTTTCCCTCCAGGGTGATGTCCATAAAGGGTTGGAAGAATCCAGAAGCACAAAGAGATCATTAAGACAAAGTCTCCTTGAGTTTGAGTTTCTTTCCAGGCTGACCATTCTTCTCTGTGGTTGGATGGCAGATGACATCCAATGATACCCAGTGGACAACAGAATTGTTCATCCATGAATGACAATCAGATGGAGAGGTAGGGAAGGACAGAAAAGGTGATGGAAGGGGAAGGTTTTATTTGTTTATTTTCAGAAGCATCAAGAAAACTGTAATTTTACCCCAGGAAAATCTGTGCTCTTATTTCACTGACCCAAATTGTATCGTCTATCTCCATAAACCCTTAAAGAAAAGTAAGGGCCTTTTGCTGATAAAGTTAATACTTGACTCTGATGTCCTAGCCCCAGAACCAATGTTTCTTCAGTCTGTTCCCAGAAGCACAATAGCCTCATGGTTCTGGGGACTGAAATGTGTGGAAACTCTGATAAAACAGAATGGCAAAGATATTTTATTTGCAGTTGCATCCTCTATCTTCTCAGAGATTTTTATTTTTTGTTTTTTTGAACCAGAGATTGAACATAGAGATGCTTAACCACTGAACCACATCCCAGTTGCCTGATCCCCCCCGCTTTTTTTTTTTTTTAATGAGTTAGTCTCCCTAAGTTGCTGAGGCTGGCTTTGAACTTAAGATCTTTCTGCTTCAGCTTTCTGAGCTGCTGGGATTATAGGCCTGTGCCACCATGCCCAACTCAAAGAATTTTTAAACAATCAATTTTTATGGTTCTGCAAAAACTCAGTATACATAATGTGAAAATTCAACCTCAATATTTTAAGAGATTAATATTTTCTGAATAATAACATAAATCTGTGTTCAATACAAAAAATCAAAAAATAAAGAAGAATTTAAAATTGCCATTAATCTCTGTTCTCTGATAAAATGCCATATAACGGTTTTGATAAGCTTCCTTTCAGTCTGGTGGTGTATGTTTATATGACGTTATCTGAAGTACAATTCATGTGCTTCTCTATTCCAGCTTTTAGGATTCACTGATATTGTAATTTATCTTTATAAAATATTTTTCTTCTTTATAGCCCTCTGAAGTCCTGGGAATTGGTGTGCCCACAAGAAGGTTGTATCTGGAGCAGGGAGTTCTGAGATGATGCCCACTCTGAAGAAGCTGCCCCCTAGAGGCCATGACTAACAATGGCAGGAAGTTCCCCAAGAGAGCAGAAGGCTCCTCTGTGCTGTAATAGGTTCATGGATTATGTTCTTCAGATTTCCTACATTGTAGGTTCAAGAAATAATATTTTATGTCTGCTGCATTTATCAAAAGCTGGAGGAAATGTTGTGAAGTCATTCTATTTTTGCCATTATGTCCCTTTTTAAAAAATTTGGACTTTTTTTTGCATAAATAATTTCAGTTAATAAAAATGTAAAATACACAATAAAAATTCCCATATACTGTTCATTTAGATAGCCTATGAAAAATAAGAAATTAATGTTAATAAAAATACCATCAACCTATTTCTAGACATTTTTCAAATTTTATCAGTTCTCCAAACACGGTTCTTTCTCTACTCCAGGAGACATTCTCAGACTCCCTTTCCATTAAGTTGTTCCTATCTTGAGTCTCCTATCTTGAGTCTCCTGCAGTCAGTGACAACTTATCTACCTTTATTTGTTTTTTGGGAATCTGACATGTGAAGCGCACCGGTCATTTACTTCCTGGATTGTTCCTCAGTTTGAGCTTGTCTGATGCTTCTTCCTGATTAAAGTCAGGTTATGCATTTTTCAATGATAATGCCAAAGAAGTTTGGTACATCTTATCGGGAGGTGATGTGGATGTGTCTCATTACTGTTGATGTTGATCTTATCATTTGGACAAAGTGAAATTTTAATCCTTACTTTTATCATTAATAAGTTCCTTGTGGATGATATTTAAAGAGTGTGTAATACACTGTTTCTCTTTATACATTCACTCACTCATTTTAGCATCTATTTCAGTCCTTACCTGAACCACATTGGACTGTGCTGTTTATAAATGATGATTTTATGTTTTCATCAGTCCATCTCCTTTTATCAGTTGGAGTTATCCTTCTAAGAAAATGTTTTGCTTCTTATTTATTTGATCATTCATATCCATAAAGATTCATGGACATTTGTTATTTTTTATGGGTTACAGTTCATTATCATGATTAAGGATTTTGATACCCCAATTTTATCACATTTTCCTCTCATTTCTAAATATTTTGGTCTCTATCATTTTTATTGTATACTCTTTGGGATAACCTTTTATGATTTTTTTCAGTGTTGCCAATTTTGTTGATTCAATAAATTCTAATATTAACCATGAAATAAATTCAGGTATTATGAAACAAAGTTAAAGAAAGCTCATCATTCCATACGTGCAGATTTTCAAAATGTTGTTTGAAGGGCAGTCTGTTACTGACATGCCTGTGGTTCCTTTATTCCCCTGTGACTTGATGCACCATAAATGCTTTCTTCATGTGTGAAAAGCAATGTTACCTGTTCCTCAAAACAAAAAAGGCCATGAGACTCCGACATATTCCACATAAAACAAATGCATTCAGATCGGCTTTGATGAGGATAATGAAATCAGCCACATTAAAAAACCCTAATTGCACACAGAATCTTTTCTGTGAATTTTAACATTTATCAAGAGAAAATAGTCTTCATTATTTTGCAAAGTTTATGGCTTGAGCCCTCCAAGCTGTGTTTTCTGCCTTGTCTCTTTTTTCTGCCTCCGAGCTGGTGGGTAGCACCTTTCTTTACTTTTCTTCATGAAACAGTTCTCCCCATAGTTGGCATATCCCTCCGGTCATTTTAATAAGAAGAAATTTACACATCCACACTTTGTGTCCCCATCTGAGTAAGAGCTCCTTATGTTTGTTTTTTTGACAAATTACCTTCAGTTAGGTCATAGGCAATTTATAGTGGCCATGAGAAGAAACCTGGAAAGGATGTGGTTTGAGGTTTATAAAGTAAACCCAGTTTATGTTGGTCCCGACTAATAAATCAACAACTAATGCTCCATATCAAATACTAATTAATTCTTCCTTTCCTCCTTCATATTAATTCAGTGTCATTCCGAGTCTTCAAGGGAGATTTCCTGCAGCTCGAAGCCAGAACACTCTTGTGCCTTCCCTTGCCAGAGATTTTTATTAATTGCAGTAAATGCAGTGGCTTTGAACAACAGAATTCAGAAAAGAAAGATGACTTTGGAAGACAGTTCTCCCCCTTGGCAAGTATGATATTTTAGGATCCAAATAAATCCTTTTGAATCTAGTAGAAATAATTTTTTCACATCTCTTTGGATACTCAGATATTCTGGTCATCTAATTACTAGGACCTTTGTATTCCAACATGCATATTAATGTCAACTTCAAATATAAATAAAACAAATACAACCAATTAGTTCAGGAACCCTAGGCATAAGAAGATACTGTGTTCCGATGACACAGATTGTATTTTTACCTGACTTATATTCACATAGGGCTAAAAATACCTATTTAAATATTTGAAATTCTGGTAGCCAACTGAATCTTCTGTATATAATTATATTTTCAGGATATTTTATTTTGTTCTGAGCTTAATCATTTAAAAGACCATCTACAAACCATGTAATGGAATCTTCTTTAACAATATGGTATAGTGAGGAATTAAATAGAAGGAATAACTATATAGTTTTGATGGTTATGTAGTTCTATGAACTTAGGCACCTTGTTCATTTATCACACTATGCTAAGCAGAAAAATGAAAATAGTTACTCTGCTCCTACTTTCTTCTGTGCATGTTGTAAAAGGAGAATAAACTCAAAGTTAAAAGGGAGGGAAGATCCCAAAGCATCCAATCTTCAAATGCCTGTTTGAGTCTATAGTAAGGTGATCTCTACTGCTTGACCAAAGTCCTATTTAACTCAAGCTTAGGAGTTGGGGGAGGGGCCGAGTTAAAGAAGGATGACTTCCACAGAGATAGGTGCCCTTCTCCAGTATCTGGGGTTAAGAACAGGACAGCTCTGAGTTGTTCAGTCTTCACAAACACTAGCTGTGGGGCGCATAGATTTTTCATTTCTTCTTAAGCTTTCTCATACAGTTCAGAAATTTAGGAGTGCACTAAACCTGTGAGACATCATGATGGGCTTTGAAAGGACCCCTTACTTTAGTCTTTGCCAAGATCTGGAGTGGACCAGGGGCTCCCAGGGCCTGCTGTTCAAGTGTGGAGTGGATCAGCCCTGACCTTGGGTCCAGGTGCTTGGCCTCAGATGTCCAACCTGCCTGAGGCTGGCTCTGCTAACAGTGCTGCTCAGGAACCACGATCCCACAGGGGTAGTAAAGCAGAATGGGAAAGAGGATGTGCAGCAAGACTGCATAAACTACGTGCTGAAAGGAATATAGCCGTTCGGGGAAACTATATTATTTTAGCCTCACCAAGGTAGCATTTAGTGTGTCGTCAGAAGTAAAGCAGCTACAGAATCTGCTGAAATTATGGGCAGGGGGAAACACACCTACTCAGCAAATTTGGCTTGGTGAGTATAAAGTTCAACGAGTGATAAAGAGTTGTAAGAGCTGTTGGTCAAGGGTCATCATGCCTCGGAAAGACATGCTTCTGAAGGTTACCATAGGCATTCGCTTTGCTGGAGACTGTTAATTTAAAAACTAGGTGCCCGAATAAATCAGTTCCATTAGAGACCTCTACAAGGGCAGGGAAAAACAGAAAGCACAGATCGACCTTAACTTTAGGTTTTATTTTACACTGCTGCACATGAATACATGTGAAAATGTTTCCCTTTAGTCTCCTTTTTAGTAGTGAAGTAGAATTTAAAAGTTTCCTGGAAGTTATACATAACTACATATTGGGAACATGCATTGTTACCTCTAAATGCCCATAGAAATTCAGACTTGGTGACATTTTTATGTTCCTCTGAAATTCCTCCAATTACACATGTCAAAACAATTCTCTTTAGGTCTTAGGAGAGTTCTTTCAAAATTTAAATTTATTAAGGAAGTATTAGTATTTCCAACATGTGTGGTTTATATTAATAATCAAGGCTTCTGGTGCGGGGTGGGGGGGCAAGATTTAACCTAGCAGATCCCTACTTCAGGAATGCATTTAACAAGTAACATGTAAGACATATTGTGAAAATTTCAACAGTTTTAAACATCTTTTTTTTATTTTTGTAGCTCTTAATGCTACATGCACAGTGATAGATATTTATGTTTTTATCTTTTTTTTTTTTTTTAACAAAAGTATAAGAGTTTGGAGGTATTATACTTGTTCCATTGTCTTTCTGTACCTGCTAAAGCAGTATTTCACAAAGCACCTTCATGGTATCTGGTTTAAAGCAGACGGAAAGAAGTCTCTGTTCATACAAGCACAGGGAACATGGGCTAGAAAAATGTAAACTAATTTTAAAAAATGAATATCCTATGACTCTGAAAGTTGAGTAAGTTCTGATCTCAACCCTAAATGTATTTGATTGCTTCACTTCTTTAAGTGCTTTACCATTGCCACAATAGAGGTATAGACTATTTCTTTCATTCCATAAACACCGTGAGCCCCTGTCCATCATTTCACTTCCCCAGCCCAAACCCCAAACCATGTAGTAATTTTTCCAGTTTCAGAATATTGCTTTTCAGAGCTGGGGACTAAATCCAGAGCCTTGTGCCGGCTAGGCAGTTGTTCCCCTCCTAAACTGTTCTTTCAGCTCCCTGTTCTAGAGCTTTATGGAAATGGATTGTAGTACATCCTCTTCTGCATGTCTTTCTTCACCGAGAAAATGTTTTTAAGATACCTATCACTGACAAAAACAAGACATTCACTTTCACTGCCGTGTACTACTCTACTGAGGAAAGAAACCACGATTTGTCAACTCATTCTTCAAATGGGCATTTAGATTGATTTGAGTATTGGATGAATCTATTAAGATTAAATATTAATCTTTTATTAAGTACAAAGATAGTTTAAAGCTTCTATGTACCTGTCTTTATGATGACATATGTTCCATTTTCCTTTGGGAAGTACTCACTGAGCCACAGAATCATTGAGTCATATGTTAACAATGTGTTCTTTATGAGAAACTTGCAAATCATTTTGTAGTCCCACAAGCAATGTATGAGATTTCCAATTGCTCAACTGCCCTTTTGACTTCACACATTCTGTAGAATTTGTGTGATTTCAGAAATCTAATTTGGTTCTAAAATTTTGAATTCATTCATTTTCTTGTTTTCGTTGCTGGTTTGCAATACTTGGGGATTGAACTCAGGACCTCATGTACACTAGGCAAGTGCTCTACCAGTGAGTTCCATCTCCCCTGCTTTGTAGGTTTTTAGGATTGAACTCAGGGACACTTGGCTACTGAGCCACATCCCCAGCCCTATTTTGTATTTTATTTATAGACAGGGTCTCTCTGAAATTGCTTAGTACCTCGCTTTTGCTGAGGCTGGCTTCAAACTCACAATCCTCCTGCCTCAGCCGTCAGAGCCGCTGGGATTACAGGCATGCACCCCCACACCTGGCTTCATTGATTTTTACTTCTGTTAGTTCTTCTATTTTTTTCTCATTCATTAGAAGCATGTTTTGACTTACTCTTTAAAAATAGACACAATAGGTGTTTCCTGCAAGGTAGCTCTGGCCTTAGTTCAGCTCATTCACCTTTAGCTGAGATGGTTTTAGCCTTCCTGTGTGTACATGTCTATGAGTCAGTCAGAGACCTGTGGGTCAGGTCTGGGTGTTCTCCCTCCCTGGCTTTCTCTTGAGGGATCTTTTGGTCTCCTTGGCATTCGTAGTTTTGATTCTCACTTTTCAAATGTGCCTGGCCTGAAAGACTGTGGGAATTTGCAAGTCTGTTCCACCATCCTGGTGTATTGTACACTCTCTGCACACTGCCCTAGCCCAAAGCTGAAAACTAGGACTCCAATCTATTCAGAAAATTCTAATGCCCACCAGAGAACTTCTGCTCCTCTCTGCCTTCCAGACTGCAGGTGGTTGCTTTCTGAATTACGTCCAAGATTTAGAGTTGTTTTTTGCAGCAGGACCTGATAGGGGCTTTGTCACTCTTAGGCCTGTTGTAGCTCATATTTTCACTCTGTTATGGAGTCATTTGCTGAATACCATTTCTTAATTTGACTTGAGGTGAATATATCAATTTTTGCTTGATGATTATGCTTATGGTCCTCTACTTTATAATCCAGATAATAGAGGTTTTCTTCTATATTTTCTTCTAGCAAAACTGGTATTTTAACTTTCTCATTTAGAACTACAATTAACCATAATTGATTTTTTGTATGTGGTCTGTGTTATTGATCAAAAGTTTGTTACTAGTGAAAGCACTTTGAGATCCATTTGAACTTTCAAATTTCAATATAGTGTCATAGTTATATTTAAAGGTTTTTAGCACATGGAACAAATTCTAAATAATGTTTAATTTCATTTATGTTTAAGTCTAACTTCAGTATCTTCACATTAGATGTAAGAATCAAGAATTAATTCTTACCAATTAGTAGATCCCTAATTTAATGTACCAAACTATATAGGACTGTTAAAATGACATCAACAAAAAATGTTTTGATCAACTTAACTATTCTCAAGCAACTCAATTAAGTTTCTGAAGCCAAGCATGTAATTGGAATCTTTCTCCCTCTGCTATATACACTTTACACATCAAGTGTGCTTGAAATAGTTCCTATATTATAATTTAAAGTAGACTAATAGTCCCTTTCCTTTATGAATGAAGCTATGACCTTTTACAATTTGGCATGAAAATTTAGACCCTTTCTTTGACTACATCGTAAAATTGATAAAATTATATTACAGTCACAAGTCTACTTAATATTTTAAAAAATATCCTATGGGTTTTTTTTTTTTTTTTACTCTTTCATTATTTTTAAGACATCTTGTTTGTACAATAACAAAAAAGGTGAATGGTAAGGGTAAAAATTAACAGTTGGGAAATAGAATTAAAAATTTAAAAATAGAATAATGATAGATATAATTCAAAGAACAGCCCAAAACCTGATTTCACAAATCAACTTTTAATATTTACTATGTTTAAATGTAAAGTTTAGATCTGTCATGTGATTTTCCTCAGCACTTTCCATGTGCCTGAAATGCAGATTCTCAACACCGTTTGTGTTTAATTTTATGCTTCCTGAAAGTAAATTTCAAATCTTACTCATCCCTCCATCTCCCAGTGAGATTTTTTCTGAAATGTGATTGATATATTCGTTGCATTCTTAGGAGGATCTCAGAAATCACTAGCATAACGAAGCTCCTATAAGGTGACTCCTAACATAGCAGGTATTTTCATAAAATCAACTGGGTAATTCGAATGAGTCCTTTTTTTCTGTTCAGTGTTGCTATACAAATAGTGCACAGAAAAATTATTAATTTACAGCATTATGTAACTATTTCATATATTAATATTAAATATTTAATACTGTTGACACTTATTTTTATCAATCACAGCATAATCAAGAGGAACTAGAAACCAGATGCAGTGGTGTATGCCTGTAATCTAGTGACTCAGGAGGCTGAGGTAGGAGGATCTTGAGTTCAAAGCCAACCTCAGCAAAAGAGAGGTGCTAAGCAACTCAGTGAGAGCATTTCTAAATAACATAAAAAAAAAGGGTTCGGGATGTGGTTCAGTGATTAAGTGCCCCTGGGTTCCAATCCTGGGTACACAAAAGAAAAAAGAAAAAAGAAGAGGAATCAGACAAATAGAACAAATGAAATATGGCTAAATGTAGTCAATAACTCCAGATACAAGAAGAAATAAGTTTAGAGACTACTTACGAAGCCTAGCTCATAATGCTCTGTATGTACATTTTCCCTTTCTCCTTCACATCAGCGATGGTTAATTTTGTATGTCAACTTAACTGGGCCTTGGGGTGTCCAAATATTTGCTTAAATTGGTCCTGGGTATTTCCTGGAGGGTGTTTTAGGATAAGCAAGCATTTAGATCAGTTGACAGAGTGTCGCAAATTGTGCTCTTCCAGTGGGCGGGTCTTAACCAGTGAGTTGCAGGCCTGAAGACAACACCAAGGCCATCTCTCCCTGGAGAAGTATCTAATTCTTTCTTTCTTCCTTCTTTTCTGGCATTCTTTGGGCTGGGGCATTGAGTTCTGCTTTTCTTCACACTCAAACTGCAGCATTGGCTCTTCCTTGGTCTCCAGCTTGCTGGCCTTTGATGGGACTCCAACATCAGTTCTCCTGATTCTCAAGCCTTTGGATGGGACTGGAATTCACACCCTTGGGATTTGTCAGTCTCCATAACCACATACACATATATGATTTATACATATATGTTTATACACATATATGATTATACATATGCATTTTTTTATTTTTATAATCATCATATGCAATCACGTATGTATATTTTCTTTTCCTGGTCGGTTTGTTTCTCTAGAGAATCTTAACAACCTTATGCAGTTGGGATATCCACAGGTGTTAAATGACACAAAAAGAAAAAAAAAATGTCTACATAGATTAAGCCAAAGAAATAAATCAATGAATGTTTATTTTCTACCATATTAAACACCTAGATAAAAAAAGAGAAATAAATGATATGACTATTTTCTTTACCCTCTAATTTTTAAAAACAAGTCATTTATATATTATTCAAATTTAAGATTGGTAAATATAAGAAAAAAACCCTTGCAAGTATAATATTGCTAATTTCTTATGCATAATTACAGTATCCTTTGGGCTTAGAATGTAATTTGTATAACAAAACTGAAAATTATTCTAAAGGTCAAACCTTTAATAGAAGAAAAATCTGAGCAAATTCATGATGTGTATTCATTTTAATGACATGCATAAATAAAAGACTACTCATATTTAGTGGATACAGTTGTATATTTGAGAAGATTTTACCATGTTTCCATTCTATGGCATAAGAGTGATATGTTAGAAAAGATGGGTTTTCATAAAAGAACACTCAGCTCCAACTCAGTCTGATGAAACTTCATTCCATAGTATTTCTTTTGATGAACCTATTACATGATGTAGAAATATACTGCTACATCTACTCATGCTGTGTTAGCCAGAATTCCATCATGTATTAATTATTCTGGAAATGTAAAGAAGCAAGTCAATTGAAACAGCGATGTTAAAAATAAAAGAGAGGTGTCTGCATGAATCTGGGTGCTAATTAATGTTAGGGAATAGATTAAAATATACAAAAATGTTAAACAAAATTACTGAACATTTTTATCTAATGTAAGAAAGTTCTTTTATTACTTCTTTTAAAAATATTACTAAATTAAATATTGAAAGATTCAACAGAGTATTTATAATATACATGAAAATGCAGTAATAATGCAAGACTTATGTGCATATAGCCCTTGGTAAAATACCAATACAGTATCTTACAATACCAATGAAACTGTCTTTATAGCACCTCAAGACAAATTCCAAACAAAAATTTAGGATAGTCAATGTGCAAGTCTTCCAGCTAGTTTTAATCACATTTCTTTCATTACCTTTTGTATTTCAACTTTTAGAAATGATGTCAATGCATGCATGTACGCTATATGATTTATTCTGTCAGTTTTCTTTTTCATGCAATGGTATGTTCATAAGTCATGACTCTTTTGAGGTATAGGATTGTAGTGTGTGCTTTCCCCTACTTTAGAGTAAGATATTTTTATATCCATTCTACCACAAATGAACATTTGAATGACTTTTAATTTGTGGCATTACCGAAAAATGGTATGAGCACCTTGGTGCACCTCTCCTGATGCACACACGGAAAGGATTCTCTAGAAAGGGAAGGTTTGCAACATTCACATAAATGTGACTTACTAAACAATCATACCAGTCAGTTGTTAATAGTAAATATATTAGCTTCAGATTCTCATTCAAACTTGAAAAGATTTGAAAATTTGTCACTCTGAGTCCTCACAAGAAATAAAAGGAAACAAACTCTTCCCAGATCCCACAGATATTGAGGCCACAGGAAAAACTAATGCCCTAAAAACTTAGTGGTAAATACAGACACTCAGCTGACCCAAAGCAGAAGGTCCTGGAGCCAGGAACAGGGAAGAAAGACAAACTCTAACCAAAGACAAGTTGAGGAATGAGTGTGGGCTACCTGAAGTCAGAGCCCCTGGGAGCAGCCAAACTTTCATGTCTGTTACTCATTCTAGGATCTTGGGGAACAAGATTTAAATAAGAGTACTTGATAGGGTACGTAAGGAGAGCCATGAAGATCATAGAAGTGCTTAGTCAAAATTCCAAGAAGATAAGATATAGGTAAACATTCATTTTCAGAAGCAAGGAATGGGTATGACAAATGACAACAAATGGCATGTGGACACATTCCTTTACACATTCTGAAAGTCCTTGTCTTTTTATTTGTTGAGGAGTGAGGTGTGGTACCAGGGACTGAACTCAGGGACACTCGACCACTGAGCCACATCTCCAGCTCTGTTTTGTATTTTATTTAGAGACAGGGTCTCCCTGAGGTGCTTAGGGCCTTACTTTTGCTGAGGCTGGCTTTGGAGATCCTCCTGCCCCAGCCTCCCGAGCAGCTGTGACTGTAGGCCCGCACCCAGCTGTCCTTGTCTTTTAATCAGAGCCCCAGTTTCTTTGGCTGAAGTATATTCAGCCTCATTGTTGTCACATCATGGTACTTAACATTTGTCCCATTCTTTTCTGTTGCTTTTCCTGTTGCTGCTTCCTTTTACACTAAATATTTTTTTTTCTTATTTGTACTTTTTAATTTTCTACTGTGGAAGTCATGCATTCTGCTTATGTTCTTTGAGAGCTTACTCTTGTTGCTAAGTTGTCCATATACAGAGTCACAGTCAATGTCATTGTCCTGCCAAATGACACCAATTCCTGGAATCTAACTTTATTCATTGCAATCCTGACTCATGTCACTGCCTTATTTTTAAACAGCATGTTGCTTTTTTTTTTTTTTTTTTTTTTTTAACCTGGAGACACAGACTTTATTATAATAGTCTTCAGTGGTCAATGTATTAATTTCCACCTGCCTACTCATTTACAAGCTCTGTTCTTCAGTCTCCTGCCTTACACCTGAGACTTTTCATCTGGGCTCGGTTCCTGACAACTCAAGTCTGTTCTATGAATTTTTTGGAACGCGACTTTCTCTTTTCCGGGCTTAAGAGATTTTTTTTTTTTTTTTTTTTTTTCCCAAAGGACAACATTTGCCTGATAACATTGATGGTTGCTGATGAGGGACACCTCGGGTCCCCTAGGTTGTTTTGTTTATTTCCTCCTTTTTCTGACTGATCTGACTACCTCTCTCCGTCTTGGGCTTGTTTTTATTTCTCGAATCCTCTAAGGTGGTTTGGAGTTCATGGGGATCCTGATCTCGTGTGCTGACCTTCAGGGGCTCCCTGGAGTTTCCCACGTTCCGTAAGCCTCCTCCCTCCTGCAGCCCCTCTCCTCGCCTTCAGACCCTCCCTGAGTGTGCATGGCCCCCTCTGCTGTGCGCTGCTTCACCTTTTCTTTCCCATTTTCTACCTTTCGGCCCTTTGCTGCCATCTTGAAAACAGCTTTTCGAGATCCACATTGTATTTCTTTGGTCCGTCATCACCGACCCTAAGGTTCTGTCCCACTTATGACTTAGTCGTTCTATCCTTCATGCCCAGTTGCAATTTATTTATTTATAGGTTTCAGGGATTGAACTCAGGGACACTCAACCACTGAGCCACATCCCCAGCCCTATTTTTATTTTATTTAGAGACAGGGTCTCACTGAGTTTCTTAGCACCTTGCCTTTGCTGAGGTTGGCTTTGAAATCAAAATCCTCCTTTCTCAGCCTCCGAGCCGCTGGGATGACAGGCATGCGTCACCGCACGTGGCTAAATTTATTTTAAATGTGAATCCCCACTTTCCTATTTTCTTTCTCTGTACTCTTATTTAGTAACCTATTTGACTCCCTTAAACGGACCGCTTGTCTTTGCTTCATAATCTGTGCCTAAAAGTCACAATTTCTAAAGCTCTTTTTGCTCTTATATATGGTAGCTTGCTTTCTTGAGTCTACTTCTTGTTTATTTATGATTTTTTAAATTATTAAGTTCACTTTTCTCAGAACATAATATGCAAAAATCCTCTGGCGAGAGGAATGAAAACCTTTAAGAAGCTTTGCTTTTGCTGCTGTGTGGACCGTAAAGCCAGGGCCTTAATAAATTAATTTCTCTTCTTAGGTGTTTTAGTTTCCATAAAAGGAAGTGGAAATTCAGCCTTCAGTTTCACACGTGGGTTGGGTTTTTATGGTGAGTGATAAGAGTAGGGTGTATTTCTCCTTCCTGCCCTGCCTAAGCTTCTTGTTCTTCCATTCCCTGGAGCATATCTGTGCCCTGCACATGGTGATACATGCCCTGGAGGCTGTTAGACACATGCCTGTGTCACAGGTTCTCTTTGTCCTCACTTTTTAAAATCAAAGGTCATGTCCCCCGAGTTCTATCTGGAGGCTGTTAGACACCATGCCTGTGTCACGGGTTCTCTTTGTCCTCACTTTTTAAAATCAAAGGTCACGTCCCCCCAGTTCTATCAGATATCCAAGAGCAAAGTCCAGACTGGGTGCTATTTTTCTCTTGCACCCGGTCTTCACCAGTGTTCACTGTCTCAGTGACACTTCCTTTTTTATTTTCTCTTGGTAGTGCTAGGGATTGAACCCAGGGCCTTGTGCATGCAAGGCAAGCACACTACCAACTGAGCTATCTGCCCAGCCCTCAGCCACACTTTCTTAAAGGCGGTATCCTTACCAAGCGATCAATGCAGCATTTGCCTGCTTGGTAGTACATTTTCTTCCAGCACCTTTGGGTGGTGTTCAGAGGAAAGCTTGTTCTTTGGGATATCTGAAATCAGTCCTCTGTTTTCTTTTACCACATCGCCTCCCCTACCCTTTTCTGGAAGTCTTTTCCCATCAGCCTGCACTCATACTCCTGGATCAATGCTTTAGATCATTTCCTTTTGTCCTCCATCAAAATAAAGTTTCCCTGGCATCATTTCCAGGTAAGGTAAATTCATGAAGACAAGGAAATAGGAAGGAGAGATATTAGTATCATCATATTAAAAGAAAGTGTCCATGATTAAAATCAGTATGCACAGTCTTATGCTGCTGGAAGACTACTTTCATTTCCAGAAGATTCTTTTTTTTTTTTTTCTTCTATGAAACTAGGGTAGGCAGGTCATGTGAGATAATATGTGTGAAACAGCTTCATTATGCGCCCTTCACCCTACAAATACAAGCTATTATATTTTTCCAACAAAAGATCTTTTAGAAAATGATATGAGCCAAAGACATAAGAAATAGGACAATTTGAAGAAATTATGTAAATTTATGAGAAAAGTTTTTTTTTTTTTTTTTTCTTTTTTATATCACTGGACTTTCAGTACCCTTCTAAGCCAACCTTTAGAATCCATTGCCTTATTCCGGCTGCACATGCATGTGGAGAGACCATGTTTTACACCATAAATGCATCTGCCCTCATGAATACTTGCAAAAGGCAACAAAGGAAATCTCCATTGTAATGTGGCTCCTTCATCAGCAGCATTGAAAGGGAATCATATACCACAGTTAATTTCATTCCCAGAATTTTTACAATAGCCAGACAGCTGCTCAGCATAACTTTTCCTGTTGCTTTTCAATTTATGGTGCATGTGATGAAATGTATTTGGAAGTAAAGGCCAAGTGGCTAGTGGATGAACTTTATGAGATTTAATCTGATCATGTCAGGGGCTTATTTTTCACTGGAATATTTTAGGCTTCATGGGCTTTGCCTTTGTGCTAGGTAGCAATTTCCAGACCTTATTTAAGATAAAATTTGAAAAATAAACTGTAGAAAAATAATTGTCTAAAACGCTGATTTTAAACTCCTCTTTGTTTTCCCCTTGTCTTGTGTATGTGGGAAAAGCATTCATTCTGTTTCCATAAACCTGTTATTTATCTTGCCTATTTTGATACTGATGTTAAGTTTTTTTAAAATCAAATATTCTGCCAAGTTATGAAATATTCAAATGTGCCAGCATTCATATGTTACAAGGAAAATCACATCTCTTTTACAATTATGTTGCACGTGAATATTTAAGAGAGTCTGCAATCCCAGATATTAAAGCTGGAGAGATAAAGAAATCATTTGTTCAGGTGTGTAAATGTAAATTAACATAACATGGGCTGAAGTATATTAGTTTCAGGTTTCAACTTGACAAAATTATAATTATAAATAAAAATACGTGACTTCCATTTCTTATATTTGTAAATAATGGCCCAAAACAAAAAGGTTGCAGCTGGTAGAGATCAAATTACCCCACAAATTCTTTTTCTTGAAGGCGTTTCAGAAAACAAAATTTACATTATTCATATTGTTTAAAATGCCAAGGAACAGTCAAACTTCCATCTCAGCTGGCTTCCAACACCTGTTTTGCAACCACATCATGTTTTTTCCCTTCCTTCAGTAGGATGATATACATTTTGAAATTCATAAAACCTTATTCCATGAATTTTAACTGTGGGTGGATCCCAAAATATGGATGATGCCAGTGTACTGAGGAATGACATGAACTTTAAGGTCCTGTGGTCTGCCTGCTTTCCAAAAAGAATCACTGCTTTACTAACTCTTTGTTTAGATCTCCTTAAACACTATAGCAGGAGAGCAAGAAGGCCAATTGGTAGAAAAATATCTCAATCTAGGTCCTGTTTCCAGGGGACAAGCAATCATCATTCAGACTTGAAGTGAGAAAACTTTCTTTAAACAGGAGCCAACAGTAACATCTGCACACAACTAATTCTGGACCTCAACCAGCCCTTCTTCATATTTTAGAATGTGTGCATTTCTCTTCCTTTTCTTTTTCATTTCATAGACTGCTGAAGCCAAGCACAGTGACAAGGACTATTTTGTAATCATTATGATTTATCTATAAAGCAGCAGGTTTGCAAATCCCTTAAGAACTCATTCTCAGATTTGTAGCTCAATTAAGCAGACTCATTTAGTCTGGATAGACTGGCTCAAGAGCACAGAGGACTCCGATCCCAAAGATTCCAGGACCTCATGCAGCGTATTATATTTTGTTTTAAAACTAGCCTTATTTCCTTGCACTGATAAAATTTCTTCAAAATATTCGAAAAGGATCTTATATCTCTGTGGCATATTGTAACTACAATTGAATTTTGCCTAAAATTTTCTCTGAATTCTGTCCTCAAGATCACGGCTGTAGGGTCAGAATAGTCAGTAAAACCCTCATTATCTGCTATCTTGAAGAATAAAAAATCTTTTCACTCACATCTTACTGGATGACAAAGTGAGAGAGATTCGGGTGTTTGTGACTCACTTTCGTTCCCACAAGCCCAACTTTTCTGGTTGTTTAAAAATAAATAAATAAAAAACAGATGGGAGTTAATGTGTGCTTGTGCTCTGGCTTGCTCTTAGACAGTCATAACCTTCACATGCCATGCTTGATATGATTCTCATCTCTGTCCAGTAAAGAAGGTTCCTAGGAGAAGAAAAAAGGCCTAAGGAAACATTTTAAAACATGCAAATAAGAAAGAGACAGAGAGAAAAATAAAGAAGATAAAGAGAGCAAAAATGTGCTCGAAAGCATGCAGCTGCACATTAAACATATAAAATGATTCTTCTAAGATCACATGTCCAGGAATATTGTCAGAATGAGTATGTAGTTCACCTGACCCCAGAACCTTTAAAGCCCTGCTGTGTCCCAGGCATTGGGGCAGAAAGCGATGTGAGTTCTTTTTCCTTTTTTATACACAGCAGATGCATTTTCCAGTCTTCCTTAGAGTTCGAGCAGATCATATAAGTGAGTTCTTGCCAGTGGGGTATGTTATCACTTCATGGTCTGGCTACAATAATCTTGTTTCATGAAATCTCTTTCCCTATTTCAAAAGCTGAATGAAGCGCTTGAAAGTCATAACGGAGAGCAAAGTGAGGTCGCAACAGGACCCTGGGTCCTGGAAACTTCTTACAGAAGGTTTGCAGGAGACGGGTCCATGGGGTGCTGCAGGCAGGTTGTAAACCTCCACTGGGGGTTGGGAGCCCTTGGCTACAGCGGTTAGCTCTGTGACCACAGACCCAAGGGGACAGAGCAGAGAAGCGAGCCCTAATTCTCACCTTAATTTCATCCCGATTGTCCTAATTAACAATCAAGTTTAATCGAGTTAACTAAAATCCTACCAGTGTGCTAACAAAACGCCTCCTTCTCTAAAGAGTGAACCCTGAAGATCTCACCACAGGTGAATGGCTGGAGGCGCTCTTTAGGGCCCTGTGGGAGCTGCCCGCTAACGCTGGGTGGGTCATCACTGGGTTCCTTCTCTGCCATTTTTTTGTCAATAGTTTGAATGACAAATAGCAAAAATAAAACAATGAATCTATTTTCTTCTCCAAACTGTATTGTGCATAGATGAAAACAGAAGGGTACCATGATTTATTATTCAAATGAAAGCTATAAAAATAAAATAAACTCTCTCCCAACCTCCCTGAATACAGACAAATATTTCTAATCTCAGTGGAGAATCTAAAACTGTGGCCATCTCCAGAGAAGGCTGCCAGTTTTTCCTCCTTATAGATGTCTATATTTTCAGGCCTCTGGTTGAGTTCCTATGCCCAGAAATTATAGTATTTAAGCAGGATGATGTTGCCTTACTGCTGTAAGATTATTAATACAGTAACTTTTGAGAATTCTATTAGCTGCGTGCTATTCTACGGTTTTGAGTTTATCTTTCAAGTATCCCTGGAAGGCAGACCCAGACCGGTGATGACTTTTATTAACACCATTTTAGAGATGAAGCAATCAGAAAGAGAAGTGTAAAGGCCTTTACAAGAATAATAAAAGGCTGAGTTAGGTTTACATAATACAATCTGAAGCAGTTAGGTTTAAGATTCAGAGTAGTTCTAATGCTGCTAATTTAGACAATGATTTGCATTTATTATATCAATTTTGGACAGCACCCTTGTTGTAGGGAGTTTCTCCTAGGTCGAAAAGAAAATTCTGACGAGCCTTGGTAATTGAGGTAGATTCAAAAGACGTTTTTGATTAAGGCATTTGTTTGGTTTTGTATAGCGATGTCCGAGAATATCATCCAATATTCATGATACATCATTTTGAGTTTATTTCCGTTCCTTAGTCACTGGACATAAGCGTAAGCATAGTAATCTAGAAATGTGCAGACTAGATCAAACTCTGAACATTCCATGACTCAAAGCTGTCGCAAAGACTTTCTATGTACACAAAGTAAAAAGTACCCTATTTAGTCTGTCATGCTAGACTTTGATAATTCATTTTCAAATATCTTTCTCAATGCATGTTCCTGCCACACATGAACATATTCTAAACTATACAAAAGTCATCCTACTCCTTTTAAATTCATTCAGTAAAACTCATTTTTCTTCACATATTCAGTTACGTTTGTCCCATCTGCTTGGAATAAGTTCATCGTGATGTTACTCTGCATTTCCGATTTCCTTTTCATCTTTAAAATGCCTGCCTTAAAATACTGCAGTTTTTCATGAATTCTCAAATTCCGTTTGTGGGTCATTTGTTCTCTTTCCTGTTCCCCTTGCTATTTATCAATACATTTTTGTAAACTTTTGGGACATAAATACTGTGGTGTCATTTAAAAATGGTGGAATGAGACAGACATCATTACCCTATGTACATGTATGATGACATGAAAGGTATGACTCTACATAGTGAATGACCATAGAAACGAAATGATGTACACCATTTGTGTACAATGAATCAAATTGCAGTCTGTAAAAATAAAAAAAAAAAAAGTTTCTAATACCAACCAGCATTGTGTCCAACATGTAACTAGTGTTTCTTTCTCTTATTCAGTTTCCACATGACTTCTTCAAACTTTTTCTTGAATGAAGGAGGAACAAGAGATTTGGAATACGATAAGAATTCTTCATCAGACACAGAAGAATAGAAGCATAGATTTGGTGACACTGGTCATTTCGAAGGAAGGATACTTTGAGTTTTGCCGTGGCCATTTCTGTGTTTTGTGATTTTAATGGTTTTCCCTCCATGATACAAAGTTACACTTTTAAGTTTCCCAAAGAAGTGGTTGACATTGCTTTTGGTCTTGATGCTGGGTTCTCTCACTGACTATTTAAAGTTATTCTCACATGCCAATAATACCAAAGGTTTTTTCTGAGAATTCCATTTGAAAAGATTAAAGGATTTGTTCTTCCTTCTAAGGGGACAGTTTCAAAAAGAAAATTAGCAAAAATAACCAGAATGGCTAGACTGAGCACTCCCAGAAACAACAACAATAAAAAAGAAGAAGAAGAAGGAAAAAAAAAAAAAAAAAAAAAAAAAAAAAAAACAGCCAAAGTCATTAGAAGGGAAAGAAAATGAAAATTATAATTTACTGGGATGAGAAGAGCTGTCATTCCAAGAAGCATATTTCAGAAAGAGAGGTGATTTCAGGAGTTCATCATCAAGACACCACCTCACCAACTGGATACCAAACCTTCAAGCTATTCTGTCTTTGGAGACTTTTAGAAAACAGCTAAAATCTATACTATCTCATTTTTGGTGGAAAATTAGAAGTCACCCATATTGACAGGATCCCTTCAGGAAGCGTATGCATGGTTGAGGTTCCTCTGGTGAAGACGGTAGTGTTAGCTATGTGTCCTTGTAATTCCCTTTGGTGCATTTACAGATGTTATAGTGTAATCAATCAGTATGCAAAGATATAAAATTATATTAGAAAAACGAGGTTGTAGAAACAAAGTTTGGCATTACATTCAATAGACTCTAAAATAGAGCTAATAAAAACAAAACAAAACAAAAAAAATAGATGGAGAATTTTTGTAGGATTGGTGAAATTCAAAGAGCCAGTACCTAAGTTGCTGGGAAACTAGGCCATCTCATAAATCTGCCCTAGAGACTCTTCCCATTGACATGATTCTGGTGCCAATGAAATCTCTACCTATTAATTTGCAGTGTCAAATTCCAAATTCCTGGGAGGAACACGAGGGACCCAACTGGAATAAAGTTTTCATAACTAGAAAGTCTATTTTTATTTTATAGCTAGTGCAAATAGAAGCAGAAATGGGTTACATTAAATTCTACTGCTGTATATTTGAAATCTCTCCTGGAGAAAAGGAAATTTGGTTTGGGAGGCCTCCTGAGAAGGTGTCTAATGTCATGTGATTTCACTTCCGGCTCTTTGACTGATAAGGACAGAATTTCTGGGAGGTGAGAGGTGACCAAGGGTGCAGAGGCTGGGATTTAACTAGAAGAGAGGTCTCCTATTTTTATTCCTTTCTATGTCCATGCTCCCTGGAGGTGGATTAGAGAACTTCTGTTACAAAGATGGGAAGTCTGAAATGTCAAGTCATCAGGACTTCAGGAAAAGAAGGAGATTGCATTTGTTGAACTTAAAACTGAGCATATGTAACCAAATAAGGTGATTCTATTTCCTTGTCAAGTTGCTCTACATTCCCACTGTGCAGTAGTAAGGCACAGGAATAAAAAGTGTTTTTAGAAGAATAAAAATCACCATGTCATATCATTTTCTAGCTGTCCAGACTTTAAATCATACCATCATGTAGAATTTCAGATCTTCATCACTTTATGTATCTGATCAGATTCTTGATCCCATCAAGCATGCACTTAAATTTGGGACTACATCCCCATTGCTCACAAAGTTATGTTTCCAGATCAGTAGCATCAACGTCAATGTGAGACATGCGATTTTTTTCAGGCATGTTCTGAGATCACCTGAATCAGAAGCAGTCGAATGAGGCCATAATCTGTCTTCAATAAGCATCAGGAAGTTCTGATCCATGTTATATTTGAAATCCACAGCTTCTCACCTATGGGTGCCATCTTCATGAACACCACCCTCAATTGCTACTTTTTATGTCTAGTTTATTGATTTTATTTCAGCGTGAATTCTATATGCCCTGTGCTATTCCAAGTATTTGAGATATAGTAGCTCATTTAATCCTCACAGCAGAATTATGATGTGAGAACTTGAGAACTACAATATTTCAGTTTTGCAGTGGAGTAAACAGAGGCCCACAGCAGCGGCTCCTGAGTCATGAGCCTGGGTCCCACGGTATGCCCTCTGGCCCTAGGGACCACCCTTGATGTGACAGTTCATAGGAGCTCTTGTGACTACCCCTCAGCTCACCATAGCTATTCTCTATGACTGATCAATAGGTATTTATCAAACTGAAATGCTGAGAGTGAAACAGAACTGAAACAGACAGATTCACACTTAAAAATAGAATATCCCAGAACTCTATGTCAGTGTTTATATTAAAAGAGGGAGATGATAAAACTAAGGAAAAGAACTACTCAGAGTGAAAGGCATAAAACTTTCCAAAATCAATGCTCAAGATCAAAACACAAACTCAGGAAGTTAAGAGAATGCCAATCAGGATAAATACCAACTCCCACCCCACATGCCCTTAGAGAAATATGTTGAGTTTTAGAAAACTTCACTCAAAAGTGAGGGAAGAGCTTCAAGGACAGCAATTTTAGCAGTCATTTAACAGAAAACAAATAAGGTAGAAAGAGTTGATTGAAATAGTTAAAGTGATAACAGAGAAAGTCGCTGATCTAAAATCCTATATCCAGTAACATCACCCTAGAGATGTGAAAGAGAAATTCAGACTCCCAGACAAACAGTAACTGGGGCAATTCATCACCAGCAGATCTAACCTGGAAGAAAAGATGCTAAAAGGAGTTTTTCAAGCATAAGGAAAATAACACGTAGAGTGGAGATTGGATCCCATAAAGAACACTGGAGAAGAGAAAAAAACAAAGGTAAATAATATATTTTATTTTTCTTACTTTTAATTGGTCCGTAAGTTTGAAGTAATAATAACGGAGTACATTAAAAATGAATGGCAACTGTCACAAGGAAGGAGAGTTGAAAACAGGGGCGCTCTCCTGCTTCTGGGGCCTTAGGCTACACTTGCCAGCCATAGTGTTATTTAGAAATGGATTGCTCAAAAATGTATACTGTAAACTCTCAGCAATCCCAAAAGCATTTTTAAAAATTATTTATTTTTAAAATTTTTTACACACTGCATTTTGATTCATTGTACACTAATGGGGCATATCATTTCGTTTCTATGATTGTGCATGATGTAGATTCATACCATTCCTGTGATCATACATGTATATAGGGTCACGATGTCAGTCTCATTCTACGATTTTCCAAAAGCATTTTGTAAAAGAAATATATTTGCTATTCTAAAAGCGTATGTTAAATGGAGTTATATAAAAACTCAACTAAACCAGAAAAGAGGAAAATTTTGACAATAAAAAAGATGCTGCAAAGAGGAAATACTTGCCAACATGGTTGATATGAATCAAATGGTAGCAGTAATGACTTAAAATGTAAATGGTCTAAGTAGACCAGTTATACATTCTTAATATTTATAAATTTTAATTAAGGCATGACAGTTGTACATGTTTATGGGACACAGTGTGTCATTTTGCATGTATACAATGTATAACAAACAGAACAGAGTAATTGGAATTGATTTTTCCAAATCATGATCACAGGATGATTTTCTATTTTTTTGTGTTCTCTTTAATTTTTTTCATCAGTGCTTTATAATTTGTATCCTAGCATCTATCATTCTGTGATAACATTTATTACTGGTCGGATTTTTTGTGGTATTGTAAACACGATTGTTTTCTTGATTTCTTCCTTCGTTATTTCTTCCATGATTATTTTGTTATTGGTGCATAATCATGCTACTGATTATTATTTGTGGATCATGTATCCTGGGATTTTCTTGGATTCATTTATCAATTCTAAGAGCTTGGAGGAGTCTATTTTTCTATACATAAAATCACATCATCTGTAAACAGAAATAATTTGACCTTCTCTCTTCCTGTTGGATGGTTCTTCATTTCTTTGCTTTATTGTTCTGGCAGGGACTTCCAATACTGTGTTGAATAAGATCACTCTTGTATTGTTCCTGGTCCTACAGGAAACTATTTCAGCTTTCCCCCATTTAGCATGATGTTATCTGTGAGTTTGTCATATGTAACCTTATTGTGTGGAGGCACTTTCTGTCCCTATTTTCTGAGGGTTTTTATCATGCTGGGAGATTGAATTTTATTAAAAGCCTTTTCTACTTCATGTGAGCTGATCATGTGCTTTTCATCCTTCATTTTCTAGATATGATGCCTCGTTTATTGATTTGTATATGCTTAATCCTGGCACAACTGGGATAAATTCTATTTGCTTGTGATACATAATATTTTTATGTGCTCCAGGATTTGGCTCACAAGTCCTTTGTTGAGAATTTTTGTATCTGTGTTTATCAGTGATATGGTTTTATAGTCCCCTCTGATTATATAAGTATTTATTTATTTTCTTATTTTGTTGTTGTTGCTTTACAAATTTAGGAAAATTCACCAGTGAAGACTTCTAGTCCTGGGCTTTTCCTTTTGGGGACAGGTTTTATTACTATTTCAGTGTGGCTGTTCATTATAAACCCATTCAGGTTTTTTAAGTCTTTATGGCTATAACTTGGTAGATTATATGTGTCCACAAATTTATCTATTTATTCTGGTTTTCCAATTTGTTCACATTTTGTTTTTGTAATGGTCTCTAAAGACTATTTTTTCTGTCATATCACATGTAATATCTCATTTTTCAACTCTGATTTTACTTACTTAATTTATGAATTTGTTATTTTTTTCTGGTTCTGTCTAGATAAGTCTTGTCAATTTTATTTTATTTATTCTTTTCTAAAACCAAATTCTGTTTGTATGATATTTTGGGCTGTCTTTTTGATCTCTATTTTGCAGATTTCTGCTCTGATCATTGCTGTTTCTTTCTTTCTATTAATTTGGGGTTTGGATTGCCCTTGATTTTCTCTTTCTTTGAGTTACATCATCAGGTTGTATAGCACTGTTTTGCTGCATTCATAGGGTTCAGAATGTTGGGCTTTCATTTTCATTTGTTTAAATATCATTTTAAAATGTCCCTGTCGATTTCTCATTCAATCATTGTTCATTCAAGAGAAAATTGTTTAATTTCCATTTATTTGTACAGTTTCTAAGGTTTCTTTATGATTGATTTCTACTTTTATTCATTATGGTCAGAGAAAATACATGATATGATCTTAATGTCCGAAGTGCTAATGAAAAGACTGTGTTCTACAGTGATAAACAATACATTTCTAGGGAATTCAAAGGATGAAGAAGAAAATTCCAGGAGATTAAGAAATATTTTGAACTCAGTAAGAACTAAAATTGAGCATGGTAGTGCACGCCTGTAATCCCAGTGGCTCCGGAAGCTGAGGCAGAAGAATCTTGAATTCAAAGCCAGTCTCAGCAAGGTAAGGTGCTAAGCAACTCAGTGAGACCCTGTCCCTAAATAAAATACAAAACAGGGGTGGGGATGTGTCTCAGTGGTCAAGTGTCCCTGATTTTAATCCCCAGTACCCACTTTCCCTTTTTCAGTTTTAGGCTATCTATGCTAAGCCCATGGCCAACATCATTCTACATGGAGAAAAATTGAAAACATTCCCTCTAAAAACTGGAACAAGACAGGGATGCCCTCTTTCACCACTTCTATTCAACATCATCCTTGAAACACTAGCCAGAGCAATTAGACAAACCAAAGAAATTCAAGGGATACAAATAGGAAAAAAAGAACTCAAGATATCACTATTTGTCGATGACATTATTCTATACTTAAAGGATACAAAAAACTCCACCAGAAAACTTCTAGAACTAATAGAATTCAACAAAGTAGCAGGATATAAAATCAATATGCATAAATCTATTGCATTTCTATTCATAAATCATGAAACTTCTGAAAGAGAAATTAGGAAAACCACTCCATCCACAATAGCCTCAAAAAAAAAAAAAAAAAAAAATTGGGAATTAATCTAACAAAAGAGGTGAAAGACCTCTACAATCAAAACTACAGAACATTAAAGAAAGAAATTGAAGAAGACCTTAGTTAGAAGATGGAAAGATCTCTCATGTTCCTGATTAGGCAGAATTAATATTGTCAAAATGGTCATTCTATCAAAGGCACTATACAGATTCGATGCAATTACAATTAAAATCCAAATGATGTTCCTCATAGAAATAGAGAAAGCAATTAAGAAATTCATCTGGAATAATTAGAGACCTCAAATAGCCAAAGCAATCCTGAGCAGGAAGAGTGAAGCAGGAGGCATCACAATATCAGAACTTCAACTATACTACAGAGAAATTGTAACAATAACTGCATGGTATTGGCACCAAAATAGACAGGCAGACTAATGGTACAGAATAGAAGACACAGAGACAAACCCACATAAATACAGTTACCTCATACTAGACAAAGGAACCAAAAACAAACAATGGAGAAAAGATAGCCTGTTCAACAAAAGGTGCTAGGAAAACTGGAAATCCATATGTAGTAAAATAAAATTAAAAATCTCTCTCTCACCCTGCACAACACTGAACTCAAAATGAATCAAGGACCTAGGAATTAGACCAGAGAAACTACACCTAATAGAAGACAAAGTAGGCCCAAATCTTCATCATGTTGGCTTAGGAGCAGATTTCCTTAACAAGACTCCTAAAGCACAAGAAATAAAAGCAAGGATCAATAAATGGGATGGACTCAAACTAAAAGGCTTTTACTCAGCAAAGGATACAATCGATAATGTGAAAAGAGAGCCTACAGAGTCTGAGAAAATCTTTTCCACATTCATGTTAGATAGAGCACTAATCTACAAAATTTATAAAGAACTTACAAAAACTATAGAACAAAAATGCAAAGAACCCAATCAATAAATGGATCAAGGAACTGTACAGACACTTTACAGAAGAAGATACACAGGTGATTAACAAATATATGAAAAAGTGTTTAACAGCTCTACCAATTAGAGAAATGCAAATTAAAACCACCCTAAGATTTCATCTAACTCTAATTAGAATGTCTATTATCAAGAACACAAGCAATAACAGAGCTTGTCAAGGATGTGGGGAAAAAGGCACACTTTTTTTGGTTGAGTTGCAAATTAGTGCAGCCACTCTGGAAAGCAGTAGGAAGATTCCTCAGAAAACTTGGAATGGACCTACCTTTTGACCCAGCTATCCCACTCCTTGGCCCATACTCAAAGGACTTGAAATCAGCATACTACAGTAACACAGCCACATCAATGTTTATAGCAGCTCAATTCACAATAGCTAGATTGTAGAACCAACCTAGATGCCCTTCAACAGACAAATGGATAAAGAAACAGTGGTACGTATACACAATGGAATATTATTCGGCCATAAAATGAATAAAATTATTGCATTTGCAGGTAAATGGATGGAATTAGAGAATATGCAAAGTGAAATAAGCCAACCCAAATAAAATCAAAGGCTGAATGTTTTCCCTGATAAGTGGATGGTGACACATAATGGGGGTGTGGGGGTAAGAGAGGAATGGAGGGACTTTGGAGACAAGGTTATGAAAGATGGAATGAGACAGACATCATTACTCTATGTGCATGTATGATTACACGAATGGTGTGAATCTACGTTGTGTACAACCATAAAAACAAAAAGTGGTACCTCATTTGTGTACAATGAACCAAAATGGAATCTGTAAAAATTAAAAAAAAGAAAAAAGAAAGTTTATTTCAAAGAATTTTAATCTCTATTCTAAAAAAACATGGGACAGAAAGTTTTTAGTAAAGGTTATTAACAAATTAAAATTAATCTTTGATTTTGAAAATGAGAATTGTTAATACCACCAAGAATATCACCCCCCCAAATATGTCCAAAGGGTAGTATTGATTCAGCTGCTGAAACTTTTTCCTTATGACCATGTGACTTAAGCTTTCTATTTCTCTTACCATTGCTATCAGCATGATAAGCAGAATAAGTCTAAGGTTTCCCCAACAACTCTTATATAAAGACATACAGTATCATGGATTTGGATAATTTGTTTCATAATATGTCACAGCCTTAATGTAGGACAAAATAACCTTTTTGTCAAAAGTACCCTAGTCCCCATCTATCAGCTTATGAATGAGAAACAAATTGGCCTTTATTTTTCAGCCTTAGATCCACATTCATGAATTCACGCTCTTGTCCGAGCACTAACCCGTGCTTAGTGGCTTATAATAAGACACCCTTTTTTTTAGGACTTAGACTGATACCACATCTCACCCTCCCTGACAAAGGGGGCACAGCAAGCCCTAATAGAGCTGCTAGCTGTCAGGCAGACTCACAACTCAATCGTAATGTGTGAGTCACTAATACAAAGGCAGGGCAGGGTCTTCTCCAAACATCCTGGGTACTGACCAGTCCATAACCTACCCCTTGATGCCTGGTTCTTAGAGATGGAGGGGCAAACTCACGGGAGGTCACAGAATAGAGAGGAAAGACACAGACTTGGAGGAGTAGGTGCTGGGCGGGCTGGTTTCTGATCCCAGGGTTCACAAGCTCAGGTGTACCTGGGCTGTTGTTTAATCTCTCCTACGCTTAACCATAAAGTGAAAGAAATGTGTAAAACAGGAACATACAATAAATAATATATGTGAAGTCTTGCAGTGTGGTGTATTGTCTAGGTATTCAGTAAGTTGAAAGAGTTAGAATGAACCAAAGGGCTTTATATTTCTCTTCTTATTTATACTACCTTAACTCTACATTGAAAAGGGACATTTGGCTTTTATTTGAGGCGTAAATCAGCATTTGAGGGCACAGCGGCAGTAGACTAGTTACCTTTGACCCAAACTTTGACCTCTACAGAGACGTTTTGTGCAGTTTTAGTTTACACTATGGTGGCAGGGGTCCCGATCTTAAACTTTTTTTTTTGCCAAAAGTGTGGTACCATCATGCTCTGAAATCAAATATTATATCTTGAATATTATTTCTCCTTTATTATCCCTTAAAATAGTTGTCTGTTTGTCTATTGCCTCCTCCAAACAGAGTGCCAATTCTACACACAGCAGCTATTACTCCTTTTTCTCCATAAGCCGGAACAGTGTGTGGCTTGAAGTGAGTGATCAGTGAAGACGTGCTTAAATAAGAGCCCAAATCAATTCCCCTCATACATAGGAGGAAAATGACCTTCTCAAAAGACCACGACAGTAAATCTTTATTTTGACTCTATAGTACATGTTTTTACATGTTTCAATAAGGACAAGGAATATCAATCAAGACATTTCACTACTCACATTCCTGGAATGCAGCCCCGAATGATTGAAAAGTCAAGGATGCTGAGACCAATATAACAGGTAAATTGAGTCCCTTAGAAAAAGACCTCAAATAAAATTTATTTAAGTCTAAGGAAAGGAATCTCATTCAGTTTCAGGACTCATAAGCAGGAGGTAGAGCCACAAATCAAAAACGCACTTTCTCATTGGTAAAGGAGTTGCCCTGGGAACAGGGCTGTTGACCACATACTGACATCTCACTCACGCCTAGAGAGAGGCAGACCATGAATGTCAAGAGGGTCCTTGCCAGAGAGGAGATCCTTTTATAAGATGCCAAGGAGGATGGAGAGATTTTACCTACTGAGCATCATGTCTGTACAGAATGTATGTGAGAGTGAAAATGTCAACGTTTGATCCATGTTATACCTGAATGAATCACACTGTACCAGAGTTTCCTCACCCCTATATGATTATAGAATGTAAATTGTAATACCAAGTTATCACTTGAGACCAGAGAGGGACAATAGAGCATATTGGCCTAAGATAACATACCAACACAAACAAATATGCTAAGACCATCAAGGCCCCTACCTTCTAGGAAGGAAAATCTTGAATATTCTAGTCCACCAAGTTACTGCCTAACAAGATTGGCTTGAGGTATGCATTGACTTTTCCATAGGGGTAAAGCTGCCTATATCTTAGTCTTCTTTGATGCTGGAAACATGTTAACACAGAAATTCTTCACGTGACATCTGCAGAGAAAATCATTGAGAGAAATGACCAAAGATACACAAAGACAATACCAAGTTCATTCCCACCTCTGTCCAGGGACAAGTTGGTGCTAGGTTGACATCACTACTTTTCTGTCCCTTTACTCTGACCTGTAGACAGATATATAGTTAAAGAATGTTTCATGCTTCTCCCCATTGACTTGTCAATTAAAATCCTAGAGGGAAATAATTCTAAGACATACGAGTGGCAGGCAGTTCTCAGATAGGATCTAATGTGCATTAATAGCAGAACAAAGAAGAAAAGGAGGAAAACAGTTCTTTCTCAATGCCTACTCTCACGTATATCTTCTCGTATGTTCCCTTAATACTTTGGTATAGTATTATACGAATTACAAACAATGATTTATGAATTTTCGTGAGATACATTCTTGAGATAATAACAGTTACTACCATAAAGCTGGCGAAACTCTTTTCCACGTAGGGACTCTGAGAGCAAGGAAAATCCCCACACTCTCAAAGAGCCATTCCATTGTGCGGTTCTGCCAGCAGGACCCTAATGAGAAGAAGTCCAGACTTCAGTTCTGCTTTAGAATTCAGTGACAGTTTGATTGTGGGCTCAGCCTTTTCTGCTGCTATTGGAATGTGAGTTGCATGCTGAATGAATGAGCCAAATAGGGGAAAAAGCCTGCTTTGCGTATTCTAGTTCTTTTCATTTCGTTTCCACTGGCATATTTTATTCTTGTATCTGGATCCAAAATTCATTTGCTTTTTTTTTTTTTTTTTTTGGACCCTGTGATAATTTTGACTTATAAAACACTGGAAGTCAATACCCCCAGGAATCTCTGAACTTGGTAAGGCATGTTCTTTAGAAATCTTTATTGATTAAAAACTCCCTTTTCTTTATCCTGTCCCTTACTTATTTCTTCTTCTTCTTCTTCTTTTTTTTTTTTTTTTGTCCCTCAATGAACATGAAGAACATTTTCTGTTTCATGTTGCTGCAAGTTAATGCTATTTATATTTTAGAAATGCCAGATTCCTTCACAAGTCATTCGAGACCCAGTGGCAAGAATGAATTACCCTGAACTGTCTGTTTCTCTCCTGACAGGTCTGCCTGAAAAGCAGCTTGCCTGGAGCTGAATTCATTGTTATTTCACTATCTGGGAGCCAGCAAGAGACAGTTTTACAAATTTCTAACATAAGGCATAAAATGAAATTCAACAGAAACTGATCTTTCCTTTTTTTTTTTTTTTTTTTTTTTTTTTAAATTCCTGGCTTTGACCAAATTAGTAGGGTCTGACATATTTTGAATTGCTTAGTGTATGTACTCTTGTATTTCTCTGAAATTTAATCTTATAACCATTGCTCTAGGGAGAATGATATTAAAGTTTATTGGCAAACACATTTCCTCTGATTTCCTTTTGTCCTAAAATAAAACGATGAATTAAGACTTAGCACATACATTAGCATTTAGAATTTGGCATAATTTTCACCTTGCACGTCCAAATAGTGATTTGTACCCTGTAGCAACCAATTATAATACATGTGCTCATATTATAGAATTTAAAAATTCATCCTGTGACTTGTGACTTATTTCATGTATTGCGTATATTTATATATATGTGTGTTCATATATATATAAGTATACATATGCACATCTTTTGCCTAAGATTTTATTGGTTTCTTTTCATTTGTTTCTTGGCTTTAAGAAATGTTCTGCATTTCTCTGTATCTAAGTAGTCCCCACTGATTTCTTCATTTCTTAATATGTATCATATTTTCCGATTTATATGTAAACATGATTTTTTTTATTCTGGATATTGTAAATAATATGTAGTAGATACCATTATTCTGCTATGTATCTCTAAAGATTTTTTTTTTTTCTTTTCGCAGATAGTTAATTTAACTGGAATCAAATTAAACACTGACTCTGGAATAGGAAACTGCTGAATTCTCTCTTTAATATTTTTAGCCTTCACTTCGCTGCTTTGACATGTGAGACTCATGAATTTCTGAGAGATTCAGGTGAAGAAAATTGCTATCTCTTGTAATACCTAAGAACATTCCAACTGTGGGGTAGCCTACATTCTGTTCTCTGTCTCCTTCAGTTGGAATAAATTCCTACAAACACACACCTTACTAAGAATGAATCACAAGGAAGTAGAAAACACAAACATACTTATACAAGCCAATGTCACTGCTGAATTCTTCCAAACATTTACAGAAAAACTAATAATAATTTTTCTTAATATGTTCCAAAAAAATTGGAAGAGGGAGAATCTTTGCCAGCTCATTCTGTGAGGACATTATTACCGTGATACAAAATCACACAAGGACACATGTACACACATATAAAAAGAAAAATAATCTATAGGCCAATATCCTTAATTAACAAAGTTGATAAATCCTCAACAAAATACCAACAAACTGAATCCAACATCACAATAGAAAATTTTTTACTCTTATCAAATGGGATACATCCCAGAGATGCAAGGATGGTTCAATATATGTAAACCAATAAATGAGATATACCATATCAGCAGAATAATGGACAAAAACCACATGATGATGTCAAAAGAAGCAGAAGAGGCATTTGATAGGTATAGAATCCATGATAAAATGTTAAAATGATTAGATATAGAAGGAAAGTACCTCATTTAGTAGAGGACATATATAATAAGCCAGTAGTTAACATTATGTAGAATAAGGGAAAGCTGAAAATTTTCTTTATAAATATGTGACAGGACAAGAATGTCCACTTTTACAACATTGTTCAAAATAGTACTGGAAGTTCTAGCCAGAGCAATAAGGCAAAGGAAAAAACAATCAGCATCCAAATTGGAAAAGAGGAAGTCAAATTTTTGCTCTTTCCAGACACCTTTTATGATGTGTACAAAACTCTAAAGTCTCCACAGAAAGGCACTGGAACTAAAAAACAAATGTAGTAAAATTGTTCTACACAAATAGCTAATTACATGAAAAATATCAAGAAGGCAATCCCATTTAAAGTAACTACAAACAATGCCTAGGAATGAACTTAATTAAAGAGGTAGAAGATCTCTGCAACAAAAATTATAAAAAAAATTGATAAAGTTGAAGAGGACTCAGGGAATGCAAAGATGTCCCATGTTCATGGATTAGTAGAATGAAAATTGTAAAAACATCCATAAAACTCAAAGTAATAGACAGATTCAATGTAATCCATATTAAAATATAAATGGCATTCTCCACCAATCTAGGAAAAAGACAATCCTAAAATTTGTATGGAACCACAAAACCCCCAAAAGTCAAAAAGAGATATTATATTACCTGATGTGAAAAAATATCACAAAGCTGTGGTGATTAATTTCTATTTGCTTTTGAACCTTCATGGGCCTGGGTTTTCCCTAAGGTGAAAAAGTATACAGATAGGACACAATTTTTGTTGTTTCTTTCTCTCAAGGTTTCTCTCCAGTTCGTTTTCTTCAGAATTATATTTTTATATTTTGTCCATAGCTTATAATTTTTGTATGAAAGCGAGTTGACACAATGTAAACTTCCCTACTCTTACTGGAAGAGGAATTTTGTTTATATATCTTAATATAATATTAGTAGGTGCATACACGTATAGACTAGTCCAACTTTTTGTGATTATTGCATGTTAGAGTTATTTAGAATTTTCTTTAATACCATTCTTCTTGTGATAGATTCTCTTAGTTTCTGATAAACTGGAAATATCTTTATCTCACTTTTATTCTTGAAAGATTTGATGTTTATGATGTCTAAAACAAGTGAGGGTATAATTTATAGTTCTTATTTCCATTTTTGTTGATGAGAAATGAGATGTTGCTTGTCGCATTTTTTAAAGTTGTCTCCCCTTTTTTCAGTGAATACATTTAAAACTCTTGTGTACTATAGTATCATATTGCTTCATTATAAAGGGCATAATCCTGATTCCTTTTACTTCACCTGCTTGGATTGGACTTCTTGGATGTGAATTTCTTTTCAGTCATGGACAATTTTCAGACATACTTTCTGCAAATATTATCTTCATCAATTATCTTTCTTGTGTCTCTTGAGATTTCGAGTTACATATAACTTAACTTTATCACTCAGTCTTTTTTTTTCCTAAAACTTCTTTCAAATCTTCTACCACTTCATCTCATTTTCCTCACTTTTCAAATTTTCTCTGATTATTCTTCCTGTCCTCTTGTAATTTTTCTGTATCTGAAATGATAATCATGTTCATTATGCTTTTACTTTCAATTTTACATTTTTCAGTTTTTAGCATTCAAATTGGTTCTTCTAAATTCTACCAGATCATTCCATATATCAGAACAAAACGGCAAACAAATCACACACATAAGTACACACACAAATTAATCAGGACATCACGTCAAAAATTATAAAACATGTGATAGATAATTCTTTATATACATAATACACTTTGGGAAATGTATTCTGAAACAATAAAAAGCCTTGACTATAAATGCAAAATGATATTCTGATGTATATCACAATTAATAACTTGTATTTATCAAAAAGTTTAAAATAAAACTTTTAGTTAAACTGGGAGAAATATTTTGCATACATACAGTACAACAATAAGCTTATTTTATTTTGCCAAATCCAGTGTTTGAAAATTAATTAAAATATTTAATGGAACTGTAAGATGCCAAACATGATTTAGATGTTTAATATATATCACATATAGTCATATAACAGGTAATTGAGAAAATATTAGCTTCAGAAATGTAGAGAAATGCTTCAAATTAATACCAAGAACTCAAAAAACACATTATGAGCCAGAGATACATAGCAAAATATCACAAAGATTAAAACACATAAGGTCAGAAATAAAGAACATGCTCAATATTGGTGAGTAGGAGTGTGACATACACATCAATATCACAATGCCATGCTTTTGTATTTGTATTTGTGTTTATTTAAATCTAAAAATTGCAAGTATTAAAGCAAATATGGATATACAAATATTATATATATTGCCATTGAAAATAATTTTGTACATTTAGTACCGAGCAAAAGTTGGCATTATATTCATGTAAAATATTTTTAATCCATATGAAACAGCAATTTCATTCCTGGTTATGTAGTCAAAGAAACCATTGCATGTGTAAAGAGCAGAAATTTGCAGAAACTTTCATAGTTGAAAAATGAAAACATTTTTAGAACTCCTTCATCAAATAATGGATTAAATTTGGCATTTTTTATAAAGAGAAAATATTAATAACACATTTTTGATGCTGTTTTATCATAGACTATCAAGTAATGATTAAAATCATTTATTATGTATTTGGATTTATATAGAGATTTATAGATGATTTCCAAACAGATGGTAGAAAAACAGTTACGTAGACAAAGACATAATCTTAGTTATAAATATTTCCTATTACACATGGATAGACAATTAGATGTGAGAAAGAAAATCAGGTTTAAAATACATAAATAGGTGTACATATAAAATACATATATAGGTGTAACTTATATGTGCATTATGTAATATGCTGCATGTATAAGATAGATCATTTCACTCAACTTTTTCACTGCTGTGACCAAAGGACCTGACAAGAACAATTGGAAGAGGAAACGTTTATTTGGGGGCACATGGTTTTTGAGATCTTAGTCTGTAGATTCCTTGGGACCTGAGTTAAGTGTGTGGTGGAGAAAAGTAGATGGGTACATGGCACCACAATGCAGGGGGACAGAGATGGAAAATATAACCACCAAAGGCACATCCCCAGTGACCTACCTCCTCCAGACACACCTTACCTGCCTTCAGTTACCATGCAGTTGATCCCTATCAGGGGATTAATGAGTGATTGGGTTAAGGTTCTCATTTCACCTCTAGACGTTGCTTCACTCTCTCATACATGAGAAGTTGGAGACACCTCATCTCTAAATCATAACACAGATTGTATATCAAACTGTGAGTAATAACTTTTCTACATAAAAAAGCTCTAATCTTCTTTGAAGTTATGTCTAGTACCAAATGATTTTGAACTCACTTCAGCTTGTGTGAATTTCCTAAATCCTGTATGCCTTGGTTGTCTGAAGCATCATTTAAAAAATTTAACTGACTCAGAAAGTTGTTAAAAAATTCATTAAATTTTTAAAATTTGTTAAAAATTTAAATTTAATAATGTTAAGTAAAATTGTTAAATCTATTTTTGTTTTCTTGTGTGCTTGATATATCTATTTCTTTGAAACATAGGACATCATTTTTACTTAATATTCAGCATTTATATCTTCTATATAAAATTTTAGGGTATGAATAGACTTACATTAAAGTTACTAAAAATACATTAATCTCATAATTTCAGTCATAGATATAACATAAAACAATCTTAATATGAGGAGGTTCAAGCAACATCACTGTGATTAAGAATTGCCTTATATTTATTAATATTGTATGTACAGGTTAAAATCTTACACTTTGTACATAAATGTCTACTATTTTCTTTTGAACTTCTTACTGCCTTCAAGCTATATATGTAATTTAGATTGTATGTTATTTCTGATATTGTTATCCAGGTTTATTAAAGGTATATTGTTAGATCCATAAATAAATTAGAAAGATTATCTTCAGGTAACATGAAAAATGTACATATACATTTTCTTAATATGGAATATAATCAAGAATTATACTATATATTTATTGGAGAAACAATTATCAAGAATAATTTGCTATTTAAATGTCACTATTTTGGAAGGTCTACTTTATCTGGAACTGCTATTTCTTTATTATTTATTTCCTCAGAATAAAACATAGGCCAGATTCCTGGATAGGGAACTCTTTAGAAAGACTTGAAAGTTTTGGCCATGATATATTATTTCCAAAACAAACATTTTGTTAAATTAAAGATTAAGGAATTAAAAAAGTGAAATATTTTATTCCAAATAAAAGGGGTATAAAATTCAAGAAAAATATATTTCCTAAAGCTTATTTTATTTTGCCAAATCCAGTGTTTGAAAATTAATTAAAATATTTAATGGAACTATAAGATGCCAAACATGATTTAGGTGTTTAATATATATCACATATAGTCATATAACAGGTAATTAAATCATAGTCATTGATATGTGTATATGCCCCCTGTATAGTTCTCCATATAGTCTCTCTATATATGCATATCTGCCTATATCTCTATCTATATATACATATTTCTATATCTCTATTTATATATACATATATATAATGTTTTGTTAATTCCCAAGCATTGTTACTATTATGGATCCATTCCATTCATTCCTATTGTAACACATATTTTTTCTCTTTTTAATTCAATATAAATCATTTTATTACCCACTATTTCATGCTTTAATCAATTTAAAGGAATTACATTAATGAACTGTTTATTAATTATCTCCTTAAACAACCAAGGTAGTCACAAATTAAAAGTGATAGAAAATTCTTGGGCTAGGGAGATAGCTCAGTTGGTAAAGTGCTCGCCTTGCAAAGCACAGGGCCCTAGGTTCGATCCCCAGCACCGCGAAAAAAAAAGATAGAAAATTCTTGACTTGCACAGCTTGTGAAGTCAGGGTGATCAATATTTTCTAATTAATTTAAGAATTTTGTTTTTTTTCACATAACTACTGATTAAAACATTATAATTCAATTTTAGCATGGAGATTAAAGCTGCTTTAAAAAATGTCATTTTTGAAAGTCTTGTATTTTTGATAATCCTCACAGCAAGAAAAAAGTATATTTGTGCTACACCATTACTACTGAATAAGTTATTTATTGACTCTTTTGTTTAAAGCAATTAAGGTGCATTACAAAATAGTAAGCAAAATCATGCAAATTTTGAACATAGGAGATAGAAAAAAATAAATTTTAGGGAAAGGCGTAAAATTAAATATTATCAAACTTGTTCTCTAATTTATAGAATGCATTCTACTGGCACCTCCTCTTCAGGTGCATTTCACACACTTGCATGCACACACATACTCTCGCACACATACCACATATACTCTTGGACACTTTTCTGAGACTGAAAAGACTGAGAAATATTGCGTACTCTACCTCTTAAAAATATTAAAAGGTTCTAAAACCTGCTACACTAGAAATGGTATGCCAGAAAAACCAAAGAGCAAGTTCAACTCCATTTAATCCAGTTTTCCAATTAATTATGCAGTGCAGAATTTTGTTCCTGGCTAGTACCTAATGTTATAGCTAGAATTACTTTTCTGACCTGCTATGATATATGGAGATGGGAAATCTTGTAGGTATTAGTAATTATTCATCACTGCACTCTGAAATAGCCAGCATAAATAACAGATCTGAGTGATTGACGTACACCTGGTGTTAGTAAACTGAAAAGGAAATGCTGGGAGAGCAGGTTTTATAAAATAGGAGACCTGTCACTATACGTTGTCTCGTAACTCCTAAATGGGGTTGAAATCAATTGAAACACTGCCCTTCAAAAGTACCTAGAGTGGAATGAGTGGGACAGGTAAAGGTGTATATTTAGGTTATTACAGTCAATTACAGACCAGATAATATAGTCAATTTAAATTGCAGGAATTAATTACTCATGAGAATATTTTCCTCTTTTTTTGCCTTAATAAAAAGGTAGTGCATGCTGATTCATAGTCTGCGAACATGCATAAAATAGAAGAAATGAAATGGAAATCAATTAAATGACTTTAGCCTCTTGGCTAAGGTTTCAGGTGAAACCACCTGAAAATTTACCACAAAAATGAAGATATTGAGGGTGGTTTGTATGAACATGATCCTCAAGATATCTAGGTGAACTGAATTCCTACAGAATATATTCTCTGATCATATCAGAATGAAACCAGAAATCATAAAACTGGAAAATTCCCAGACACATGAGAAGTACATGACACACTTCTAAATAATCATGATTCACAGAGGAAGTTTCACAGGAAATGAAAATACACAGAGCTGGATAAATAGGAAAACACAATGTAACAAAATCTGCCAGGCTCAGCTAAGAAGTGAGGAAAGACTTTCACAGCATTAAATTGCTTGAGTGGAAAAGAGGAAAAGCACCAAATCGCTAATATTAGTTTCTACCTCAAGAGAGTAGAGCAAGAAGACTAAAATAATCATAAAGCAATCAGAAGAAATTATAAAGAAGAGGGCAGAAATCATTGAAATTGAAAAAAGAAATAGAAAAATAATGACACAAAACTATTCTCCAGGGACAATACAATTAAGAAATATCTAGTAAGACTGACAGAAATAAAATCAGGAAAGATGCAAATTCTTAATATCAGAAATACAACATGTGATATCCTTCCAGAATCAATAGCCATTAAAAGGATAATAAGCAAATGATACAAATAAGTTTATCTCATAAATTCAAGTACAGGGGAAATATGTACAAACTGTCCAAAACCCAAACTACCAAAACTCACCCCAGTTGAAGTATCCCATTTGAATTGGCCTAAAACCATCAAACAAATTGAATTAATAGTTTATAATTCCCCAGAAAGAAATCTCCCAAAACAGGTGATCTCACTGGAGACTTTTACTATTTGAAGAAGAACTAATAGAAATTTCACACACCTTTTTTCAGAAAATGTAAGAAAAATATATAAATTGTCTTTCTTTATGGAAGAAAAGAGACAAACCAACTTTATGAAGTGAGTAAATTCTTGTTGCCAAAAGACAGAAAAAATAAAAATTAAAAAATTAAAAATAAGGCTAGTAATTAAATTAGAGCCAACATACTTGATGAGGCAATTTAAAAGTCTTCACCAATGCATTGGGAAATAGAATTCAGCAATGAACAGGAAGGATTGTGTACCATGGTCAAGCGGGCTCTACCCCAGGTGTGCAAAGCACATCTAGTAGTCTGCAGTGCAATCCATCAATAAGCCAAAGAAGAGAATGTGTGATCACAGCAGTTGATACAAACATAACAAAATCCTACACCCATTCATGATAAAACTCACAATAAGTCAGGAATATAGGGGATTACAAAAATAAAGAAAAGAAAATTCTTACAAATCTAGTATACTAATAGTGAAAGACAGACTTGTTCCCCCTAAAACTGGGCACAGATCAAGGATGTCTGCTGTCATGAATCTTACCCAGCAGAGCACTGAAAGATTATACCACTGAAGTAACCAGTAAAACCCAGGTATCCAGACTGGAAAGGAATGTATACAACTGTCCTTATTTTCAGATGATATAATTGTCATAATAGGAAATCCCCAAAATCTATAAAATAACAAATGAACAAAATTCCAAGAATAAGTGACTCCAGTAAAATTGAAAGATACAGGCTCCACCCACAAATAAATCAATCCTATTTATATTAAGCATGAACATGCAGATACCACAGTTAAAAACACATTATTTATAATCACTTTAAAGGAAGAAATGCTTGCAAGACTTGCATAGGATCTGCATGCTGAGCATTACCAAAAGGCTTATAAAAAGCCAAAGTTGGCTTTAATAAATGGTCACTTCTCCCCCAGAGTGATCCATAGGTTCAATCAACTCCTATCAAAACCCAGCAAGATTTTTGGTAGCAATAAGTTAATTCTAAAATGTCTATGGAAAGCCAACAGGTCTCTAAATAACTAAAATAACTTTGAAAGGATATTGCAGGAAGAACAACACTACCCAATATTAGGTCTTATTACATAGTTATAATCATCAAAATGGTGTGCTTTTGGCAGAGACATAGACCCATTTATCCAAGAACAGAATAGAGAACCTCAAAATATCTCTCTACAAGTATGCGTAGCTGACTTTTGACAAAGATGCGAAACAAGTCAATAACAGAATGATAGCATTTTCAACAGATGTGTTGGAAAAATCGGACATCCAAGAACCTAAAAGAGTTGGACTTCAACCTAAAACTCACACTTCAGAAAAGTTAATTCAAAATGTCTCATATACATCTGTGTAAAATTATACAGTGTTTAGAAAAATATATGGATAGCAGGAAATTCGGGGGATCAAAGATTCAGTGAAAAGTTCTCACAATGGACCTGGAAAGCATGACTCATAAAGAAAAAATACATATAAAATAGACTTCATGAAAACAAAAGCCTCTTTCTCTCTGAAAGCCCAGGAGAAGGGAACAGAAAGACAAGCTAGATCTGGTAGAGTGCATTTGTAAACTGTATATCTGGCAACAGGCAAGAAATTAGTAACTAGAATATATAAAGAATCATCAAAATTCAACAGTAAAGGAACAATTCAATTTTAAAAATGGGCAGAATACATGAAGAGACAGTTCGTTGACAAAAATACAGGGAATGAAAATAAACACGTGAAAAGGTTTTCAACATTACTAGACACTAGAAAAGTGCCAATTAAGACTACATGAAATATCATTACACTTTCATTAAAATGGCTAAAATGTTTTAAATAGTCATGACAATACCATATGTTGCTGAGAAGGTGAAGAATCTGCTCACTCAGAATTGCTTCTGCCATTGTAAAATGGCCCAAACACTCTGAAATTGCTGGACAATTTTGTATAAAACAAAAACATGCAATTAACATAGGACCCAGCAAATTCATTCTTGGGCGTGCATTCCAGAGAAATGAAAACGTATTTTCACACACAAAATCATATATAGATTTATACATAGCAACTTTATTTCCAATAGGCAAAACTTAAAATGGTGCAAATGAATTTCACTGAATGTGAGGTTAAACTGTCACATTCATATGGTTAAATGTTAATCAGTAACACAAAGCAGTAACTTGGATAAATCTCCAGAGAATTATGCTAAATGGAAAAAATCTATCCCAAAATGTTACATACTATATTATTTCATTTATATAACACCATTTAAATGACAAAATTTTAGACATGAAGAACAAACTCGTGTTGCTAAGGTTTAAGAATTGATGGGGAAGGATAAATGGGCACTGGACATAGTTACCCTAGAGCCAAATGACGAATCCTTATGATTGAACCACTTGGAATCTGACTATGGTGGAGGATGGAGAAACCTACAGATGGTAAAACTGTACAGAACTATATACACACATACACACACACAGTAGAAGTGTAATTTGGATACTTTGACTAAGATGGGTTGTATCAACATCAGTGTTCTGATTGTAATATTGAAGCATCATTCTGCCAAATGTTAACAATGGAGAAAATATTTCTTACAACAACTTGTGAATCTGTAATTATCTCAATAAATTTTTCAATAATAAATACTGTATTACAGACTAAGCCAGACGATATGAGAGACAAAGCCAAAATTACTTTTCAGGAGGTATGCCTGAAGTGGAAATCAATTGTTCTGAACCCAAGGAATATACAGTAGGTGGAAACAGATGTGGACCCAGCACCAGCCTACCAACACAAAGCAAAGTCAGAGAGGATGAGCTTATTCTCAAGCCCTGCAGTCAGTCTCCCAGCCTCGCTTGGAATGCTGCACACATTGTTCTCATTAGAGCACCATTTCCTTTGCACAGATGTTTTTTATTTTAACAGACCACAGTGACGTACAGGACACATAACAGCCCCTCTCTTGTTCAGTGACTGCCTCTCTCCCCTAAGTCATAAGAGTTAAATCTTTGGACAGTTTTTTTTTTTTTTAATGTTTCCCACAATACAAAACACCTCCAACAAAATGATTACACATTCTACTACAAAAAGGATTTTGTAGAGTAAATAGCAAGCCACTCGTAAATGTACTTTCTATAAAATAAAACCTAAAAACAGCCAGTACCAAGTGAACAAAAGTGTCCTGACCTGAAACTTGGACTGAGTTCATCAATTTTGTAAAGTATATAAAATGCAAGTTCTATTTTTGCATTTTGTTTTTGTCATTATGACAACTTCTGTGTTTGAAAAAACATTGAATTTTCCTGATTATAAAAATAGTACATATCCAATTAAGAAATTTAGAAAAGAAAAAAAGGCACTAAGAAGGAAATATACCCCCAACCCCATAAAACTAACTACTAGGGTGACTCTGTTTTAGTTCCTAACTTTTGCCTTATTCACATGTGTTTATGTTTAAGTGAATACAGCTAGGAGCAGGGCAGGAACTTCAGGTTAGGTTGGATGAAACTTTCACAGACACTTATGCCATGACTCACATAGTGGTACAGGGCACTGCCAGTCTCCCTCATGTACCTCCCCGTGAACATCTCCACCTCCAGGTGACCACAGTACTGACCTCCAGACCGTGGAAAGGTTTTGCCTGCTTGGGAATTTCATGGAAGTGGCAGATGTGCTTTTCTGTCTGGTTCACCAACGTTCATCCAGTTGCAAGTGACAGCAGCTAGTGCTTTTCCACTCTGCAGGACCTTTCCTCATCTTGGTATTCACTGTCTACATGTCCTTTCTGCTGGTCTTGGGTGTTCAGGCTCTTTGCCCTGTTGGGTATTAAGCACAATGCTGTTTGAACATCAAGCCTGGTCAGGTGCGAGCACTCACACCCATTGGAAGTGAAATTATTGCATGAGCAGGTGCCATTTGGTGACTTCTAGTTGATCCTGACGATTCATCAGACTTCCAGTTGCTTCTCATGCTTGCTGACACTGATTATCATGTGTCCTCTGAATTTTAGTCGGTTTGGCGGTAACATATAATTTTAAGCCAAAATAAGAACAGATTGAGTCTAGAATTTTCTATCTGTGCTTTACAGTGAACATTACATCATGATCCTTCATGTGGATTTATTCTTTATCCTCATAAAATCTTGAGTTTTGGCCACCAGTTATTATAATCACTTTTAGCTTGATTGGCTACAAAAACCAAAACCACTTCTAGAAGCATCTCACAAACATTATCACATACTGAAGAATTTTAAAGTTACTATACTTTTAATTCCACCGTGTGCTTGTGTTTATGCTTATAAATGACCTGCGTATTTTGTAAGGAAGCAGATTTCTTAAAAAAATTTATTTATTTATTTATTTATTTATTTTAGAGACTGTATTTTGATTCACTCTACACAAGTAGGGTACATCATTTCGTTTTTATGGTCATACACAATGTAGATTCATACCATTGTGTAATCATACATGTACATAGGGTAATGATGTCTGTCTCATTTCACCGTTTTTCATACCCCCTCTCCCTCTCATCTCCCTCTCATTTCCCTCTACGTAATCTAAAGTTCCTAAATTCTTCTCTCATGCCCCGCCCCCTCACCCTCATTATATATCATCATCCACTCATCAGGGAACACATTCAGCCTTTGGTTTTTTGGGATTGACTTATTTCACTTAGCATGGTATTCTCCAATTCCTTCCATTTACCTGCAAATGCCATAACTTTATTCTTCTTAATGACTGAATGATAGTCCATTGTGTATATATACCACAAGTTCTTTATCCATTCATCTATTGAAGGGCACCTAGGTTGGTTCCACAATCTAGCTATTGTGAATTGAGCTGTTATAAACATTGATGTGGCTGTGTCATTGTAGTATGCTGATTTCAAGTCCTTTGTGTATAGACCAAGGAGTGGGTTAGCTGGGTCAAAAGGTGGGTCCATTCCAAATTTTCCAAGGATTCTCCTCATTTAACAAATAAAATGACCATGATTTGAAGGGTCCTATTTTACCAAGCAATTTTCAAAATAATGACAGTATTGTCCTTTGCACTGAAATAAAATGATTCCTAAAATAAAATGTATAAGATTATAAAAATACAATGTAAAATTCCTCTAGAGACACATTTAAAATCATTTCTCAGTTGGTTTTCTTTTGCTTTGGTTTGAATCTTAATTCTGAGTGAATATTAATAATTAAGATTAGAATTAATATGTTTCCATGCAAATTTTGAAAGTCTGGCTTCCTGTAAAATTGCCAGAAACTAAAACTTAATCAATACACTCATAAGAAGTCCTTTATTATCATTTTTATTATGTAAGCAATATGGTCTTCCTGTGGTTTTAACTGATTTTTACATTTATACTTTCCTCTAGTTTAGAGATTTCTCAGTTATCTTTTTAGTGATTTCATTTTTTAACATATATAACACATTTTCTTTGCTGCTAAATATTTCTTCCATTTTAAGTATATAGACAAGGAGTACAAACATTGGCTGTAACGTACAAGGATATATTTCTTCAAATCTTTCATTCGGGGAAAGGTACAGATATAAGTACACATTTGTGTTGACTGCAAAATTCAAAACTGTCTGTTTCAATTATATAATCTAAGCAGGAGAGTAACAGTGAGAATAAATACTGAAGTTTACAAGCTTACACTGTGATTCTTCTCAACATAGAAGGTGCTGGTAATTATCTTTAAAGCTTTCTGTGGTCTGGGACCTGGCTACTTTAGAATTGTGTTTCATTTCTTACCCTCTGCAGTTTTGACTGAATGAACTTGATCTGGGGTTCTGTTCCCAGCATGGGACATTGCAGAATTAGTTACAGATGCCTGTCTTCCTTTCAGTTTTCACTTGACTTGGAGGTGAGGCCAAATCCACTTTCTCACTTTTCTGGGGGTATTGCAAAAACCATTACTCCATTTTATTATTGAAGCATTCTGATATTCATAATCTTTTACATCTAGTCAAATTGCTTTCTGTCTATTTATTTTATCAAAATACTTTTGAATTATTTTAACGTAGTCATTCATTTCTCTAATTTCCTTTTGGATGATTATAGCCCTTCCTCTCTTTCTCTATCTGTGTGTGTGTGTACACAAAACTTGAAAAAACTACAATCAATAAGTGTGCATCTTGGAGACTGTATAAATGATTATCAAATCAATTTTTGATATCTATTGAATCAATCAAATGTATTTTATATTTGTCAGGATAAAAAGAAAAACTTCAGTCAGCCATCTGGATATTTTGTCTACAGAATACCCAAAGCAAAACTTAAAATAATATTTTAAGGTGTGGAAAACATCTTCTCTGTGTTCCCACAAATACAACGTTAAGGAAACTGAAACAAGAAAAATAATCAAGCACATGGGGCTACAGTGTAACAAGACCTTTGGGCTCTTAGGCACTTGGCTAAGAGTATATTTTCATAGGTGTTAAGATGAATATTCATAATACATCACACTCAAAATGCCTACTGATGAATGACTCACCTCCTCCCCCAATCAAGTTTCCCTTGGGATTTTCCAGTTTCAGACCATGGCACAGTCCTACCTTGGGACCTCACTGCAGTCTTCCCGAGGAGTGTATCCTCCACTGCTGGAAGGACACGCATCCTGCCAGGTCACCAGGATTGGAGGGATGGGTTCCACTTTAGGCCAGCCAGAAGTAGAGCACAACCTCTCACAAGGACTCTTTTGTCCAGAGCATGTGCTGAGATGAATGGTGAGATGAATGGCTGCAGATGAGGTGGAGACAGGAGAAAGGAGCTGGGCATCAGAGATGTCTGTACCTGAGCTCTATTATTGCTGGACACTGGCAACAATTTGTGAGACTTCTTGCAGAAGCTTAGCACTGACAAAATTGAGAGTCATCGTCCTATGGATGCAGGGGAATTAAGCAAGTTTTCACAACAGAGACTTGAACTCCAGAAACCAGGGAATAGAGGAAGGGGCTCTAGAATAAGACAGGAGCCATAACGTGAGTTAGTCCATGAACAGACGTTAGTTAAGTAAGACAAAGCTGCTTCTGAAATAGATAAAAACCATTTTCCCTGTTCTTGAAAGAATATTGAAGACTAGGTCTTCAATAATTGGGTATAAGACCATCAGCCCACTTGAAGATCTCCTATTAGATTCTGCATCTTTGGAGTGAATGCGATATTCTATACAAACACAAGTTCAGTGAAGAAAAATCAGTGGGAATGAGGCAGGAGGGTAAAGAAATGTTGCTATTTTTAGAAGTGGAGTGAGGTTGGCAATTGACTGGGTACCCAGTTTTAGAGGCACAAATAGTATAGGTTATCTGAGTTTCCTAACTGGTAAAAAATAAAACTTAGGTTACTTTATATGTACCTTTATTTTATCTGCTACATTTTTTTTCAGGAGGAAAATAAATATCTAAAGATTATAAAGACAGTATTTTGAACATGGAGCCAAATTTTGGAAGCAAGCTGTTTCTCATTCATTTACCATATCATTTGGGAACTGACAAAATCCAGTTTGTATAGGAGTCGTGGAGCCCTGTTGTCTGGAGACCTGGGCCAAGATAGGAGACATTGCCACACTTAGTCACCAAAGTTAAGACTGGAGTCATGCAGAACCCCCACTCCCCTCCCCAAGAAGTAACGCCTCCGAAGCCCCCTAGTGTGCTGATTCATGTTGCACAAGGGTTCCTGTATCGTCCCTGTCCCACCCACCAGCTCCAGTGTGATTCAGCTGGCAATCGCCTTTCCCAGGAGTAATTTAATTGCTTCCACCTGTATCTTATTTAGCCCTTTTGATCCATCATATACATCATCCTTTTCTGAATAAACTACTGATGTATTGCTTACTAAATAGCCATTACTCTTCTGCTTGGAAAAACTAAATCCATATTAGCTTCTATTTTATAGATACTTGATATTTTGATTTGCTATCTCAATGATCCTCCCACCAGGAGATGCAGAAGGTGATTTTCGTCATGAGAACAGGAACTTTACTCAAGCTTTTCCAATTAAAAATTTTTATCTCTATCTGCCATTGAGCATGACGAAACTTTGGGTACTGAATAGGATAGAGATGATAATTTGACAAAAAGACTGGCTAGATTGCTCTGAACCCAGGCCAGATTATGAGTGGACTCCCATCCTCTGCCAAATCATGACACTGGTCATTAGAACCCTCGACTGTCAGTCTAGCAGAACAGTACATGGCTATAGAGGCATAGGCTATGCAGTAACTACATGGAGCTGATCGGTGTCACGTGCCTGCAGCATCCCAGAGGTCTTAAAGAGGCTAATTTGATCCATGTCCACACAAATATTCACACAAAGTTAAAAAATCCCTCTTTCTTTATTCCCTCTTTTGAAAACATCTGAGTCACTGTCCAGGACCTCTGTAAGTAGACAATATCATGTCCTGGAGAGTATCATAGGTCTCCTCCTTCTGTATGTAAATTAAATTACAATTTAAATATCATAGTCAAAATATAAGATCCTTATAATACTAGAAATGATCAGATGACCTCAAGTGTCTTATGTGACAGCAGTGCCATCACTCTCATGAAAATTCTAACACTAGGTGGTCTCTATAAGGAACGTGTAAACGATACAATGTTTCTATATTAAAATTATTTAAAGACTCATTTATTTAGCATATCAGTTTACACATTTTATGCAGCAATTGTTAAAAAATCAAACAACTAGAGGTTTTTTAAAAAAAATTATATCTTTGTTTCTTTTCTTTTTAATAAGTATTTATTTACTGAGATTTTAAGTTGAATTATTTTAAAATGCTTTGAAATGTTTGAAAATTATTTGAACATAGTAACGAGGCATAATGTTTGAATGTATGACAGTTTACCTTTTCAAAGCTGAATTTAGTTTTAATTCAATTTAGTCTTAATATAGTAACTAATCTCTTTCTTGAAAAGTCAACTTGGGGCTGAACTGTAATCTGCATTTCACAATCGGTGCCCTGAGTATTAAAAGGTCAAACAAAGAAGATGTCATAGTATTAAGATGCTTGTCTTTGCAGACATATATTGGATGGAAAAGTTTGAGTTTCCAAAAATATTATAAAAGTTAAAATTAACTTTATGAACTTAGTGTATGCTTTATTGGAGGACAAGCCCAGTTGTTTAAGAAATAAAAATGTACCCATGATTTCCAATGAAATGGTAAAGAATTATCACTGGCCCAAATGGAGCATGAACTTTGTATCATCATATATTTTTTATAATGTCTCAAGTTAACTCACCAAAGACATACAGATGGTAAGTAAGCATCTGAAAAGATGTTCAATGTCATGCGTCAATAGGGAAGTTGCCAGTCAAAACAGCCATGAGACAGCACTGCACACCTATTAGAATGGCCACCATCTAGAATATGGAAAAGAGCAAGGGCTGCTGGGTATGTGGGGCAACAAGAAGTGCCATTCATTGTTGGTGGGAATGCAAAATGGTATGATGACTAAGGAAGATAGTCTGGCAGCTTCTCCCAAAGCTGAACATACTTTGGCCATAGGATCCAGCAATTGCATTCTTTAGTATTTACTCAAACAAGTTGGAAACTGTGTGGAACAAAACCCTGCACACAAATGGTTGTGGCAGCTTTTTTCTTTTATTTGTTAATCCCCAAACTTGGAAACAACCAATAAATCATTCAGGAAGTGAGTGGAAAAATAAACTGGTAAGTCTAGATATTGGAATATTTTTCAGTACTAAAAAGAAATGACTTCTCAAACCGTGAAAAGACATGGAGGAAACTTCAATGCAAATTACTAACTGAAAGGAGATAATCCGAGAAGGCAAAAAACTGTACAGTTCCAAGGATATTACACCTGAAAAAGGGAAAACTATGGTTGGTGGTTGGCAGGAGTTAAGGAACTGGAGGGAGGGTCGAACAGGTGGAGCACAGAGAAATTTTGAGGCAGTGAAGCTCTGTAATGGTGGATACAAGTCATTATACATTTGTTGAAGCCCGTAGAATGTACAACCCTAAGAGTGAACCCGAATGTAGATGATCAACCTTGAATAATGACCTGTCAGTATAGATTCATTGATTGTAACAAATGTACTCTTCTGGTTTGGGATTTTGATAATGGTGGAGGTCATGCATATGTGAGATCAAAGAGGATCTGAAAAAAACTTTGTACTTCTGCTCAATTATATTCTAAAATACAAAACCTACCTTTTAAAATGGCACAATTTATATAAAAGTACTCTAGCTGTTAAAAACAGTACATGAAATATTATTCTTTATATTCACAGAATGTATTTCTTCCTTGCATCCAAATACCTAGTTCAGATATTTTTGAAAAATTGAATGGGTAAAATATTTTAAAGTAGTTACTAAAATGATTATGTTCCCAAATTATTAAAACTTTTGGTTAGTTTTCATTGCCTACCTAATGATGCATTCAGTTAATTTTCAGATGACTCTGGCAGTGTGATCCAAAAGGCCTGTTATCCATGTGACTTCAAAATGGTCACTTTCATTAGGGATAATGATGCTTTTGGATATATGCTGAAGGTTATAGACACCCAAACACACACACACAGACACACAAAGGCACTCACACAAATTGTTAAATTTCATAAAAATGATTTTCTTTTTATGTCATCATCTGTTATTATTTCCAATGTCATCTGAGATTCTGTGGACTAATATGATACATGAATGTCTGGTGCAGTCTGAGAGCTACAGGAAGACTAGACTTGCCAGCTGTGGGTGACTAGAGTCCTAAATTTGCATTTGAAATATTTCCAGCAAAGAGCTGAAGATTTTCACATGTAGCTCTTTTTAAAGAAGTCTTGATTGCACAGTACCCAATGTATAATAATACACATACCCATCTGGTTAATAAGATATTTGAGTGAGCAGAGGATATTTGCAGTATTCCCTAAGAAGTATTTCTGAGTTTAGTCATACATGGACCCAGGCAAAGTCAGCACATACCATTTTATATGCCTGCTCTGATTGGTGTCCTCGTTGGTCTGGGTGGCCTAAACTTGAGTTATGTTCAAATCCTCAAAAGGTGTTAGAAAGATGACTCCGCAGCAGATATGCAGCTTTCCTGATTGTCGATTCCTCCTATTGAGTGGATGACATTGAATCTCAATTCCCACTTAGCTTCCTATCACTTTTATTACATTACTGCTGTTTTAAAAACAGCAACCAACACCTGATCAGGTATGCAAAGACCAGTCAATGATCAACTCTACCCCAGTTCCTGTCATGATGTACCATCAGAGATATCTGAAACATATTTGTTCTGATCTGATGAGAGTGTTACAGGGTTGTGATTAGTGACCTCCACAAGAAGCATTTTATCTTGTCATCTGTAAAGTGCAGATAGTTATCAAATAATAAGATCTCAATTTGATTTCTCAGTAGACCACCGAAGTTAGGAGAGATGGGCTGTGATTTAATGGATAACTCCATTAGACATGTCCCTCTTCTTGGGACATGTCTAATGGAGTTATCTCTATAAGCTGTATTATTCAACATGACCTTCAATATTTATAATTCTTATGTTACACTGTAATATCAAATATTTTCAATGACACACATCTTAACCTTATCAAAGTGTGATATATATATATTTTAGAAAACATTGAATTCTTAAAAGGTGGTTTGCAACCTTTTTCATGAAATAGCTCACAGATTTATTCATTGTTCTGTATTCTGAAAATTTTCACATATTGCAAATATATCACCATAAAAAAAGAGTCTACATAATAAATATATGAATTCAAGAAAAAATTAGAAGAGATGTGTATTGTATCACAGCAATTTTAGAAATAGAATCTTATCAGTATCTTTGAAGTTCTGATGACATACCTGGACAAGTTTTGCAGAGGTAATAAATGTGTCCTGAATATTTTGTGCAGTATTGTTTAGATTTTAATTAAAGATGCAATCATATATATTCAAATAAAATATTTTATTTTATGTGTCTTTGACATTTTAAAGATAAAATCATGAGTTATTTTCCCCTCTTTGGCTTGCCTTCTCATAAATTCCACATTGTATTTTTGGAAGTTACTCTATCGATGCCTGTGTCTAACTCATTTGGATTCATTGTGTTTTAATGGTCCACTGTATAATTATACTTCAATTTATTTGTCCATTTTTCCTAGTTGTGAATGTTTTAGTGGTTTTCAAATTTTTATTACACAAAGCTTGAATGCCTTTTAGTGCATATGTGCAAGTTTTCCTTATGGTATATAAACAGCCATAAAGCTCGTTTCTCCAAGCACATGTATAAATTCAACAGGAAATTCAAAATAGCTTCGCAAAGTAGTTGTGCCAATTTTACTTCCACCAGTGAGGAAGACTTGGTATTGTCAGAATTTTTTTTAAAGAAGTTTTCTGTAATTTTACATTCCATTGAAATTATATTTGAATTCTGATAACTATTAATGATCTTGAGCCTCTGTTGTTCTGTGTGTGTGTGTGTGTGTGTGTGTGTAATTCCCCTTTTGCTCTTTGGGCCTTTATGAACTTTCATATTAATTTCTTTTATCTTCATATTTTTCTAAGAGTTCAAAAGTATTCTTTTTATTCATGTCTTTAACATATCTAGAGTTGATGGGGTGATCATCTAACACAATTGATTTCTAATGCTTTATGCAGTTAGAAGTAGCTCACAGCGTGTCTTTGACTAGTAGCCAGTGTTTTCTCTTTAGGCATTGATCAGTTTCTGGTCTCTTTCTAATTTTCATGGTGTATTTTCTATTTTTACATGTCTTAATCATCATAGCTCTCTTATAATCACATCCCCAGCACCACTACATCCCAACCTGGTTCTTCTTCATGAAGACATTGGTCATTTCTGACCATTGTTTTTCCATATAAAATGATTAATAAATTGTAAAAATAGTGGGAATTTTCATACAAATTGCATCAACTTCATGGAACAATTTGGAGGTAAGTGAAACTCTTAAAGAACTGAGTTTTTATAAAATCAAGGCAAAACTTTCCATGTGAATTTTCAAGGATTTTTTTGGTATTAAAATAATTTGAATTTTTTTCCATGACTACAGCTTTTAACTTAATTCACTTTCAACTATCTAATATATGTAGATTTTGCTAAAAAATATCCTTAAATGTTTTGTCTTATATTTTGCATTCATGACACTTCTGTTATTTGTTTCCATGACTTATAATACCAATCCTATATCTTATTGAGCATAGCTGAATGTTTGTACTCTGGCCTCAAATCATCATGTCATGCATAAATAAAGGCATATTCGTGTCTTCCCTTAAGTCCTAGCAATACTGAATTTCCTAATCTGACTGTGCTGGCAGAGACATCCAGGACAATGGAGAGAAGAAGAACATGGCTGTGTTGTTCCTGGCTTTACTGGGACATTCACATCATTACCAACAAGCAGAAACGTATTATACGATTTTGTAGAACATGTTTTATCATGTTGGAAAAGCTCTCCTTTATTCTCAGCTTAAATTTTTTATCAAAACTGATTGCTCAGTTTTATCACACACATTCTCTGCACTGATGAGATGATCATTTGACTTACTTTTATCAATTTACTAATGTGTGAATTATATTAACCATTTTTCTTTTGCTTCAAAACTTGCAATATAGTCTTGTATTGTTGTTGATAGGTTTTTGAGATCAGAATAAGTTTCCTTTTTCAGGTTGCTTTTCGAGTTGCAATCAGAAAGCATCATTTGTCCCATAAACATCTGAGGAATATGTTCCTTTTTATAACTTATGGAAAGGTTTCTATAAGAAAAAGCATGTTTTGTTTTGTTTTGTTTTGTTTTGTTTTATATATTTGTTGACTCTGCAAAACCCTCTAAAGTTGTTTTCTTCTTAGTGGAAATACTGTAAAATACAGAGATAGTTTCTTTAATAATACAGGATTATCCATGCTCTTGTTTTTTTCTTGAGATAGCATCTTGCCAAAATGATTTCAAATGTTCAATTGCATTGTTTGCTTTTCATATTTTTTATTACTTCCTAACTTCATTGTTTCTTTTATAAGATGTAAATTTTTCTAATCTATTTTAGATATCTTCTGGAAAGAGCATATGGCTCAATATTTTAAATCTAGCCTATCATTGTTTTTATCTGGATGATTCAGTTCTTTCCTGTTTATTGTGGCTCTTGCTCTATTTAGATTTATTTCTACCCTCTCATTTCTGCTTGCTCCACTTTTACTTTTCTTTATTCCAGCCATTATAAGAATTGATGAGAAGTCTGCTCTTTCCCTCCTTTCATTGTTTTTCCTTCTACTGCTTTAGAAGCTATAAATTCTCTCTTTGTGTCAGTTTACCACAGAAATTTTAACAGATGCATTTTACTTAATGAAATAAAAACTTAAGCATCTTTATTACCAGGCTCTCAAAAACCACAAGAACTTTAAGTCACTTTGATTGTGACCATCTTTTGCAGCTTGCGTTCTGCATTTTCAAAGAGTTTGGTCTTATCATTTCAATATCACAAATTAGACATTGTTTTATTGCCTCCGACTAGCTATGTACTTTAAAACTATTTACACATGTCCTTAACTTCTTTGCTTCTACTTATTCCTTCTGCATTCACAGACACCATCTGGAATCATTTTGCTTTTTCCTGAAGTATATTTTCTAAAAGTTTCTATAGTAAGCATTTGTTGGTAGGAAACTCTCTTTTTTGTTTAAAAGACAATTCATTTATTTGGTCCAGTCTTGAATTTGCTGAGTAAAAAGTTCTAGGTTTAGTTATCTTGTCTTCTGCGTTTTGAAGAGATTATTGCACTCCTTCTGGTCTTAACTTGAATGATGGCATCTTCCACCATCTCCTGGCCACTCCTCTGTGGGCAGCTTGGCTTTTAGGACATTCTTCCATGTGGGTGCCTCCTTGGCCTTTGATGCTATGGGGGCTCACAATAAAGTTCATAGATAAGGCATTCATCTTCATGGAGCCTACTGAATTTGCATTTCAAAAAATTTTCAGCAGCTGGCTCTTTGAATCCTGCCCTTTCTCCGGGGTCTCCATCTCTTGTTGAAGTCTAATTGGGTACATTAGACGTTCTCAATTTGTTTTCCAGGTCTCTGCATCTTTCTTGTAGGATCTCTCCCTTTTCATTTTTATGGTCTATTCTCCAAGAATTCTGGTCTGCAGATGTGCTTACCAGTTCACTAACTTTATTTGAATTCACCCACATACTTAGTTTGAAAGCCAATTAATACGTTCAGTTTTAATGTTTCTGATTTTTTTATTCCTAAATTGTCTCCAAATTTTTGTCAAGACCAACCTTTTCAGAGGTTTCCTCTTAAACTTTGCCTACATTTTTAACATCAGTATTCTCATACCTTATCAGCATACTTTTTTAATATTTACATCAGAAATTTAAAACATTTTCCAGTCAGCAGAAGACTGAAACTCCATATCTCTTCATGCAGCTTTAAGATTGTCCTTGGGACAGAAATGTAATTCCTCCTTCCAGGGGTCTGTACTGTACCCAGTTCTAACCCAGGACTATTCTGTATTTAAATTATGTTTTCACTTTGGACTCACACATGATGTGAATTCTAGCTCCTTTCATTCCTAAATGTCAACCTGAGGTCATGGAATTTTCCTCTGAGTCCCCCAGACCCAAGACCTGGAGAAGCAAGTCCCCATTTACATTTCTTGTTTCATTCAACACTAAAGGAGCCATTTTTTTAGGAATTGCACATTTAAGAGCTCTAGGGATAGTGGAAGCTTAAGTCCCTCCCACTTGGTGCCGACCCTTGCTCAGGTTTCCCTGCCCCCAGCTTGCCTGGTGTTCATTCTAGGCCACCAGGAGCCTGTTGACTCTGAGCAGTAGCCCTGAACCCCAGTATTCTCTTCTTGGAAATCATTTCTCATCATTGGAGCCTCTAAAGATTGCTCTCACTACCTACCAACCATATGAGGCTTTCCAAAAGATTTTTAAAAATTCAATCCAGCACATTTCCAAATAACCTCACCTTCTTCTCTTTCCTGCATATCCTTCCTTCCTCTTTCTCTTTCTCTCTATGCATATGCATAACACACATCCCTGTGCTTGACATTTAAAGAGATACTTAAATGTTTCAATAAATCCTAAATCATGCTACATTTGGTACCTTTCAAAAAAATCTACTGTTAAATTATCTTAAATATGATTTTTGAGGACCACATTTGTATTTTAAACAAAGTGCTTGTTTTATATGTACATATAAATATACATATATATGATATATGGATGTTTTATTTCTCTCTTTATTCAGTCAAAATAATCTTCCCCAGACACACCACAGAAATGATAGCTGCAATCGCATGTGCTAAAACTACTACATGAACACTGGAAGATCTTTGCAATTACTCTCAGATCAGATTATTATTTTATGTTAAATTCAGATAAAAATAATCTAAAAACTGTGCTTTGTCTTCTAAGATATACTTTATGTAATCAACACCATGGAATATATTCTACTGCACTCATTTCTGCTCATGCATGCACGGATATACTTGCATTTTTTTCTAAAGTTCTTGGGTTATTCTAAAACATATTGATACAAATCTTTCACATATTTTTACAATTACGGAAGCATGTCAAATGTGCAAAATGCAGAAAATGACATCAGACGTGTTTATGTATCATGCACTGGGATTGAGCACTTGTTTTGTTTAATTCTCTCTCAAGTGTCTCTCCACTATCTCTCTGTCTAAAAATGTTTAGCTCTCTCTCTCTCTCTCTTTTTTTTTTCTTGGCACCAGGGATTGAACCTAGGGGCATTTAACCACTGAGCCACATCCCCAGCCCTTTTATTTTTTATTTTGAGACAGGGTCTCACCAAGTTGCTTAGGGCCTTGCTAAATTGCTGAAACTGGCTTTGAACCTGAGATCTTCCTGTCTCAGCCTTCTGACCCACTGTGGTTACCGACATGAACCACTTCACACCACTCTATCTCTCTTTCATAAATATACCTGAAAAGACACAGTTAAAGCCTCACTTTGTCCTTTCTCTGGCCAACACACCCCAGGATTTAGTCACAATTCTGAATTTTACTTTTAGCATTATTCTATTTGTTTCTTTACTTATAGTAATAGTCGAGTATTCATAACTATATAGTATGATATGTATATTTCTTTAAAATGTATACACACATTTTATCCTGTTTACATGATTTTGTGATGTTTTCTTCATATTTGTGAGATTTAGCGATGCAAATATAGATTCAGTTCATTGATTTGAGCTGTTGTACAATATGCTACTGCATAAATAAACCAGGTTATTATGTATTCATCTTCTAAGTGATAGTTGTTTTCACTTTTCTATTATATCAAACACTGTTACAAAGAGCTTGTACATGCAAAATAGAAAACATGTGTGAGATTTTTCTCTTGAGTCTACAATTAAAATAAAGAACAGCTGATTTTGAATATGTGCATTTTCACTTTCACGGGGTAATACAAAATTGCAAAATTGCTATCTAAAGTCATTATACCAATTTAAATTCCCTGAAACCATGAGCATTCCTTATTTTCTCTACTTGTGTCAAAATGTTAATATCAGACTTACTCATCTATGCCTGTATGTTGAGTGTTAAGTTGTATTTATTAGAGGATTGTTATGGTTTAGATATGAGGTGTTCCCAAAAGTTCATGTGTGAGACAATGCAAGACCATTCAGAGGTGAAATGATTGGATTATGACAACCTTACCCCAATCCATGAATTAATTCTCTGGTGGGATTAACTGAGTGGTAACTGAAGGTGGGTAGGGTGTGGCTGAAGGAGGTGGGCATTGGAGGTATGACTTTGGGGTATATATGTTGTATCTGGCAAATGTAGTCTCTCTCTGCTTCCTGATGTGATGTCCTGAGCTGCTTTCCTCTGCCACACTCTTCCGCCATAATGTTCTGGTTTACCTCCAACACCAGGAATGGAGTTGGTTGTCTATGGACTGAGACCTCTGAAACTGTGAGCCTACCAATAAACATTTCCTCCTCTAAAATTGATCTTGTCAGGCCTTTAGGTTATAGTAGCCACAAAGCTGATTAAAACAGAGATTATTTGTATTTCTCTGATTGCTGTGAAGCTGAACACTTTCAGGAACATATTAGAAATTCCAGTTTTTATTTCATGAATTTCCTTTACATCCATTTGCCTATTTATCTTTAATGTTTCCCCTATAAATTTTAGGGATTCAATATACTATATAATTATTTTTTCTTGCTTATACACACCATAGATGTCTTGCCTTACTGTGTAGCTTATTTTACTCAGTCAGCCAATGAGATTTGTTTTTTATAGAGAAGACTTGAGTTTTAATGACATAAATTTTATCAAACACTTTGCTTCATAATGTTTAAAAAACTGTCCTTTCCTAAATATCACAAAGATGTTTTTCTATTTTGGCTTAAAATCATTATCAATTTTATATTTCTGTTCATACTAACTATACGGATTTAATTTTTCTGCAGGTTGTGAGGTACGAATCTAATTTGATGCAAATTTACAATGAAGAGTCAGTTTTTGCTTAAAGTCATGAAGGGTCTCTCTTTAACTTCTAATAAATATTGGAGATCTTTTGTGGGTGGAGTCACTCTGTGTAAATGCTGTCACAATTTTCAGTTTATTCTATTGGCCTTTTGTTCTATCTCCCCAAGGGTGTTCCTTTTGCATAGTGCTTTACTAATTACTAATAAATTGTAAAATGAATCTTCCTCTGTTCTTCTTGAAGGTGTTTTGTTATTAGCTAGGTATTTTTGTTTGTTGGCTGGAGAGGCAAGATAGTGCAAGTTCAGACTCTTAATCTAATGTGAATTCTCTGACCTTGTGCAATTTGCTTACCAAATTACTTTTTCTGCCTTCAGATGAGAGCACTGTCAATATACTTAGTAAAGTACATGACAAAGCACCAGCATTTTGTAGGTGCTATGCAAATGTTAGGGATTTAATAAAAATTATTTTGCCCTATTTTTCCATATGTATATTATACCACAACCCATGTGTGTATTAGCACATTTTCATTATAAAATTCATTAGGATTCTGTTTGCAATAATATTGAAATTATAGTTCACTGGGATAGATTGATGCTTACATAGTTATTCTTCTCAGACATGTATGTGATTTGCTTTCCGCATATTTAGATCTTGCTTTATATCTCTCAATATTACTTTATTCCACATAAAAGATTCCAATTTGTTGTATGTGTCCTTCTATATAGTTTCCATGCCACTAAATTATATCCTTTAAGAATTATTTATTCTAAATTTTGTGCTAACCATTCAATTGTGAATGTTATTGACTTGTATACAGTTTAGTATGTATGCTGCCAAATGCATAAAATTGTCTAATTAGCTCTAAATTTTTTCTGTAATTTATTTTTAATATTCCAATAGAAAATCATATTTTTGGAAAAATATTAAGATTGCAGTCTTTTTTTCCAATACTTACAACTGTTTGTGTGCATCATTGCGTGCTTAGAACCTCCAGGTGATTGGAAGTGGAAGTCCTGGTGATGGATTTGTGGACTATATTGTTCCTGACTTGTGATGGGAATAACTTACTAAGAACCTTGTGTCTAAAGATACTTGAATTCCACCAACTGTGGAAACTCAGCAATTATTACTTCAAATTTGTCTCATTCCATTTTCTCCATGCTAGTTTTCTAGAAGTTCTACTAATATACATTGCATATTTTCATTTTACCTAACATTATGTTGCTACCTCTTGCTTGTGTTCTTAGTGTTTTGTGGTATCATAAAGTGCTGCTTCCCTGACAATCACCTTCAAGGTCTTTTTGTCACTGTGTTATATCTACTGTTTAATTTTGTCATTAATTTTCAATTGTAAAGCTTGTATATTTTACTTCTTCAAGTTTCACTTGGTTTCATGTATTTATCATTGTGTCTTAATTTTTAAAGATCTGAATGTATTTACGCTTTAAAGCATTGTAATGCTACTCTCTTAAAGCTACTTATTTGAATTGCTGTTTTATTATTTCACATCACTGAATTGAGAAATTGAGACTTGATTTTCATTTTACATCTGAAACCAATGGGTTGTTCAGCTCTTGAATGTGAGGGTTTCTTATGGCCTAGACTATGAACAACTCGCAGCATGAGTTTTTATTTACTCTTGCCAAGAGTCTCAGACAAGTAACTGCTCTGAGAATAAGTTTGTTTACACTTAGTTTGCTGCTTCCTGGATCATGTAAGTACTATGAACACAAGATTTCAAAGTTTTCAAAATATGCTCTTGTTTCAAATTCTAACAATTTTTATTTTGCTATTTTTTCCCCAGAACTCATGCTAAGATATCCTTCAGTGTTGTCTTTTATGTTTACATTTCGTGCATTTGTGTGTATGTATGTGTGTGTGTGTGTGTGTGTGTGTGTGAGAGAGAGAGAGAGAGAGAGAGAGAGAGAGAGAGAGGAGAGAGAGAGAGATTCTATGGATTGAACTCAGGGCTTGCTTTATGCTAAGCAAACACTTTACCACTAAATTATAACTCTAGTCCTTCACATTGTTTTAAATAAATATAATGAGTTCTAATACATTGGTGTATAATTTCAGGTTATTTGCATTGGTTTTATATTATCATTATATCTACATTGCTGGACCTAAAGTCTGCATATGCATTTCTAATCAAATTACAAGTTTAAAGTATTAAAACTATTAGACTAGCTAAAATGTTAATGATTTGCTCATGTCTACTACATCCCTAATGACTAATAAAATTCTAAAATAATTTTATGTTATTCTACTCATATTTCATTTATGTTAGTGTAATTGGTTAGCAAAATCTATTTTATTGTCTGAATGATAATGGAGTACTTTGGGGTGCCTCAATTCATGCAATTACCTAAGACTGTCATACACAATGAGAACTAGTGAAATAGTTAACTACTGTACATATAACAAGAGACATTTTCTGTTCAGTAATTTATGCAGCACTAGGATGCTCAAAACTTGTTGGCATAGCTAGACTAGTATTAATATGTTGTCACATTAATCAGAGTATACAATTACCAAATACTACAAAAATCAAACATAGAAATTACTCACTCTCTTTATCTTTCAGGCTACATTTTTTAAAAAATGTTTTACAACATAGCAATATATAAAATAGAACAGTTATTCTCATGCCTGAGAATACGTAACATAGTTAATGTGTATTTTTTTAATCCTTAAACCCAAGTTAGTGAGTGATGAAATCTCATTAACAAATGGGTAACTTTCTAAGTCAATATTTCTTTCTGTCACCCTGAGATACTGTTCCTTCCCTTTGTCTGAGTTGATCTTTAACATTTTTTTCTTCAAACCACACTAGGAAACAAGTCTCAGAGCTGATGAAATCTTAGCTAAGGTACTAGATTAAAAATTAAATCAGGATTCGATAATGACAAGCAGGACTGAGCTTCGTGTGAGAAGCTGGCACAGCCTGTGGCTGACTGGCCTTCAGGGCTCTGCATGCAGGACACTGTGCATGTGGAAGTACCTGGGTGGCTCTGCCTACCACCACTGACACTTGCTGGCTCATTCCTTTCTTCCTTCAGATCCTGTTCTTCTGGGATCAAGAAGACCAGTAAGTCTCTTAAGTCTTGGGGTCACTAACGTGTTCTATATGTTCACATCTAGGAGGAAATAGGCAGATAAAGCCCCAGGCATGTGAGATAGAGGAAGTTTTCCTTTGTATCATCCCTTCCTGAGCCTTATTTGTCTTTCTTCAAGGGTTTCCTTACTTTCTCAGTACCCTGCTTCCCCGCTTGATTCTGATGTCTACTTGACAGTTCAAGTTCACCACTGTAAGTCCTTCTCCAAGGTCCTTCTCCAAGGATCACCACCTCGAGGGTGACCACTTCTAAAATGTCTTTCTTTGCCATTAAAAAAAATAGCAGATTATTGGGTTCTAGATAAATAATTTGGTGGGCCTAAACAACTCTTCACCTTTCCCTCAAGTTTTATTATCCTCACACTTAATATCAAATATGTCAGAATCCTTTCTTCCCAACCACTAATCATGGGAATCCTTGAGAGATTCAATAAGAAGAATGACCCAAGGATTGAGGTGTCTACCAACCTATGTACTGTGGAAAATGACAGATCTATGGAAATAACGGCAGCATCTAAGGAGTCCTGGTCAGAGACTGAATACAGCCAATGCAAATAGGAATTTGGAGCCAACCAATGAAGATCAAGAGATAAGAAGAGAATACATTAGAGGGTGTTTGTTGTTCAGAGTGAGGAGTTGCCAAGGAAAGGGAATGCTATGTTGAACATTTGTCTGGAATAATTTTGAGCTCAAGGAATCAGCAGATTCTTGGAATTTAGCAAGTTGAACTAATTCGTATTTTCAGAAACAGCCTGAAATATAAAATATCATCACATTTAGCCAATACTGAAAATAAAATAATGCAATTCCCACAAGTAATCTATGGAGTACATGGTGAAAGAGCTGACCTTCCCCTGTTCTGGTTTAACACAGATGTATATGATTTGCTCAAAATCCCTTCATGCACGCATTTCCAGCGAGCATTCATTTCTGTTGTTGTTGATGTAGCAGGGTTTTCTCTGTTTTCAAGTTCCAGGGTTTCTTCTGTCCCACCTAATTTCCTTCTCATGGATTCCAACACCCACTTCTCAACCCCAAATCAAAGCTTATGGGAACTGACAGTCAAATCCAGTGAAAAAATTGTGTATTCTCAAATATGTAGGCAAACCATACTTGACAACTTACATCAAAATGAAGATAGGGAACTTGCTTTTACTAGACGTTCTCTTTAGTAAACTTTGTAATCTAGTCTAAGGAAGGCAAATTTCTCTGGTCCCACTGCTAGTGTCTGACAGGTCCAGTGTTTGGACAATGTGGCACACACAAACACACACACACACACACACACACGCACGCACACACAAGCACATATGCATACATAGACTCAGTAACATGAGCACAGTCACTAATTTTAATGTCAAGTATAAAACTGAGTTGATAAAATGGAGTTAATTATCTAGACTCATGAAGGTGATACACCAAGCTTTCAGAAGGTATAGGAGTTGAAAATTTTGTTTTGAAGTCTTCTCTGTCCATTACAGGTGACATGATATGAATCTCCCTTTGCTTCAATTTCTGCTGTGTATATGAGGATGAAATGGAATCTTCCTCGCTGTGGGTGGGAGCCTTCTGGGATAAGTGTATGGAGAGCTAAACTGAGACAATTGGAAGCCACAGACACATACTTCATTTTACTCTCTGTAGCCCTCATTACAACACCAATACTTCAAGGTTCTTAAAAATCGTGACTGAATGAAGCAAACTCCAAGTAAGTCTTATTTATAATTGCTGATTCCTTTAAATATAACATCTGCTATTCCTTGAATTCATACTCCTTTAAACAATGTATCATGTGAAAAACTACCAAAGGAGAAAAATATGTTCATGGACTGAGTTTAGGTTTCCCAAGAAGCAGATCCTGAGAGGGAGGTTTGTGTGTAACCCAAGAGATGAACTGTTCTTCATTTGTATGGTTCACTCCTTGCTTGGAAGTGAAGTTAATAAACCACTTAATTTTTTGTTGTTTTCCATTTTAGATCAGGGTAAAGTTGGATTAGGGATGTGATAGTAAACAAGGACAGTGTTATTATCTATAAGTCACTTCCTTAAAGTAAGTGAGTGTGTTGTGGAGAGGTTTAAAATGCAAATTATCTGGATCATGTAAAACTCATATAACAGAAACCTGAATATAATTCTCAAAACGGGAATAAATATTATCAAAGTAATTGTAGATTAAACGTGTGATTCTGCCAGTTACGCAGTGTGAACAGTTGTAAGTATTAACACATTTAATTTTCATTGGGCTCCCAGGGAGCTGACTGGAACTTGGAATTCACATATGGGGAAACTTAGGCTGAGAGATCTCTACATTCTCCGTAAGTTCATTTTCTATCAGTGTCAGAACCAGATTTATCTTGTCCACAGAGTCTGATAATCTGGCCTGGATCAGTTATGGTGTTTGTGTTATTTTCTGTCAGGACCCAGCAATGGGTACTTCATGTTGTACAGGTAAGAAAGTGTTTCTCAGACTGTTGGTCCTGAAGACACTAGCTTTGATAGAAAATGTTCTTTGAATAAATTGTATGTAACTTGAGAATAAAAAATGAAATTCCTAAGAACAAAACAGAGGAGGATGGAGGAGAAGGAGGTGGGAGATAGGGGTGTTGTGGCATACGTTGAAGTTTATTTATAATACATAGCTAGTAACAGAGGCATATCCGCTTGACAGGTTTTTTTCCACTCATATTCTCTTTGAAATCTCTGACTAGGTTCGGTGATTAAGAGTCACTACATAGATAAAAAAGGAAATGAGATTTTAAAGTAAGGATTAATATTGAAAAAATTGGGAAGGGGATTATGAAGAATTTGCTTTTATTTAACAACAAAGGAAATGGGATCTCTTTATAGACATTAAAGCAGAGTGCTTTCTATTAATATCTTCCAAGAAATCTTCAGCCATTACTTAGCAGATTGGCTATTATTTTTTTCCAGCTGTGGTTCCTAAGTTTGCCATGTATTTAATGTCTTCCTTGAAGGGGTGTGATACAAGTCTAAACCATCACAATGGTTATGGGCTGTTTAACAAATATGGTGTGATGCTGGTGATGTCCTATCCCACCAGACACTAGGGAAGATCTTTTCATGTTTCTCCATCAGTTGACTTTCATTTAGAAAGAATTTGACCCTTTCCCAATCTTCCCACATCTACCCAACAACATCAGCCAGGCTGCAGCCATTAATTGGAGTCTTTTTTTCTTTTTTCCTTCACAGTGTTAGAGGGTGACATTGTGAAGTCCAGCAGCAGATCAGACCTGAGAGGAGACATGAGAGCCCCCTGCCCTGTGGGCACTGAGGTGGTCTGGCCAATGAGCTTCCTGGTCTAAGGTATGAACCTCGGAGCAGCCAGGATGCCCCCAGTGAGAGAGAAATTTGATCATATTTTATAAAAGGGTCTTATCTTTCTTTTCTGGATACTTTTCTCCTCTTGGCAGGAGAAAAGATGAAAAAGATTTAAAAAAAGGGCAGCAGGAGCTGATGACTTTCTCAAAGGTGAGGGGAGTAGGCAGGTACCCAGAACACAGAGACAACCTGGGTCGTTACAAAGGAAGGTGAGTCTCCGTTGGATTCTATCCTTCCCTCTGCTCCCCCCGCCTCTCTTTCCTCCCTCTTCTTGTGCCCTCTCTCTTCTTGAGCACATTCGGTGCCTGGTGTAAAGCAGCATTTCACCTCCTTCGCACTTCACAGGTCACCCCCAGTGGGTGACGGCGCCACGCAGCTACCTCCTTCAGCACAGCTGGAGTCACTGTGCAATGAGAGAGAATGCAATTGGTAGAGACTCAGGTCATTTTTAAATCGTCCAGCAGTCAACATCTGTCAAGAGCTTAGAAACAGAATCTCCCCTCTGCAGAAGGTGTCCTGACAGAGAGAAAGCCCCAAGACTTCTCAGAAGTTGACTCCCCGACATCTTCATTTGCTCTGTAGAAAATTTCTTTTCATTTCTTTTTTTTTTTTCTTTCTGGTACTAGGGAATGAACCCAGGGCCACTTGACTGAGCCTCAGCCCTTTTTAAATATTCATTTTTGAGACAGGATCTGGCAGAGTTTCTCAGACTAGGCTTGAACTTGCCATCTTTCTGTCTCAGCTTCCTGAGTCGCTGGGATTGCAGATCTGCACCACCAGGCCTGACTAGGAAAACATCTTCATGTTTAGTGAAGCTCTGTGACAGGGAAACTCTGGGGAGTATTTCCTGTCAATAGACAGACGCAGCAGGGAACAGGGTCTCTACTGTGAGCTCTGATCCCACCCTGTTTGCCTGAACCCTACACAGCTTGCAATATCTACTAAGATTTATATCAAAACAAATCCAGGTCCTCACTGGATGACTCCAGGGAATGCTGCCGTCCCTCTGGATGTGCTTCTGTAGCCCTTCGTCTCTGGGTCTCAGTAAGCCCACACTAAAGGCGGGATTACATCTGTCCTGTTCAGGTCTCTAAATCTAGGGTCTGCACAGTGCCTGAACCAGAGTCTGTGCTTTGCAAATACTTTCTTCAGATATAGTCCATAATTATATGGATTTAAAATGGTCCACTCAGTCTTAGAAGATAGGAACCTATAATAGAGTAATGAGTCTTCTTCCAAAGATGTTGTAGGGGAGAAAAACATTCCTTTTTCCTCCACTGATCTTAGTTTTGTTGTTGGAACCCTACAAGTTAGACTGACAAAAAATAGATAAGCAAATCAAGAAAGAAAGAAAAAGAGAGAGAGAAGGAGAAAAAGGAAGGAAGGAAGGAAGGAAAGAAAGAAAAGAAGGAAGGAAGGAAGGAAGGAAGGAAGGAAGGAAGGAAGGAAGGAAGGAAGGAAGGAAGGAGGAAGAAAAAAGAAGGAAAGAAGTGAATTAATGAGAAGGAAGGCATTCACTTACTTCCTTCCTGTCCATTCCTTACATTCATTCCTTCCTTCCTTCCTATCCTCCTTCCTTCCGTCCCCCCTCCTTCCTCCTCCTTCCTTACTTCCTTCCTTCCTTCGCCTTCCTTCCTTCCTTCCTTCCTTCCCTCTTATTCCTTCTATCCTTCACTTCATTCCCTCCTTCCTCCTTCCTTTCCGTTCTTGCCTTCCTTCCTTCCTTCCTGTCAGTCATGTTCCCTCCATCCAGAAAGAAAGAAAGAAAGAAAGAAAGAAAGAAAGAAAGAAAGAAAGAAAGAAAGAAATCTGTTAACCTGAGCATTGCACATACACCTGGGAGAACTGAGAGGTGAGTAACTGTAAGGATGGTTACAACTCCAGCTTAGGCAGCATCTTAGCAAAGAACAACAGAGTCAATGTGAAGAACAAAGATAAAGGAAAGGGACTTTGAGGTTCTGGGGGAGGCAAATTGTGGGAATGTAAATATATAGAGAAACTAATTGTGGGTAAGGGCTAGTTAATAAGGTGCGTTATGTAGATGCTCTGATGCTCTCTAGATGATAAGGGTTGTAATCATTAATTTGAATTGTCAACTTAATTGCATTAAGAAATGCTGATGATTAAGAGGCCTCTGGGCGTGTCTAGAAATGATTGGCATGTGGGATAGTGAACTGAAGCGGAGACCCTCCCTAAGCGTGTGCAGCACCTTCCAATTGGATGGTAGCTTGAACGGAATAAAAGCTGGAAAAACAAGGAAGCAGATGGAGATGCAAGCTTGGCTCTTCTTGAATGGCTTCTTAATTGCTGCTGTGATCATCTGAGGATATTGGACCCTTACTTCTTCTCTCTCCCAAAGCAGACTCTGCCAGTGATTCTCTAGGTAGTTTCCAGAAGCCTCAGTCTCGGACTAGGGTAGCACTGTTGATCCTTCTTGTTCTGGGGCTTCTGCATCTTGGATTGCACAGCTGCTGGTTCTTCCAGGTCTCTAGCTGCAGACATGCCATTGTGAACTATCCAGCTTTTGTTCGTGTAAGCCAATCTAATAAATCCCCTTTTTATAATCATACTTCCTGTTGATTCTGTTCCTCTAGAGAACCCTGACAAATACAAGGGTCTAGAGTTATCTCAGGAGACTAACTTCTGGTCTTTTGGGGTGTGTGTGTATTAAGGGGTTTACAAGATATGCCTGGCATATATAAGAGGACAGAGAGGTTGCCATACATTTGCTTCTTCTCAATTGTCTTTAATTCAAAAGAGTCTCCACACCATCATGGCATATCTGGAGTGACATATTCTGCAGCCCTTCAATGTCCAAATCCTGGTCTCACCAGAGTCTATGAATGGTTAGGTCACATCGCATTATGGTTATGATGTGTGTTGTTTCTCAAAAGCTCATGTGTGAGACAATGTAAGAAGGTTCAGAGGAGAAATTATTGGGTTGTAAGAGTCTTATTTCAATCAGTGAATTAATCCCCTGATAGGGATTAACTGAGTGGTAATTAAAGTGGAAAGGTGTGGCTGGATGAGGTAGGAATTGGGACGTGGCTTTGGGGTATACATTTTTTATCTGGAGAATGGAGCCTCTGCTTCTTGGTGAGCTGCTTCCCTCTGTCATACTCTTCTGCCATGATGTTCTGCCTCACCTCCAGGACTGAAGAATGGAGCCAGCCTTCTAAGGACTAGGACCTCTGTAACTGTGAGCCCTCAAATAAACTTTTCCTCCTTTGAAATTGTTCTGGTCAGGTCTTTTAGTCACAGTGACAAAAAAAAAAAAAAAAAAAAAAAAAAAACCTGACTAAAATGAAATTAATCTTTTCAATCACCTGACCCTGAGTTGGTAAAATGATCCTGGATTGCCCGAGTGGATCTAACATAATCAGAGGCACCCCAAGAGTGACTCCTAGGGAGGCAGAAAGTTCAGAGCAAGGGAGAAATTTAAAGATGTTAAACTGCTGGCTATAAATATAGATGAAGATACTATGACCCAAAGATGTACACAGGAGCTGGGAAAGATGCAGAGGAAGAAAACAGAGTTTTCTGCTTCATCCTTTGTAAGTTCTTAGCTATGATTATTTGTAAGAAAAGATTAATAAGAAAAAAAAACCTGGGCCTGCCTACCCTTAAGCTGAGGTCAGATGCCATCACTGAGCCTGCCTGCCTGCACTTGCCTCTGTGCAGACTCAGCACATCCTTGCTGGGGCTCCCCAGCTTCTTTGGAGGCTGGTGCAGGCAGTTTGAATTATTCCTGAGGTGTGGCCATCATCATTGGAAGGCGGCTCCCTTCCTGAGACACCTACAGGAGACTGGAGGCCCTTTGACAGGACTCAGGATTCAAGAAGAGGAGGTACTGAGAGACTCAGGACCAAATCAGAGCCACCAGGTGAATCTCTCACTGGGCGAGGCTTCCTGGATAAGTCAGTAGTCCTGCAATGCAGGGAACTTCATGGAGTAGATTTGCCCAGTGAGACTCCTCCTCTGGAGCCGTGAACCTGGAGAACCGGGAGCATTGTAGAGGAGGACCACCCAGCAAGAGGTTTTGGCGCAGAGAGAGGGGCCCAGGCCTGAGCAGTAGGTTCAGTTCCCAGGGAATGTTGTAGAGGGGGGCCACTCAGAGAAAGAGTCCCTTGCAGGGCCAGGCCCCCAGACCAAGTGTTAGTTCCGGGCCCCAGGGAACGTCGCAAAGAAGGGCTACCCAGCAAGAGTCTCAATCGCAGGGCGAGGCTTCCTGGCCCAGGAGGTAGGTCCAGACTCCTGGGAATGTCACAGAGGAGGGCTGCCCAGCCCAGGTAGTAGTTCTGGACTGACAGGTACTTCTTGGAGCAGAGCTGCCCAGGGAGATGTCCCCACCAGGTAAGTCTTCCCAGCCAGGAGAGGCTTTCCCACCAGCGTGGCAGAACCAGAGACACAGGACCAGACCAGCCAAGACTCAGCTTGCAGTCTAGTCCCCCTTTGGCTGACCATCGGTCAACAAGTGGAGGTGCCTCTTCCCACTAGGAGAGAATATACCCCACCTGAAGGCCACCACCACTAGAGGGGCAGCTTTCTTGTGTATCACTGCATAATCAAGCTCCTCCAAGACTTCAGGCTACTGAAGGCTAGGAGGCAAGTTATTGGAAATCTACAGAGACACTATAAGTCAATAGAGGAAACCTGCAATCTCTCAGAGTTTCACTACTAGAAAGGTAAATACCTGACCAATAAGAGAAAAAAAGGGAAGAAAATGTCCCAAACAAACCTAGATGCTACATCAATAAAATCCAATGACAGCATGGCAGAAGAAATGTCAGAAAGGGAGTTCAGAATGTACATAAAAGAATGATCAGATAAGCAAACGATGAGATGAAAGAGCAAATGCAGGCTTTGAATGATCACACCACTCAATAGTTAAAAGAGCAAATGCAGGAAGCAAAAGATCATTTCAATAAAGACTTAGAGGAACTGAAATAAAAACCAGACAGAAATCCTTGAAATGAAGGAAACAATAAACCAAATTAAAAACTAGATAGAAAGCATAACCAATAGGATGGAACACCTGAAAGACAGAACCTCAGACACTGAAGAAAAAATATTTAATCTTGAAAACAAAGTTGACCAAACAGAGAAGATGGTAAGAAATCATCAACAGAATCTACAAGAATTATGGGATATCATGAAAAGGCCAAATTTAAGAATTATTGGGTTTGAGGAAGGCGTAGAGAAACAAACCAAGGAATGAACAATCTATTCAATGAAATAATATCAGAAAATTTCCCACATCTGTAGAATGAAATGGAAAATCAAGTACAAGAGGCTTATAGGACTTCAAATATACAAATTTACAACAGACCCACACCAAGGCACATTATAATGAAAATACCTAACATACAAAATAAAGACAGAATTTTAAAGGTGGTGAAAGTAAAGAATCAAATTACATTCAGGGGGAAACCAATACGGATATCAGCAGATTTTCCAACCCAGACCCTAAAAGAAGGAAGGGCCTGGAACAACATTTTTCAAGCTCTGAAAGAAAATGGATGCCAACTAAGAATCTTATACCCAGCAAAACTTCCCTTCAGATTTGACAATGAAATAAAATCCTTCCATGATAAACAAACGCTAAATGAATTTACAAAAAGAAAGCCAGTACTACAGAACATTCTCAGCAAAATATTCTATGAGGAAGAGATGAAAAACAACGATGTAAATCAGCAAAGGGAGGAACTACCCTAAAGGAACAGCCAAATAAAGGAGAAACCAAGTCCTGTCAAAAAACAAAAATGAGCCAAATGACGGGGAATACAAATCATATCTCAATAATAACCCTGAATGTTAGTGGCCTGAACTCATCAATCAAAAGACATAGACTGGCAGACTGGATTAAAAAGAAAGATCCAACAATATGCTGCCTGCAAGAGACTCATCTCATAGAAAGAGATACCCACAGACTAAAGGTGAAAGGATGGGAAAAAACATGCCATGCATATGGACTCAGCAAAAAAGCCAGAGTATCTGTCCTCATTTCAGATAATGTGGACTTCAAGCCAAAGTTAGACAGAAGGGATGAAGAAGGACATTTCATACTGCTTAAGGGAAGCATAAATCAGCAAGACATAACAATCATAAATATCTATGCCCCAAAGAGTGGTTCATCCATATACGTCAAACAAATCCTCCTCCATTACAGGAATCATATAGACCGCAACACAATAATACTAGGTGAATTTAACACACCTCTCTCCCCACTGGACAGATCTTCCAAATAAAATTTGAACAAAGATACCATAGATGTCAATAACACAATCAATAATTTAGACTTAACAGACATATATATAATACACCATACAACAAAGAACGAATACACTTTCTTCTCAGCAGCACATGAATCCTTCTCGAAAATAGACCATATTCTATGCCACAAAGCTACTTGTTAGCAAATACAAGAAGATCATAATGGATTGTAGTCTATCAGATCATAATGGACTGAAATTAGAAATAAATGACAGAATAAAAACAGAAACTGCCTCGTCCAGCGAGTACAATGAAGACTCGGCTCTCAAATGAAGTTTTAAGGTCTTTATTTTTATGGGAGAGCTTCTGAGCCGAATGCCTGGTTCTTCCTCCTCCTCCACCGCCGCCTTCTTCTTTTCTTCTCTTGTCGCGCAGCTCTCTCTCTCCTTCTTCTCTTGTCGTGCAGTTTTCTCTCTCCTTCTTTTCTCTCGTGCAGCTGTCACTTCTCTCTTCTTCCTCTCTTGTCGCGCCACGGCCACCTCTCCTCTTTTCTCGTCCCGCAGCTGCTGCCTGCCCTCCTTGCCTTGCTTGCTCTGCCTCTGCTTGCTCTCGCTGCCGCACAAAATATGCAGCTTTATGGGATATAACAGCCAATCACCTTAATGGGTCAGGCGTTTGGCTCGTGGAGACTTAATGGTGGGTAATGAGGACATGTACTGATCACGAGCTAAGCAAGGACACGGAGGAGATCAGTCAGCCAATAGAAAGCACTTGCAGCTGGGCTTCTTGGTGCCATAGGGCAAGGCCAGCCACCACTGTGGGCCCTACAGGGCAGCGGCCTCCAACAAGAAACTACTCCAACACCTGGAGATTCAATAATATGATGGATGGATAACAGAAGATGTCAGGAGGGACATAAAAAAATCTTAGAGGTAAACAAAAACAAACATACATCATATCAAAATCTCTGGGACACTATGAAAGCAGTAGTTAGAGGAAAATTTATTTCATGGAGCGCATCCAATGAAAGCAGAAAAAAAAATCAACAAATAAACAATCTAACACTACAGCTCAAAGCCCTAGAAAAAGAATAACAGAACAACACCAAAAATAGTAGAAGACAGAAAATACTTAAAATCAGAGCTGAAATCAATGAAATTGAAACAAAAGAAAAAATTGGAAAAATTAACAAAATAAATAGTTGGTTCTTTGAAAAAATAAACAAAATTGATAAAACCTTAGCCACACTAACAAAGAGGAGGAGAGAGAAAATTCAAATGACTAAATTACTAAAATTCAGAATGAACAAGGAAATATCACAACAGACACGAGTGAAATACAAAACATAATTTGATGCTATTTTGAAAATCTATACTCCAACAAAATAGAAAATCTTGAAGACATCAACAGATTTCCAGAGACATATGAATTACCGTAGCTGAACGAGGAGGACATACACAATTTAAATAGATCAATTTCAAGTAATGAAATAGAAGAAGTCATCAAAAGCCTACCAACAAAGAAAAGTCCAGGACCAGATGGGTTCTCAGCCGAGTTCTACAAAACCTTTAGAGAAGAGTTCATCCCAATACTCCTCAAAGTATTCCATGAAATAGAAGAGGAGGGAACCCTCCCAAATTCATTCTATGAAGCCAGTATCACCCTGACACCTAAACCAGACAGAGACACATCAAGGAAAGAAAATTTCAGACCAATATCCTTAATGAACATCAACACAAAAATTCTCAACAAAATTTTAGCAAATACCATACAAAAATATATTAAAAAGATAGTCCACCATGATCAAGAAGGTTTCATCCCAGGGATGCAAGTTTGGTTCAATATCCGGAAATCAATAAATGTCATTCACCATATCAACAGACTTAAAGTTAAGGATCACATGATTATTTCGATAGATGCAGAAAAAGCATTCAATAAAATCCCTTCATGCTCAAAACACTAGAAAAAATAGAGATGGTGGGAACATTCCTTAACATTGTAAAGGCCATTTTTGCTAAGCCCATGGCCAATATCATTCTAAATGGTGAAAAACTGAAAGCTTTCCCCCTAGAAACTGGAACAAGACAGGGATGCCCTCTTTCACCACTTCTATTCAACATCATCCTTGAAACTCTAGCCAGAGCAATTAGACAAACCAAAGAAATTAAAGGGATACGAATAGAAAAAGAAGAACTCAAACTATCCCTGTTTGCTGATGTCATGATTATATATTTAGAGGGACCCAGAAATTCTACCAGAAAACTCTTAGAACTCATAAGTGAATTCAGTAAAGTAGCAGGTTACAAGATCAATGCTCATAAATCCAATGCATTTTTGTACATAATTGATGAATCTTCAGAAAGAGAAGTTAGGAAAACTACCCCATTCACAATAGCCTCAAAAAAAAAAAATACTTAGGAATCAATCTTGCAAAATGTGAAAGACCTCTACAATGAGAACTACAGAATACCAAAGAAAGAAATTAAAGAAAACCTTAGAAGATGGAAAGATCTCCCATGTTCTTGGATAGGCAGAACAGATATTATTAAAAGGGTCATACTACCAAAAGTGCTATACAGATTCAATGCAATTCCAATTAAAATCCCAATGATGTACCTTACAGAAATAGAGCAAGCAGTCATGAAATTCAAGCAATCCTTAGCAGGAAGAGTGAAGTCGGAGGTATCGCAATACCAGAACTTCAACTATACTACAAAGCAATAGTAACAAAAACGGCATGGTACTGGTACCAAAATAGACCATTGGTAGATCAATGGTACAGAATAGAGAATAGAGGACATGGACACAAACCCAAATAAATACAATTTCATACTAGACAAAGGTGCCAAAAATATGCAATGGAGAAAAGATAGCCTCTTCAACAAATGGTGCTGGGAAAACTGAAAATCCATATGCAGCAGAATGAAACTAAACCCCTATCTCTCACCCTACCCAAAAATCAACTCAAAATGGATCAAGGACCTTGGAATTCGACCAGAGACCCTGCATCTTATAGAAGAAAAAGTAGGTCTAAATCTTCAACATGTCGTTTTAGGATCAGACTTCCTTAACAGGACTTCCATAGCACAAGAAATAAAAGCAAGAATCTATAAGTGGGATAGATTCAAACTAAAAAGCTTTTTCTCAGCAAAGGAAACTGTCATCAATTTGAAGAGAGAGCCTACAGAGTGGGAGAAAATCTTTGCCACTCATACTTCAGATAGAGCACTAATTTCCATAATATATAAATAACTCAAAAAACTCGACACCAAGAATACAAATTACCCAATCAACAAATGGTGTAAGGAAATGAACAGACACTTCACAGAAGAAGATCTACAAGCAGTCAACAGATATATGAAAAAATGTTCAACATCTCTAGTAATAAGAGAAATACAAATCAAAACTACCCTAAGATTCCATCTCACCCCAATTAGAATGGCAATTATCAAGAATGCGAGCAACAATAAGTGTTGGCGAGGATGTGGGGAAAAAGGTGCACTCATACATTGCTGGTGGGGCTGCAACTTAGTGCAGCCACTCTGGAAAGCACTGTGGAGATTCTTTAGGCAAATGTTTGAAAGTGGAGAATATCATGCTAAGTGAGATAAGCCAATCTCAAAAAACCAAAGGACGAATGATCTCGCTGATAAGTGGATGATGACACATAATGGGGGGTAGGACGGGGGCAAATGGAGGAAGGAGGGATTGTATAGAGGGAAAGAGAGGTCAGAGGGGTGGGGGAAAGGAAAAAAATAATAGAATGAATAAAAAAACTATTACTCTATGTAAATGTATGATTACACAAATGGTATGCCTCTACTTCATGTACAGAGAAACAAGATATATCCCATTTGTTTACAATAAAATTAAATTTAAAAAAAAGAAAAAAAAAACCTAAGAGACATTTACTAACATGCATACCTCATGTGTGCATGAGAACAACCAAGAGAATTGAGTAGATGTTCTAGAAAAGATCTTGAGAATTGTCTCTGAAGTTTGTTGAAACCATTGTTTGCTAAATCAAAGAAGGGAATGGGAAAAGCCCAGTTAGGATGAGCTGATCAGGAGAATTACCAGAAACAAGGGTGGAGTTTTCTCTACAAATTTAAGTTGATGCCCGCTACATTAATAGGAGCTCTGGAAATTTGATCATCATTCACTTCCTGGTACAGAGAGACAATCACCCTCCAATGAAGATTTCCTTTATAGATGTAAATTTCTCTTACAAAAAGGGTAACTTTTCAAAATTCTCCAAGGTCTACGGTTTCTCAAAATAACCACCTTAAAATAATCCTCATGCCAAAAAAGACACTCTTGGAGTGACATAGTCTGGTCTTTAGTCATATTTTGAAGTGGTATGTCCTCAAGTCCCATCAAAGACAAGGAAATTGTTACAAAAAGGAAAAAAAAAAAATCCTAACTCTTGTTAAAGTTGGTAAAGCAGACTTTATTCACAGAGGCCTTGAAAATGGACTCTTGCAATGGCACAGAGAGCGACTGGAGTGGATTTTGAATCCAACAAGGACAAGCAGGGATTTATAAGCACAGAGCAGAGTGAATGGGAATTAGTAGGAGGAGTCACCAAGGATGGGAGATTCTGGCTACCCTGATGGGACAGGATTATTGCTAAATGTACATAAGATCACCAAAGCAATAAGATAACCAAGGTGGTCAGATTCAAGGGCTGGGGGACCATTTTCATCAAACTGATGTAGTGGAATTATTGCTAGAACTGGACTCAATGAGGACAAAGGGACACCTAAGGAGTTGCCCAGTCATCAATGACTTGGAGGAGCCTGACAAAAATTATGGGCAGTGAGCGAGCCTTTGTCAAACATATGTTCCCTTGGAGACTTCAGGTGGAATGAGTCCTGCTGACCCTTGATTTCAGTTAAATGAAACTCATTTTGGACTTCTCACCTCCAGAACTATAAGATAAACCTGTGTTATTTAAAGGTACTAAGTTTATGCTAATTTTTTCAGTAGCAATCGGAAACTCATCCAGTATTCTTGTGTCCCCAATCGACCTCTTGAGAAATTGAATACCTAAAGCATACTTTGAAATAACTTCCATTTCCCTTCTCATTATTCCTTTTCTTCTACTTAAGGCACTGTTCTTTTCCACTGGTAATTAATTTATACTGTTCAAGAACTAACTCATAAAATCTATTTTCCATAAGAGGACATTGTTCAATTTTAATACAAAATCATAGCAGCTAAAAACCTTTAATAATAAAATAAATTAGTTGTCCTCTGTCCCTCTGTCCAGAGTCCTTCCTACTACATGTTTCCACTGAGGCCAATGGATGGGCTGCATGAAGGACTATCTGACTCAATGAAATATTGACCAAATTGTATTATTCAATTTCTTTTGGTTGGCTAATTCAATTATCCAAATAAAGATCCAAATAGTTTGGTAGACTTTTTAAAGGAGACTTTGTTTCAAATGGATAACATTATTCAGGGAATTTAGAACTATGAACATAAATGTGCTCAACAAATAAGTTTAGTAGATGATAAGTCAGTTGGTTTGAGTACCATGGGGAAAAGGCCTCACAATTCATTTATCACAAACACTCGATCTGCAGATGTAGAAAACGAGGTTCAGAGTGGATCCCTGAATGGTAAGCAGAGAAAGAGTTGTCAACTGCAAAGCAAATCCTGGATCTCAAGTCAAGGAATCAACAGGTTGTTGTCCCCTCGTCCACATGGTATATTTCAATCTTGCCTTTAGACCTTAATCTTCTCTAGTGACGTGGACATCTAGATAATTTCCTCTTTAACCCAGGAAAGTAAACACTTTAGAAACATCACCCTGGAAGAGGTATCTTCTCTCCACTCAGATCCCCCTCAATTTCTCTGCTTTTCTGTGAACTCATTTGCACAGCAAACACTTAGAGAATCTTAGTCTTCAAATATTCAAGTGCTCATGAAAATCTCATTTCCCACGGGGACATTATAAAACTTTCATTGACTGAAGCAGAAAGTAACGATTTAGTAGGAAAGATACGAAGAAATAGGAATATAGTAATGTGTGTCAGACTTCACCAACCACAGCGGAGGAGAAAACCCTTTTGCTTTTCTCTTTCTTCCTCTTTTCATGATTTGTGAGCACAACCTAGGGTAGAGAACCTGAAGATAGACTTACTTGTCAGGGCACCAATGTAAAAATGTCCCCCTCCCCTAAGGCCTTTCTACTATGAAATTCCGTGTGCGTATCCTACCAGCAAGAAACATGAGCAGGTTCAGACAATCAAACAGCCATCCTGGTGTGATGTGGACTCAGGGACTCTCAGTCTCATTCTTCTGTCTGGCCAGGCATAGGCACAAAAATGGGAGGTATAAATCAATACCCCTGTCTCTGTCTCTAAGACGTAGGCCAAAGACTGCTTTCTGAACAATGCACTGAAGGAATATGTGAATTTAAATTTAGAAGAACAAATTGACATACAAAAGTATGTTTAAAGAGAATGTGCATGGTGTCTAAATGACAGACTCACATTTCCCAAGATTCAAATAGAGATTTATATCAAATTTGACCTGAAACAAGGCTTAACAAGGTTTAAGTCCAATGAGACTAAAATTGACAAGCAAGTTGGGCAGTGTTTTCTGGATCTCATATAGATTTCTATGCTTGTTAGCTACTGACTAATTTGAAGTCATTATTTATTTATTTATTTATTTATTTATTTACTTATTTATTTAAATGCTGGGAATCAAACCTAGAGCCTGAAGCATGTGAGGAACATGCTGTTCCACTGAGCTACACCCCAGCCCCTTAGGTCATTTTTATATGTATCAAGTGTTATCTATGCATGTCTTTGGAAAAAGAATGTAATAGCAAGAGTAAGGCTGGCTGTCACTTTAACAAGCAAACATATAAACCTAAGAAAGCTCAGAAGTAATTGAGATGTATCGGTTGCTCCAAAGTCACAGAGGACTGTTTTTCACTCAGAGAATGCGAAAAAATAGGTGTGCTTAGACAATAGATAGTTCTCCTCCAGAAGTGACTTAGAGACCCAGCATCCTACATCTATGGTTCCACCAGCTTCCATGCTTCCAAGGCTACCATGCTTCTATGCATTGAAGTGAAGGAAATGGCAATGGGGATTTTGCAGGAAAGCCTAAAAGTGGTCTACATCACTTCAGGTCACATTATTTTGGCTATGTATTTGTCACATGACCACTTGTAACTGCAAGGAAGTCATAAAAACCAGGACTCCATTCTTTTCTAGAAAGAGAAGGAAAGAGATGACTAGCTATCTAGTGTTTAGCACCAGAAACATTGGCTTAGGCAGGTGAATAAACATTCCATGGCATCCCCTAGGGCTCTTGGTCTTATCACATCTCTACAATTGGCCTCCATCTTGGGTGCTAAGAATCATGGATATTTACAATGAAAAATAATCATCAGAATTTGCCTCTTCCAAAATAATCATCAGAATTTGCCTCTTCCAAGTTCTTCTTTGCAAATAAAAACAAAGTCTGGGAAAATGGAACTAGTTCATACAAGTTAGCTAGTGAAAAAAATCAAAACAATTTTCAGTTCATTGATTGTAACTTTCTTTTGCCCATAACTCATATTCCAGTATTTGATTTTTATTGCAAAATTTTTCTTGCAAATATTAATATGAACAATCATGAATCACTGGAAGTTTTGGGAAAATGATAAGCACTTAGGAATCATGTCTAGTAAGAATACATTGCTGGACACCATGGTGCATACCTGAAATCCCAGTGACTTAGGAGGCTGAGGCAGGAGAGTTGCACGTTCAAAGCCAGTCTCACCAACATAGAGAGACCCTAAGCAACTTAGCAAGACCCTGTCTCAAAATAAAAAACAAAAAGGGCTGGGGATGTGGTTCAGTAGTAAAGTACTCCTGGGTTTAATCCCTGGTACAAAAAAGAAAATAAAAAGGAACACATTGCTGGAAATCAGTGCGATCAGTGAGCTGGTTAATAACTGTTATTCAGCCTTTCAGAAGGAGAGTACAGGTGAGTACAGTCATATTCTTGGGACACTCACATTTTTAGCCCTGCATTCACCTGTTAGAAGTGCCATTTATGAATGTATGAGAAGCTAAGTGTCTTCACTTATGCAGAAATGTGACTATTTGATTCTATAGAAAGGAGTGACTTTAAGAAGTAAATTCAATGACCACTTACTGTCAGCAGGAGGTGTTCAATACCAATCATGTTAAAATAACATTGTCATTTTTTTGGCAGACACAATTTTTATTATGGAAAGAAAGAATATTAAATTCTATTTACCAGGTTAAGTCATTTAGTTAGCTTACTTAAATTTTATAGCTAACATCCTATTAGATTCACCAGGATTTAGTACTATTTGTCTACTGATTCAATAATAGTTATTGAGACTCAGTGGAATGTCCTGGAACATTTTAGACACTACATTTATGTCTAAAAGACTTGCGCTGTTTCAGAAAAATTCCATGCTATTTACTTTCCTGTTGCATAGTACAGGTGAAGGATTGATAATTCTTTTCTAATGAATTCAGAGCCAACCAAGATTTCAATATTTAATGGTCCACATTAATGAAACTTTCATCATCTTATACTGGGATATTTAAATGAACAAGGAGCATTTCCTTGAAAACAGAGGTCTTGTCTAGCTGCTGGAGGACCGGCAGCCCACTGGATACAAAGCAGTGTTGCCTCTCCATGGAAACAAACACACAAACACAGAGATGTTCATGTTTACAACAAATCCTAATGCTACCAAGATTTTGCAAGAATTACCTAATCATGCTTCATTTTGGCCAGACCATAAATACCATCAAGAGAAACTGCTATTCTTGCTTTTCACCCTGACTGAAATACGAAAAACGTGGTCACTGTCTCAGTGTAGGAATCCTACCTAGTGTTTTTCTTCTCTCTTTTTTAGCAAGGGCTGCTTTCTAGTGGTTTGAATTCAGGATAAAATTTGAGGTCTGGTTTTCTTTCTCGACTGAGCTGGATCAGCTCTCCTTTGTATATTTAAAAGCAAACATCAACTTTTCAATTTACTCTCTAAAGATGTTTGCTGTAGTTCCCTACTGGAGAGGAAAGGCACCATCTGTTTTCCTAATAGTGGTGGTGAAGGGGAAAGGTTGGGAAATGCGCAAGGAGAGCTCTGAGCCCTCAGCTCTGCTGGGAGAAGAACTGCCCCTCAAGTTCATGGAAGTGAGCTGACCCGCTCCACGGGGAATGCAGGACCAGTCAACACAGACTCACATGCCCTGGAAAGAAGACCTAGAGAATGTGTAATTCAGGCATTCAACAATGAACAATCACTTGAACATCAGGCAGGGCCAGGGAACATAGGCATGTGGGAGAGAAACAGCAATGGGGAAAGAACGGGTGTTCCAGTCCTCGGAAATTGGTTTTCTTTCCGTCTCTGTTCTATCTCCACCTACTTCTCCACCCCCACCCCCACTCCCCTGGCATCTCTCTTTTCCTTCCCTTTTAAACATTAACTTGTTTGTTTTATTTGGCTTTGGATCACTACCGGAAGATGAGAAATTCTTGCTACCAAGCCCGAACCATACTAAACCATTACTCTCTGGGCATTTCATGTCAGATTTACTTATTTTTCCTGCCACTGAAACAGATTCTATTTCTCTGGTTTGAAAACTCTGCATGCTGTTCACTTACTCACTGGCTGGTGGTAGACTGATTAGTGCTCAACTGGAACTGATACTTAGCTACACACACAAATACACAAAAATACACGTGTATGCAAATAAATGCATATGCACAAATATACATGCTTGCAAACACATGCATATATACATACAGACATATGTAAAAATATACACATACATACACACAAATAAACACATACAATACACATATGTACACACCCCACACACATACACATAGGCACATACTAGTGAACACACACACTCAAACACACACATAAACACATTTGGGAGATTCATGTTACTTTTGCAGCTTTTCCAGGCAGCACCTGCTACCTCAATTTGCCCCTTTTTTCAAGGTTTGAAAGGTGAGATGCAAGTTTGTGAACACTCTCTGGATTATATCTTGTTCAAGAGGCATTTTAACTTATTTGATCATAATTGTCTCTAATACCAGTGCTGATATTTTGAAAGGATCCTGAAATATGTCCAGAAGCGACTATGCAAATTTTAAGCACCTATTGCAAGATGAGCTTTGAACCAGCAGGTGCTCTCCTATGAAGATAAATATGACGCTGGCTGTTACTGGCTTTGATTTCTTAAACATCTTATCAAATGCTCTGTTGTAGCAACAGCTTTTTCTGTTTTCTTCTGCTGCTTAACTAGAAGATGACTCAATCCACAGACCAAGATACCGTGGTACAATTACAACATTCAAAACAGCTTGTGTGTAACGGGCTCAGTGCTCCTCTTGAATTGGATCTTGCATCTCCAAGCTAAATGTGAGTTAACGGATTCCTAAAAATACCCCTGGACGTGAGTCATCCTCTTCCAAAGAGCTCTGGAGAATGTTTTCCACAGAAGTGGCAAGGCACAGCCCCGGGGGTGCTGAGCTTTCTTCAGAGAGAGTAACTTGCGTCAGCTGCACACTATGTTATATTCTCCATATTCCCTGGCACTGAGCTTGGATAGCTCAGATGATTTGTTGAAATCCAAGCCTCTGCGGCAGTATCAACTATGCCTCCCACGCCAATTCCTGAAACAAGATGAACCCATGCCCAAGGAGTGGTGCTTCGGGTGCATAAAGTATAGGTCACTCAAGATGTGTGCTCTCCAAAATGAGAGAGGAAGGAAACCCAGAGCTAGAAATAAACACAACCATAGCCCTGGGCTTTAAGCAAGAACATTGCCCTTCTTAAAGCTGGCTGTCCTTTTTTCAGACTCTAGCACTGAGAGTGAAGTAACAGACATGCCTCAGGGAGGAGGAGGGACTGAGGGGACAGGCATGTTCAAGTCACCCTGAATTGGCTACTGGATGGATGAGTGGAGAGGTACTGAGGTTGTCACATCCACTTCCATCCATTACACCTTCAACCCCTGAAGTGGGCAGGGTCAGCGTGGCCCCTAGCCTGGGGAGCTCTGATCCCAGCTGGTCTTATCTAGCTGATGCTTACAGAGTGTCAGGCTCTGCCATCTCCAGCAAGAGCTGCACTTCATTAGTGGATTCCGGAAGAGATGAGAAATCAAACACAGTTTCTAATGGTGAGATTTCATGTATGTGAGTCTGTCCTGGGTGAGGACAGCCCAACAGTCCTACATTGCACAGCATGGAAGGGGGCTTCTCTGTGGGCTCAAAAAGATATTTGATGCCTCTGATTTTTTAAAAAAACTCAGAATGTAAATTTACACGTGGAAAATATGTGCATGCTGGTCCTGATCAGCAGCTTGAACAGTGAGTCTTTGCTTTTAATTTGGGAATATAATATTTAGAGCCACATGACCTCACTGATTCTCTAATAGCAGGGTCTTCAGTCTCTGATTCTTACAATATTAAAAACATAAAGCGAAAAACAAACAAACAAACAAAAAACCCTCTAGAATCTTGCTTTTCTGATTTTAAATATCCGATATTCACTTATTTCTAAATAAGAGCTTGCCAACTATATCATAGTTTTTGAAAAGTAACTTAGAAATCATGCATATGATCTATAAATTTGTCAGATTGACATCTCTTACTCCAATAGGGATAATTTAAAACTCTGTGTGCAGTTTTTAAACCAGACTAAAAAGCATGTCCTTTATTAGATAACCTCAAAACATTAATACTCGAAATAATTTTAAAAATCAACAAAATTATTTTTAATAAAATTCATGTAGCAATTCACTATTTGAACTATTTGAAGTGAATAATCCAGTAGTAGCATTTGGTACATTCACAGTATAGCACAAACACCTCCAGTCTCTAGTTCCAGAGCATCTTCCTCACTACAGAAGGATGCCCAGTACCCAGCTGGCATACCTCATGCCCCACAGACCCTGAAAGCTGGGACTGGCTTTCTGTCTCTGTAGTTTGCAGGTTCTGGAAGTTCCATTTCAAGGGAATCATGGGCAGCTCAATTTGTCCTGGAGTCTTTCATTAAGCAAGGTGCTTTCAATGTTTATCCATGCTGTTTCAAGGATAAAGTGCTTTACCCCATTTCATGACTGAGCCCTATACCATTGCAAGGATACAATCCATGTGCATTGCAAGGATACAATCTGCTAATGGGCATTTGGGTGGAGCCACTATCTTACCTTCTCCTCAGCAATGTGTGAGAGTTTCAATCTCTCTTCATTTTCCCCAATACTACCCATGTTTGATTATTTGAAATTGTTATAGCCTTCCTAGTGGGTATGTGGTGGTTTCTCCTGTGATGACATGTTATTAAGATGCAATTTGAAACAGCCCCAAAATTACTGTGCAATGAGCAAGGCGGGCAGGCATCCAGCCCATTATCTTTTTGATTTTTTCTCATCAGAATATTTAAGACTCTTTTAACAAAATGAGCCAACTCCTGGCTCTCTGTAAAGGTGAGCAGTGTTGTTTGCAGACTTTCTTCAGCCATGTCGGTTTAACTGAACACACCATCCCGACCCGCCCGGCCATGACCGTGGCAGAGCTGTTGAAGAGTATTAGCAGGCATTCTTATCCTGTGGAGTCCCTTCCCCCACCCATTTCTCAACTAACTCCAATCTTCTTTTTCTGTGCCCAGAGAAGCTTGCTGCTAACGCCAACAGTACTCTCTTGCTTTCCAGATCTTTGATTTTGAGACCTTGGATTACCGAGGGGGTAGACTCAGTTTGCCCACCTGCTCCTTAGACCTGTCCCTGAGGATCCATGCTGTGCCTCTCTCATGACTCGGATTCTTTTTTTCTTTTCCCCTCTGATTCCTAAGGGGCCACCTTGACCATGTGCTGGGAGTCTCCCTGCCCAACTTAAGTTCCTTTTTCTCCATCTCTAAGTGTAGCGAGTTCTTCTCCCCTGAATCCTCTCTCCTTAAATGATTTTGCACACACTTCTGGCTTGTGGCTGTGACGGAGTACAGATGTGGGTATGATGTGCATGTATCTGTGGGTGACTGATGGTCCATTTCCCTCCAATATTGGACAAGAGTGTCATCCTCTGCCTTGCTTGCCACCCCGCACATCTAATCAGCTGCCAGATTTTGTCAATTGTATTCACATCTCTCAAATCTTGGGAATACAGGGACTGTCAAGTGATGGGAATAAGAAGAATAAAGACGCACTGGAAAAGATTTTTGGGAAACAACACCTACATTTTGTTACTCTTACTGTAGCCAGTGATCAGTATTTCTGTTTTGTCTCATTACGTATTGGTACAAAGGATAGAAAAGATATCTAGAATCTTAAAAAGCCAGGCTCTTCATTCTGTATTCATAGTTAAACATGGTTCTATTTTATGAAATAGCTCGCTCACTCCAGAAATGATTGATTCTGAAGATGATTTGCTACTTGCGTTTGTCTCAAGAGAAGGGACATGGATTTGAAATCATTAGATCATCAGATCCAGAGGGAGTTCTGCAAAGTGGATAGTTTTCTTAAACTTTTCTAGCAGCCTCATCTTCCCCTTTTATAAAATGAGAGATAACTGGATAGTTCTCTATGATGTCAAAAAAGTACATTGGTCAGATTCTTGGATGTGAGCACAACAGGAATTAATGAACTCTGTGAACATTGGTTAGGTGATATCTGATAGTTTACAGGAATTATGGGGAGTCTGAAAAATGGGTTGGGAAGGGAGTGAGGAAAGAGAGGCTTGGCCTTTTGGGGAATGAGGCAAAGGCCACCAAGTGCTGGTCTATTCAGTCCTGGGCTGATCACACAGCACTGCAAGCCCAACCAACTCAACCCCACCTCTCCCAAACGCTGTTGGGCTTTGATGTCACAGTCACCCTCAGAAGTGAGTCTCCTCTCTCTCCAGGTCTTTGTCACTTCTTCAAAAATGTATTTTTTAAAAAAATCTTAGTTTGAAGTATCCTGCTGATATTTCTTGGTCATGTGCTCGTACCCATCTGAATATGGGGAAGGAGAAAATGTCTGACCTTTTTCCTTCCAAGCAGTGGAGCCAGTGGCTCTGAGGCCCACAGAGGTTCCTTAAAATCCTGACAGTTTCCATAAAGCTGGGGGAACAAAGATGGATATTCAGTGCACGCAGACTCTGATGTTTTTTTGTGAAAGGAGAGTTTCCTCTTAGATTGCTGCAGGCTGTGGTGAAAAATCCAAATTATTGGGCTCCCTGTCAACACTGTTTGATAGGTGGAAGGCAGGAATAGGGAATGGACAAAAGGAGGGAGGGGAGAGGTCAGGAAGGAGCACGGGGTAAACAGAAAGAGAAAGAATACAGCAGCATTCAAAGCAGAGCCTCCAGAAAATCGTTAACCTGCCTCAATGGGGCACTGAATCATGCTTGACAGAGATGAAAACTTGAACAATTTCCAGAAACTTTTTAAAAGGGCAAACTTATGAATACAAAATTTGATACAAAAGTTAATATTTGTCTAGAGCAAATGGAGATGTCCTAACATTACTGCAACTTTGGAGATTCAGGACTCTGTCTAAATCTGCTAGATAAATGATATGCTAGAGAATCTCACGTGAGCAGTCTCCGTTATTTTTACCTTCCTTCCACCAACAGCACCCCACAGCTGCCAGACACCTGTTGCATACATAGGTCTGTGAAGCTTCATTAAGATGTTCTTAATGAATTGGTCTTGGTCACTCCCTCTGTCCCATCTGAGGGGCAGGCCCCTGCTAGTCTGTGTTTGTCCTGCATTCACTCACTATGTATGTGCAGGGTCCTGTGCTGAGCTATGTTCACAAACGAGGGAGACGGGACCACCTCCCTCACAGTACCTGAAACGTCAGCAAAGAGATGCAACTTGAAAAGTAAACGAGGCCTGAAGTCATAATCATTCCTCTAGGCCTGAAGAAAACAAACACGTCTTCACAGGCATCCCTAGAAAAGGGCGTGGAACTGTATAGGAGCCATCTAGGCTACACAGGTGTGAACTGTTTGTACATAATATTGATTCAATTTCATAAATTATAAATCATCAACTTAAATATCAGGTTCCCTGTGTGTGTGTGTGTGTGTGTGTAACCAGAGGAAGGAAGAAAATGGGGTGCGAGTGGGTGAGGGTCAGCTGCCTGAGAATGGTGTCAAAGGTCAGAGTGCAGTCACAGACAGCAGTGCTCCAGGGACACCTGGGAATCCCTGACATACCAGAGACCTAGGTCAGCTGGATTAGCTGGAACATCCATAAGAGGGACTCGGTGTTCCAGCGCAGCACAGCCAAAGAGCTCTCTTCAGTTAGTATCTCAGGTAGAACATGTGGCTCAGGAGTCAATTCAGAAATCAAAGTCATGGATCTACAGCAGATGGCAATATAGGAAAGTGCCAGGGACTTGAGTGACGTTCCCCAAAACAACGTGGACCTCTTCTTTGTTCCTACAGATACAGCACCATTCATGAAAATATAAGATTATGAGTTTCTCATGTGGATTTCTTTTTGTGGGGGTGGAACTCCACACACACTCTCACACGCAAATTTGTAGGTCAAATTATGAACAAATAAGTGATCATTGAAACAAAGTACATTCATTCTAATTTCTAATATCATTTTTTAAACTCACCTTCTATATCAAGTGTTGTTTTGTGTAGCATCTCAGTCAAACAATCTCTCATTTTTGGCCAGTCTTCTGAAATGAGAGCTTCCTACCATCTTTATATTGAGCATCACAGGTAACTGGTTCCCAAATGGATCATGAGCATCACTGCCTACTTAGTTGAGAAATTCAGAAGAAAGAGGACATTGTGTACCACTATCCCTCTGATCTCTTTTTTAAACTTGAGCATGGTGGCATTCACAGTACCTTTAAATTAGTCTATTATGCAAGCTACACCAGCTAATTAGAAAGGACAGAATACAAATTGCTTAACTAAATTGGCACTGGATCAGACTTCTAACAAGTAAATCTGCACAGCACCTACCAGGCATTGGGTCTGGAAAGGATGATGTATCGCCCAAGGTCATACCCAACTATGCAAATTCACATATGCACACATGTGCACAAAAGTATTCTCCTGTACTAAACACTCATTCTGTTTTTTTTTTTTTTTTCTTTTCTTTATTAGATCCTCATGGTTATACATGGTAGTTGGTGGTAGTTGGGTTCATCCTGACAAACTCAGACATGCATGGAAATTGATTTCAGTTTATGATCACTCCTTTCCCTCCCCACACTCATTCTTAATGGGCTTAGCACATTCTTTCTAAGACTGGTATCTTTAACAACTCTTTGGTCTGCTATGCTGCCAAGAGAATGTCAACTCTCCTCATATGTCCCTAAAGCCAATGTGAAATTCTAGGAACACCCAGTTATCAATCATTTCTGCAGCAGCCTGCTGGCAAATCTTTTTATCCAAAGTGTTGTCACAATGGGGACAGAGTCTCCAGAGCATCGGGAGAAATGGCCTGCATTTGCATTTTAGACCTTGGCAAAAATTTAAGTCTTTCAAGTTTTTCCATCCTTTGCACTTGCATGGCCACTTTGACCCTACAGGACCTGACTCCAGCTGATGCCCCATCTACCTAAGCCTGTCCTCCATCCTGTCTGACTATTATCCTAGGTGCTTCTTCAAATGTCTAGCTACATCATCACCTTATCCATGTGATTGATGTGTAAGTATATTCGAGCTGCCCTGTGCTGTCTACCCAGCACTCCAAGGGTGGAAAATGCCTCATGATGGTGCAGCGGTCTCAAACACCATCTGCCTGTGAGGCTTACCTTTAAGACGTGGCAGTTTTGGTTTTACCATAAACAGAAAAGAAACAATCAGAAGTATTTGTGGACAGTGTTGGGTGCATACGGTGCTTCTCAACCTGATATAGTAAGCTTCTCACAGCGTGCTGCTTGGCAGTGCAACATTCCTGGTGGCCTTTGGAATCTTAGAATGAGAAGGAAGGGAAACCCTCTATTTGCAGTGGTCTAGCTACAGGAACACCGCAAGGAGGCAGGTTAAACACGAGGAATCCATATGCCACCAGACCTGGCCTTCCCTGCCCCTTTATCATCTGCATTCACCACTGTCTGGCCATATCGCCAGCAGGTCTCAAATGGCAAATCAATTTATTTAATTACAATTAAGATGAATGAAAAACAATATTTTCACTTCATTCAAAAAGTCAACATGTTACAAAATCCATTACTCTGCAAATAAGTCAGGTTATATTTATGATTTTTTGGGGAATGAGCTGTGTAGTTCACTTCCAGGAATCTTCTGGATAAATGAAATTCCCCATGAATATGCTAGAACTTTCTTAAAGGATAACTTTTATTTTCCTGCTAGCCTTTTAAAAATCATATTAAAACCCCTTGTCTTCTCTGAGAATCACATGATTTTTGCTCAGGTTATTCCATGATCACTGCCCTACATTATTTAACAGTGAGAAGTCAATAGACTAAAAAAATCATAAATTTAAATCAATCTAGATTTTATACAAAATTATAAAAGCCAAATCATGTTTATGCCAGTAAAATCCAATATTCGGAAAATGGAGTGATAGATGATAGATAGATAGATAGATAGATAGATAGATAGATAGATAGATAGACAGACAGGCAGGCAGATAGAGGTATCTGTATATAGATATAGATACAGATGTATGGTGCTCATCCCAACCACACTTCAGTCTCTTACAGAAAATTTTGTGCCTGCCCTGTTTCTGTTTCCAACATGTTACTCCATTCTATGTCATTTGACACCTGAGTACTCAACCCAGGTATGCAAGCCCTACGTACATTGTATGCTTACTTGGTTGGCTCTTTCCTTTAGTGTGAGATCAAAGACCCTGAGAACTTTCTTACCACTGTCCCTGTCAAACCCAAGCTGAAAAACCTTCTCAGATGGCTAGAATTGTAATGCAAACTCCAGAGTGCCCTCTCTCTCTCTCTCTCTCTCTCTCCCCCCCCCCATCTCCTTATTCTGGCAAAGGAAATATCTAAATTTGCAAAAATTGGGGGAAAAGAGGTGGTGCTGAGCACCAGAGACTCTACTTACAGTTTTTGTGGTTTATTCATAATCAGGTATGTTGCTATCTACATCAACTATGTGCTCGTGGAGTTGCTGGGGTATGGAGGGAAGGGTTTTATTCTATCGTGGACAGCAGAGTTTTCAGGGTCTGGCAACTCCTGTCCAATGGTAGTGCCCTGCTGGAGTCCTGTGTGGAGAAGGATTCTGTAGCTGAGTCCGGGCTGCGTGAACGCTGCAGCTGGATAGCACAGAATGGGGTGTGTAGTAGACGTGGCATGAACTGACTACTCCTGTTTCATGCTCTGAGTGTCAAGCTCCCTTCTCCTTTGTGCTTGTCACTTCAGTGACAGTCTGTCTAACCTCTCTAAGGTGTAAAGGTATTAGGATCTAGCAGGGCTCCTGTCTGAACTCTTTTCTTCTCTGAATACATTGCTTCCTAACTTCTGTGAGTGTAAAACTGGGTGATTCAACTCTTTAAGACTGTATTTGTACTGGATTGAATTATCGATAGAGGAATGAATAAGGTAGATATGAAAGAAAACAGTTAATAAACTTTAAAGTTCTATCACCTCCCCATAGCACCAGGCTGGATTTGAGCCTTTGCACACGTGGACCTTTGGGGAACATCCCGCGTCAAAACTATAGCAGCCCCATACTCTTTTTCAAAGGCCCTTTAAAATGTGTAACAATGAGCTATTTAACACTACATTCATTTGACTGCTGTCATATTAAGAAAACAAAAATGTGAACATGAGTAAAGGTGAGAGCTGATGAACCAATGGATTGTATTAAATTGTACTGATGAACGTATACTCACTTTATTTTTAAGCAATAGGCTTATGCACTAAATCTGGTAACTACGGTCATAAGCCCAATTTCTCCCCAAATTTTGTTTAAAAAAATTCTCACACACAATTTTCAAAGTAGTCCGTAGAGAACAATTGTGTGCTCACCACCTTGATTTCACAATTGACATTAATTATGTCCGTTTTGTTCCACCAATCTCCTTGCCAGTGACCCTGGTAGATGGCTGTGGTCGGCTTAACTACAATATATCACTCTAAAAAGCAAACTAACCTAATTAATTTTGTATAAACCTAGGAGAAATTGCAAATTTGACGGAAGGCAGCTGACAGATATTTGAAGTGCTAGCCTATCTCTAATGGTTTAATCATATTTTAAAAATGAACACACTGTAACAAAGACCTGGGGTTATTATAGGTTCAGAAAAACTTATGAAAGACATAGCAAGTATAGAAACAGGAAAAAGAAATGGTGTATTTTTCCCTCTCATTGTGTTTTTGGAACTTTTATTTATTTTTGTAGTTTTGGAAGTGAAGGGAATAATATCATTAAATTTAAGTGATTTTTATACTTTGTAAAAATATTCATCATTTGTTGAACTGAAATAAGTGATGCAAGTCATTTGCTGCCTTAATTTTCGGCTCTGGAAGCTTCTCAATTGTGTCAAAGAAGGAAAACAAAGAGAACATCTACATCAGCATTAGAGAGTGAATAAAAAATTGGCCCCTGATAGAAAAGTCCAGGAGAGTTTGGCATGAGCTATCACGACAGCTTACACCCAACAATGCCCAGAGTCCTGGCAACATTAACAGTGTGAAAAAATGCCAGGAGAATTATTGGCCTTGACTTCTTAAAATAACAGCATTCTATTTAGTAGATTGTTTTGCACAGTTCGGCAGACAATGGCCACAGGCTGTCTTCAGTGGTTAGTGTTTAGACCACAGAATAAATTGAGGATGCGACTAACATGAGTAAGAGGCCAGATGAGAGATTTGCTGAAAAGAAAACAAACACCCGTGGACAGTCAAGGGCTTGAAGAGGCTCCCAGGCCCTGGCTTCTGAGCTTGCAGCACTACAGCATATTCCTCAAAGCATGCCATTGGCTTCTATGGTTCTTGAATACAGTAATGAAGGTCTAGTTTCTTGAGATCCAAAGATAAATCACTGCAAAGTGTCTCTATTCTGCACGGCGGAAAGCATTATGGAAACGTGAAGGCAAGAGCCCACTAAAACAATAAGGTCAGTCAACGAGTCACTTGGCCTTGAGATGTCAGAGAGCAGATGTTTGCTGCTCATTTGGAGTCTGACACCCAGCCTTAAACTCTAGTTGTGCAAAACTGACAAAATCTCTGACTTTCAACATGATCCCCAAAGGCAGCTGTTCTCTGAGGAGAGGGAGAGGGATGATGACAAGACCAACCACTTGGTCTTTATCTGAAGATAATGAGGAGAACAGACACTCACTCATTAAGCCGGAGAGTGCCACCTTTGGGAGGATGGAACTACAGCACTTAAGGGCTGGACAGCACTTCAGTGTGCCTGGGATGAATTCCTGGGGACAGATTATCCCTTGGCGAAGGTGGTAATGAGCCCCGCACATGGCACTGGCTAAAGGGTTGCTGAAGACGGAGTATAAAGTGCATGGTGGTGTCCGATCCATAAGAAGTCTCTGCACCCCTTCACTGCTTTTCTCCCTGGGCTCCACAGCCTGTGCTGTGTTCTCTGCATCCTCTAGAATCCACAATCCCAAGGAGCGTTATTATCACCTGCTTCACAGACAACTAAGGCCCTGTAGAGTTGACTTGCAAAAGGCCTCGAGGCTGGTAAAATGTGGAGCTGGTATTTGAACCCAGGCATAACGGCCAGCGGGGATGACCAAAGGTCCTGGTGTCATCTGTGCTTCAGGACATTTTTCAGTCTCAAGAAGATGAAATGGTTGGTCACCTCTTTCTGGCTCCAAATCTTTTTGCTTCCCATTTTCCATTTTTTTTTCCCCATTTCTATTTTGGACCATGTATATGACCCATAATAGATGACCCATAATAGAAAATGCTTTGGGGCAAAGCTATATTTAAACATATGTATTTATGCTTTTTATAGACTGACTCCAATGCATAGATATTGCAAAGATAGTCTAAAGCAGGAAGGATGACTATACTTTTGTTTCGCTCTCTGTTTTTTTGAAGATAAAAATCAGTTATTTTCATTTAGATAATGGGGAAATGGACACCTACCGGTATACAATTTGCTTTTTAAAGTGAATTTTTTATAATAACTTTATTTTATTTAGTTTTTTATGTGGTGCTGGGGATGGAACCCAGTGCCTCACACATGCAAAGCAAGCACTCCACACTGAGCCACAGTCCCAGCCCAATGGTACACAGTTTTAGAATGAACAGTTCTAAGTAGTAAAAAACAAAACAAAACAAAACAAAAACACGTTTTTAAAAGATTATGTTACTAAGTGTTGAATTTGTCAGTAATTCAAAAACTGCCGCCAGGGTCATGGATCACTAGAAGATACAAAATGTATCTAAGCAACTCGTGATTATTTAAAGAGACCATTGCTTTGTCCCCACCCTCAGGATACAGGAAGCCAAGACAGTGCTTTCAGTTTGTGCTAAAAGTACCATCAAGGGATCAGCAGGACCATTCAACACAGGCTTGTTCTAAATATTTATAGGTGGACAAAATTACAAAATATAAAAGTTTTAGCAGCTGGAAATTTCAGTGGTCACAATATTCTCCCTGGTTTTTGTTTTCAACCTGAACCTACACATTGCTCCAAAATATGGTTTGGAGAGTTCACATCCAGGCACAAAGAGAATAACATCTGTGAAAACACAAGAGCCTGATGATATTGTGCTTCCATTCCATGGGAAAAAAAAAAATGTGGCATTGGTTCATGCTCAAGCTGGAATATATTTCCACATTAAAATAAAATTTGCCTTCAGTTTCAGAGGGAGCTTTGATTATGAGAAAAACACATCCAAAAGGAAAAAATAAAATTTTTTTACTAGGCATATGAAATGCCATCAAACAGCGTAAGAGATACTGGGCAAAATGCCACAACATCTCATGAAAATAGCTCTCAAATATAAAGTGACCAAGGCCAGTGAAACGGAAGGACGACCTCTGTCTGTCAATGATTTAGTATGTTAATGAACGTACAGAGAATCTGGCTAGCACTTGGAAAGTGTAATGTGTTCCCTGTATGTTGTTATGGGAAAAATAAAGACATATGAGTAAATAATGTGATATTACATTCAGCATCTTTTCTTGATAGTAAATTAGTTTTTTCAAAGCAAAAGGATCTTAGAAAGATTAATGTCTCCTTGTTTTCAAAGTCTCTGTTTTTGACTTCACATTAAATCTCATTGATTCTCAAAACAATACCTGAGTTGTGAGCAATACTACTGTTATTTGCAGGTGGAGAACTCAGGATTAGAGTATTAAAACTGCCCATTCAGGATGTCCCGAGTTATACATCTGGGGAGGCAGTTCAGCTGGACTGTCAGCTTTTATGGAGTGACATTTGCTACTCAAATTGTGGTCTCTGGACAAGTCACCTTAGCATCCCCTGGGTTTGTTAAAAGGCTCCACTAAGGGCTCTATTCTGACATGCTAGTAAGCTCTGTTTAACAGGATCCCAGATAATGCACACAGTGAAGCTGGAGGCTCTCTGCCTCTTGCCCCATAGCTGCGGGAATCCACCTCTCATAGATGTTTCCTCAAACATTCAAGAGACCATGTATCCAAACTTCTAGAGTTTGCCAGAGGCCTGGGAACATTGCCATAAACCAGCAGGTATGCGAGATCTTCCATTTTAAGATAATGAGCAGTTCACCATTCTGCTGCTACATCTAGGTACTATGAATGTTTAACCAAATGTAGAAATCCAGCCTCAGCTAAGTTCCCAGTTTGGCTGAGAGTTAGTACAAATCCAATCCTCTCTCACATGTGTTCTTTAAAAATGTTTTTATTTGTGTATTATAGTTGTATATAATAGTGGAGTTGGTTTTGACACATTGATACATGTATGGAACATAATTTACTCCATTGGAATTCCAGTACTTCCTCTTTCCCTTCCCTTGATCTCTCTACTGGTCTTTCTTTTATTTATTTATTGCTTTTTTATTGTTTCTTTATACATCTACATGTAACTGCAATTTGCTGTGTATATTTATATATGCACATAGCATAATTTGGTCAATTTTATTCCACATTTCCTCCCTTTTCCCATCCCTCCGCCATTAATCCCTTTCTTCTGCTCTACTGATCTCACTTCCATTTTCATGAGATTCCCTCCTCCCATTTTTTTATTTCCTTATTTCCTTCTATCTTCAGCAAATGAGAAAACATTCAACTCTTGACTTTCTAAGCCTGGCTTATTTCACTTAGCATGATGTTCTCCAGCAAATGCCATAATTTCATTCCCTGTTATGGCTGAGTAAAATTCCATTGTGTATACATACCCCATTTTCTTTACTCATTCATCTGTTGACAGACATGTGGACTGGTTCCATAACTTGGCTATTGTGAATTGTGCTACTATAAACATCAGTGTGACTGTGTCACCATAGTATGCTGATTTCAGTTGCTATGGATAAATATAAAGGAGTTGAAAATCTGGGTCATATTGTGGTGCCATTCCTTTTCATTTGAGGCATCTCCATACTACTTTCAAAAGTGGTTGTTACAATTTGCAGTCCCAACAACAATGTGTGAGAACACATTTTTACCCACATTCGTACTAGTGTTTATTATTATCTGTACTCTTTTTTATTTTTTATTCATTCCTTTTAGATATACATGACAGTGTACTCTGATACTTTATGCATATGTGGAGTATAACTTATTCCTAACAATTGCCATTTTGACTGGAGTGAGACAAAATCTCAACATAATTTTGACCTGTATTTCCCTGAGTACTGGGGACATTGAGAATTTTTTCCCATTATTTGTGGACTGTTTTTATTTCTTTTTTTCCAAAATGTCTGTTTAGTTCTTTTACCCATTTATTGATTGGGTTATTTGTTGTTTTAGGTGTTAAGATTTTTCTGGGTTTCTTACATATTCTGGATATTAACCCTCTGTCAGAGGATTAGAAGGCAAAAATTTTCTCCCATTCCATGGGCTCTTGCTCTACACTCTAAATTGTTTCATTTCCTATGCAAAAACTTTTTAACTTGAAAAAAAGCCAGTGCCCGCACTGATGTGTTTGAGTGCTGACCCTATGTTTTCTTCTAACAGTTGTGATGTTTCTAGTCTAATTCTAAGTCTCTGAACCACTATGGGTTGATTTGTAAATTAATATTGCCAAAATCATCACATCACTAAAAGCAATATACAGATTACATGCAATCCCCACCAAAATTCTAGTTACATTCTTCACAAAATGAGGAAAAACAGTCCTAAAATTCATATGGAAGAAAAAAAGACCTAGAGTAGTCAAAGCAATTATAACCCCAAAACAAACAATGTTGTAGACATCACAAAACCTGATCTCAAATTATACAGCAGAGCTATAGTAACAAAAACAGCATGGTATTGGAATCAAAACAGATATGAGATCAGTGGAATAGAATATAGGATAAACACACATGAAGAAAAAGTTACCAAAAACATTCATTTAAGAAAAGATAGCTTTTAAAACAAATGGTGCTGGGAAAACTGGGTATCCATACGCAGAAGAATGAACCTGGATTCCCACCTCTTGTCCTGCACAAGAGTCAAGTCAAACATTATTTTAATAGCTGAAACTTGAGAAAGAACTTTTACTTGACTAAACTTTAGTCAGGGTCCTAAACCTCCTTTCAAGCCTATCTGCTTTTTCCTTGTAAAATCCAGTTTTAACAAAGAACCGTGCTAAGTCACTTGAGCAATAACTCACCATCTGCAATATCTAATCACCCTCTATATCTGATCATGCTCCTTATCACCACTCTCAAAGTGTTAGCTGACACCCTGGTCTGTCTTCAGTAAGAATTCTGTTAGGTCAGTTGGGATAGAGTACCCCTTGTCCCCAAAGTTTTGTCTGAGTCCCACCATGTGCTTTGGCTATAATTTCGATGTGCCCACGGTGAATTCAAAGCTCAGTCCTATCTCCCTCCTCTAGAGGAAGACCCCTTGCTGTAATTCTTATCTGATATATCTGGAATAAATTCTTCCTCACTGTACTTTTCACAAGTCTCACTGATTAACTTGTTTCTTTCATAATATATATGAAAGTATTTTCGTTCACCCCAAGAGCTTTTGACATATGGAGGGTCATGCTAGCTCTTTCAACTTGCTGTCCTAAAAAGAAAAAGAATTAAAAAACTAACATCTTTCCAACAATACCTCATTGTATGAAATATGAAGTATATAAATTGTGTACTAGTTCTTACAAAGTCACTATCTGCATATTTCTTTGCTTTGCAGGGATGACCTCTCTCTTTTTGACCTGAGAAATACCATCCTTCAGATTAGAGTTTGTTTTTAATAAAGAGCCTTTTAGCACAAATGAAAGCTTAAATACCCAGAAATAACTCATTCCACCTGAGCATTTGTAATGTTACTTTAATCTTAAAAATTTATTTTCATATCATATAACTTATCTATAATACATAGAAACAGAATACATTTTAATTTTCAAAATTGGCATGGGTGGAGTTTGCTCTTTTCCTATTCTTTGCTTTCTGAACTGTCTATAATTTTATTTCTAATCAAAATAACCAAGTGAAAAAGTCCAAAGACTCTGAGGATTATTATGATGATAGTTAAGTTTTGCTGAGGAATGATCCCTGACAATCTAAATCCATAGGACATGAAGGTACAAGCAATCATCAAAATTGTATATATATTTTCTGTTATTTATGATAAATAAGCTTTTTATATCTTCCTAAGAATGCGATATTATCTATTTCTCTCTTCCTAGTATTTCTGACATATTAATGTCTAGAATTCACTAGATCATGATATGAAAATGCCAAACTGTGCAATCATCTGCTCCTGGAAAGATTCACAAGAAAGGTACAGAGCACCTCTGGTCAATTACCACAATTAATCCTGGACAGGAAGGACATCTATTCCCTTACTCTCAGTTGGACATACATTGCTACGTTGTGAAACAACTGGAGACTTGAAAGCAGAATCTATATTTTCTGTGGTTATTTTTAATTTTTTTTCTGTTAACAGATATTTGAATTAATTTGTGTTTAAAAGAGCCCATGTCTCCCTGAGAGGTCCAAAGGGTTTGGGAGAATTTTAATGGATGGTGAATTCAGATTTCCCTATTTTCTATGTCATCAAACAACATTTTTCACAAGACTGCCGAGAACGTTTAATGACATTAATAAATGGCTGAAAATCAACCATCATTAACTTTTGTGGAGACACCAAGTGTTCAGTTATAATGAAGAACAGAATTTAATGGATCCAAGGGCAAAGTTTAAAAACTGGGGGTGTTGCTCATCTTCCCACCTCGGAGTTCCTGTGAAAGTAGATGGAAAGAATATCATTTTGGCAAATTGTGGCCTTGATTCCCCTAATAGACCACTTCTCTTCAGTCATGGGGATTCACAGTGGACTTCAAGGCCCTGCAGGTCTTCAAAGAAGGAAGGTCACTGCTCCAGGAGCTCATGATAACCTTGAGGCCACAGTGCAGTCTAAAGTGCTTTGGAGCAGCAGAGGGAGGAATCAGAGATTAGGTCCTGCTGTCTTCTTGGCTAGGGCATCTTCTGCCCGTCACCCTCTGGCTGCTCCTCAGTGACTCTCACCCTGGCTGTGCTTCATGCTTGCCTGGGCAGATTTCAAAGCACACTGGCCTCCACTCATGCTGATTCAACTGGTGTAGGGTGTGGCAATTTAGGAAAAAACCCTCGAATGATGCTGAGGAACAGTTAAGGTTTAGAATCATGGGGCTTGAGCTTCCCACTTGGAATAACAAGCAGCTCCAAGAGAATGATACACAAACCTTCCCAGGTTGAGAAGAAATGAAGGGAAGAATTTACTCCAGTCTGTGATGTGATGCAAAACAAACAAAACCTCAAAATCAAAGCCCAGTTACCACCAAAGAGATGATTGCCCATCTTGGGCTTCAGGGAAACATATTGAGCTCTGAACAGGAGGAGCAGATACTAAGGAGAGAAAATAGTGTATATGCCTAACAATGGAAATTACTCCTTAGCCTGATTTCCTATTTCTCCTTTCCTTGTTTCATATTAAAATCTTTTGATGCCTTAGGATACCTTGAGGTGCTTATTAAAATCAGGACCACTCGTAAAAGCTTCCCAGTGTGCAGTTATAATTCTAACTAGTTCAGAGTAGAAAATGTTTGGGGTTAAAGTTAAAATAAATATCATTTGATCTTGAATTCTTGTGCAATGCCAAATTCCTCGCAAACCCTAAATATACACATGACAAACGTGCAGAGGCACCAATCTACTTCTAAATATGGTGGTGGTATACCTTTGTTTTTGGAAGAAAGTTCTCCTGTTCTTGCTTGCTTTCAGATTTTGTTTGGGGCTAATGTCCTTGACTCAAGGGCCTCTCAAAGTGTAGACTAACCGGAAGTCCAGTCTGCTGGAAAACCTTCACTAACCTGGACATCCCAACAGTGGCCTTCCTGAGCGCTCTCCACCACTCATTTTCTTCCATGATCATATATTATTTGCATTACAAAATACAAATTATTCAAACAAATCTCAGGGGTATATTTTATAATTTACTAGGTGACAACATTCTATCATACTTCATCTAACACAGCATGGGACACATACAAATCACTTAATAAACATATGTTAAATAAATTCATACTTGCAATTAACATTTGGGTGTGTGTGATATTGCAAAATAAAAACAAATCTAAACTTAAGCAAAGAGCTATTTATTTGACAAGGGTATTGCAATAGGGAGATCTCTCCTACCTCAACATCTGCCAACATTTCCAAATCAAACAGGAAAGGCCTTTTCTATTTTAGGGAAGGATAAGCAGGGCTACTGGGATTTTGTGGGGCAGTCTGATAAGATTCCATGGAAACAAGCACTTCCTTTTAAAATAAAATGGCAAAGTGGCTGGATGAACATATGCTTATAAATATATACCCACTCATTACTAAGCCAAAGCCTATCACGAGTTTATTTTAAAATCCTTAATAACAGCATGTGGATGATTTTCAATATGCTTTGTATATTCCTAAATTATTATAAATATTTGTGATGATCTACTTTATATATGTATAAAATATAGTCTATTTTAGTATTTCAGTCAAACTTAATATTTTGAATCATTGACAAATATTTTCAGTGTTAAATTATGGCTAAGTAGCTCCTCTAACAAAGTAATCCTGCTTATATAAAAGATTATCTGAATCATTATTAAGTTCCAATGCAACAAAATTAGTGGCCATGAAGATTCATGCTGATGTCATTTGTGTTCCCAGTAACTCACCACCCTCCTGCGAGAAGCAGCTGAACTTCTGTCTGAAGAACAGATTTTTCCTTTAATGTTACTCAGTGTTTTGAATTACAATTTTGCCTGTTTGATGCAGAAGATATAATATGTAAAACTATGCATTAATGCAAGTATTTATGTATTTGCCTCAAGAAAAAGAATATTGTAAAGCCTGGAATGACAATTATTCTTGAAAAGTATTCCAAAGTGCTCAACAAACATTAGGTTTCCTGTGTTTTCAAATATGAATTATCTTTACTATATAGTCAGAATGCAGTTGATGGAAATGTTTTGTAAACTATTTCCTGTTAGTTAAATGTTAAAAATAGTTGAAACAAGATAATCACGTGTTTGTGTGTGTTTATGTGTCTGTTTGTGGTGATTTATAATTTCCAAAATTAGAATGTCCGTGGTCAAATATGTTGCAGTTTCTAAATTACTGCAACTTTCAGGGCTCACTTGTGCTGAGGCATACAGAGAAGTTCTACTGTGAGAATAGAGAATATAGTTATTTCTGAATGAATGTCAATGGGGCAACTTATCTTTTATAACTAAAGTCTTATATTAATAATTTTTAAAAATCTAAAGCTCTATTCAAAGTAAATTTAGAAGAATATTTTAAAACATTTTATTAGAAGATAAGCAAAAGCTTAGGTTAAGTTTGAAAATTACTGAGTAAATAATCCTTACCAGTAATGTTCAGATCAAAGCGAAGAGAATGTTGAATGGTTTGAATGTGGAAAATGTGCCCCAAATGTCTGTGTGTTAAAGACTTGGTCCCAGCAGCGTGGTATGGGAGATGCTTTGCCTGCAAAAAAGGTGGAACCTTAGAGATGGGGTCTAGCGAGAGGTCCTTCCGTTATCAGGATTGTGGGACCCCAGTTGCTCAGTCTCCTTCTGCTTCCTGAATCATGCTGTGAGCAGGTTGCTTCTACACCTGCCTCTACCCTTATCAGAGGCCCAAATTAAAGGGATAGCCTGATCTTAGACTTGAACCTCTCAAAACATGAGCTAAATAAACTCTTTGTTTTATAAGTTAATTGCCTCAGATATTTCACTCTAGTAATACAAGAGTACCAAATAACAGCTATGAGTGAGGAACAAAGAATGTTTATAGAATGGAAAATTATTCAGCTAAGAGAACCTAGCTGCCTTGACAATCTTACAAAAGTCTGGATTTTTCTCTCTGAGCCTCCAGATGCCACTTGGTTCCATGGGGTTTTGAAGTTGGCACTTTCAGTACTTTCACCTTGTCCCCAAAACAAAAGTCAATCTGAAAGACAAAGAGTCACAATAACTCAGTCTGTTAACTCTTGTCAATTCTCACTGTCACAGAACTTTGTTTTAATAAGGGAAGCCAGTGATTTTTTGTGGCCTAAATCTGAGAAAGCCCTCTAGGATATTTCCAAAAACCCTTTGTGATATGGTGCTGAGTGGAACTTCCAGTACAGAGACTTTGGTTTTTCTTCCTTCAACCCCCTTCCAAGTTTCAATATGAGTGTTGGGCCACAAAAAAAAAAAAAAAAAAAAAAAAAGAAAAAAGAAAAAGCATGCAATTCATGGGAACAATAGTGTCTCCCTGAAATTTATATTGAAATCCTGACTCACTCCCAGAACATCAGAACATGACTGTACATGGAGATGGGATCTTTACAGAGATATCAGGCTCTGATCCACCTTACATGTATCCCTAGAAGAAGAGGAGATTAGGATAAAGAGAGAGATGATGTGAGGACTCAGGAGAAAATGACCACCTACAAGGCAAAGAGAGGTCTCCTGACCCTGGACTCCCATCCTTCAGTACTGTGACAATAGATGTCTGTTGTTTAAGACATCCAGGTTCTGCTTTGTTTGACAGCCCTATCAGTCTCTGATAATTTTGATCTGGAATGTTCCCCAAGGCCCATGCGCCCCCCAGTCCGTGGTATTATTGGTAAGTGGTGGAAATTTTAAGAGATAGAACCTAATGGGAGGAAGTTAGGTAATTGGGGACGTGTTCTTGAAGGGAGTATTGAGACCTTGGCCCCTTCCTGTTCCTCTCTTTGCTTCCTGGCTGCCATGAGATGAGAAGCTTCTAGCCCCACACACTCCACAGACAAATCATTCAGCGTTTGCTTTTTTGGGATTCACTTATTTCACTTAAAATGATATTCTCCAACTCCGTCCATTTACCTACAAATGCAATAATTTTATTCTTTTATATGGATGAATAAGGTTCCATTGTGCATATATACCACAGTTTCTTTCCATTCATCTATTGAAAGGTATCTAGGTTGGTTCCACAATCTAGCTATTGTGAATTGAGCTGCTGTAAACACGATGTGACTGTGTTAATGTAGTATGCTGATTTTAAGTCTTTTGCATATAGACCAAGGAGTGGGATAGCTGGGTCAAAAAGTGGGTCCATTCCAAGTTTTCTGAGGAATCTCCATACTGCTTTCCAGAGTGACTGTGACAATTTGCAAACCCAGAAGCAACGTAAGAGTTTATAAACTTTTTCACCACATCCTCGCCAATACCTGTTGTTGATTGTATTCTTGATAATAGCCATTCTAATTGGGGTGAGATGAAGTCTTAGGGTAGTTTTGATTTGCATTCCTCTTATTACTAGAACTTAATTGAGTTCTTGTCAATTCAGTTCATAGCTCTGTTCTCTACCTTTTATGTGTTACCATATTCCTTGGAGTGTATGACGATGGCTTCTGGGTGATCAACAGACATTGCTAATACCTAGCAAGAAGACCCTATTTCCCAACTGACTACTCTCCCAGGGAAAACTAATGGGGTGATATATATTCCTTCAGGGGGAAATGCCCCACATCCCTTTTTTGTTTATGTCTCTGAGAAAAACATCTCTGACCTAACATTTTCATACAGTTTCTGCCAAATTCCACTTGCTAGAGAGAGTCATTTACTATTTTCAACAAAAATGTTAGCAAATTGTGGGTTAAGATACACTTTCATGACATTTTCCAAGAATATGTTTATAGTATGGTTCTGTCTTCATCTCCACCCAGAAGGCCTCCAGGGAAATGCTACAGGCTCTATCTGGAACCAATTTAGAATTAAACATGGGACTGGAACTCATATCTCTTAGTTTAGCCAATTAGTTGTTCTTTCTAATAACATAAATCTGTTATTATCCTAATTTAAGAGTAAAATGAATTCTCAAGTGGTATCTCATGACTTCCAGTCTCCTAAAAACGTAATTATATTTTAGCCAAATTTTAGGCTCAATAAATATAGTTAACTGTGGTAAAATGAAAAGCTAGAGAGCTAGGGAGATCTGTAAGGGGATTGGGTTCCATGATTTTTTTTTACACTAGTTCACGTTCCTAGAGGAAAGTTATAATGTACCAGGGAAATGTATCAAGTTCAGGGCAATCATTCAATTTTGTTGATAATGGAGAAAGAAAAATACTTTCTGTGAGCAAATGCATTTTAAAAGAATCTGATATTTCAAGTCTTTTACTTGGCGTTTCTTACAGAAAAAGAGATTTAGGATACACATAGCAAGAAGCAAATATTTTACATTGTTTTCTTTCTTTATTCTGATGAATTTCCTCAGATACACAGGCGATAAGGGCTCTCTCTTCTGCCATCCCATTTTATATTTTTATCTGGCGTCTGGTTCTCCCACGGCACATGTTGATTATGTGGCATAGAATAAAATACTGTATTTCACTATACTTTTCCCACTACAGTTAGGAATTTAGCTTTTGTCCTTTTATAAACACAATTGTGGAATCTTGAGGACACTGATTTGGAAGGGAAAATACAATGAAAGTAAATTATCAACTTTGCACATAGCTATCTAATAATTTCCTTCTCAGAGACCAACTGCCCTTATTATTCAATTAGATGTTCTCTATTACTTGAATATGAAAACAGAATTATAAGTTACAATTGGGTCCAACACGCTGAATGGTTCCCAGATTGCATGGTAATGGATTTATCAATGTTGAGATACTTGAAGGGTTCATCCAAAGGCTTCATATTTTGAGCTGGTCTGAGAAAGAAAGCCTTTCTCTAACACTTCAATCACAGTGAATGACTGAAGGTGACTGTACAGAGGGCCATGAGCCAGAATTTTCTGTAATATTATATTTAATACTTTAAAATGAAAAAAGTGTACTCCATGAGTTTATCACATTTTTTGAGATAATGTCACTAAATAATTTTACTTCTTCTTTTTTTATATAAAGCTGTTTTTTTAAATTTATTTTTACAGAATGCGTTGATTCATTGTATACAAATGGGGTACGATTTTCATTTCTATGGTTGTACACAATGTAGATTCATACCATTCGTGTAATCATACATATACATAGTGTGATGATGTAGGACTCAGTCCACCATCTTTCATACCCCCGCTCCCTCCTCCCTCTCATTTCCTGCTACATAATCTGAAGTTCTTCCATTCTTCTCTTACCCCCCACTTTTTATATGTCATCATCCACTTATCAGGGAAAACATTCAGCCTTTGGTTTTGGGGTATTGGCTTATTTCACTTAGCATGATATTCTCTAATTCCATCCACTTACCTGCAATTGCCATAATTTTATTCTTCTTTATAACTAAATAATACTCTATTGTATATATACCCCAGTTTCTTTATCCATTCATCTGTTGAAGGACATTTATATTGGTTCCACAATCTTAACTATTGTGAATTGAGCTGCTATAAATATTGATGTGGCTATGTTACTGTAGTATGCTGATTTTAAGTCCTTTGGGAATAGGCCAAAGAGTGGGATAGCTGGGTCAAAAGGTGGGTCCATTCCAAGTGTTCTGAGGGATCTCCATATTAGAAAAGACCAAATAGTTATAATAATGGGTTAAATAATTTACTCTTTGGGATTTATTTTAGACAAGATATTAGAAGGTAAGTTACTATTGACTCAAAAATGGCAAAAATGGAAAAGGTAGATAATACCAAATGTTGGCAAAGTTGTGGATTCCCTTGCTCTTGATGGAAGGAAGTTCAATAGAAAACTATTTAGCAGGCTCAGAGTTGAATTAACATCATCTTCTATTCCTAGGAATACGCCTAATAGAAACACATGCACTTACTCATCGGAAGACATGTAAAAGAAGTTCTTAGCAGCACTATTAGTAATAACCAAAACCAGGAAAGAGTCTGAATATATTTTATTCACAGGATGGAATGCTATAATCATGAGAACATATAATTCACAGTGCAAAGAAAGTCTACAAACATTCCATTGAGAAAAAGAAGGCAGGCTCCAATGAGCACACAGAATGGAATCCATTCTTGACAAGCTCAGAAAACAAGCAGAACTAACCCATGGTGGCTAAGGCAGGAGAGAGGCCAGGGAGTTAAGGACCCAAAGTGGGAGGAAGTGTCTTCCAGAACGTTGTGTGCTATGTGCGCACTGTGCACTTAACTTCATGGATGTATCCAGCTATAACCTATGTCGTGATCCTTTAAAAATGGTTTTTATGGACTCAATGAAAAATTTTAATTAAAACAAATTGGAGGAAGAAAATCTACATTAACTGAATTTGTATCCTGTAGAAGAATGACTATGAATACCTTGAAGATATGACAGATAAGCCTGGAAAGCTTTGAAATTTGTGCAGAATAGGGAAAATATAGACTCTGGAAATATTCTCTGTTATGGTTTAGATGTGAGGTGTCCCCCAAAAGCTGACACATGAGACAACACAGGAAGGTTCAGGAGAAACGATTGAGCTGAAAGACTCTTAACCTAATCAGAGAACTAATCCCTGATGGGAATAATTGAAGTGGTAGAGTGTGGCTGGAGGAGGTGGAAATTGGGGTGCGGCCATGCGTATATATTTTGTATTTGGAGAGTGGAGTCTCTCTCTGCTTCCTGATCATGATCTGCCACACTCTTCTGCCATGATGCTCTTCCTCACCTCGAGCCCTGAGGAATGTAGCTGGCCTTCTATGGACTGAGACCTCTGAAACTGTGAACCCTCAAATAAACCTTTCCTCCTCTATGATTGTGCTGGTCAGATCATTTAGTCACAGCAGCGAAGAAGCTGACTAAAGCATCTCACAAGAAACATGTTACCTTCCTTAGAATCCTCTGGGTGTCCGAAGGGAGAGGACTGTTTAAGAGGTGGCGGGAAAGTGCCCGAGAGAAATGGGATCCCCCTCGGAAGCTCCTTCTCCACACACTGACAGCCTCCCAGTTAAACTCTGCATGTCATTTCCCTGTGCTCAGCAAAGGGGTGTTCCTCTCCATTTCCATCTACTCTCTATGCTAATGTCAACAGCAAGAAAACAAAGGGCAGCTTTCTCAGAGTTATTTATAAGAAGGTATAATGCTCTCCGAGAATGTGCTTCCCTACTCCTGTTTACTGATTTGATGCCATTCTTTTGAAGTCTTGGAAAAACAGAACACCAGTTTCCAGGCGCATGCTAGAGATCAAGTGCATCTTTTGGCTGGGCCCCTTCCTTTCCTTCAGGTTTGCTGAGAGTGATGTCACAAGGACACATAGACACTTGCTGTTGGAAGTGAACTCTGTATCCCCTGACTCAGGAGCACAGGGCACCAGATGGCAATGACTTTTTATTCTGTCCTTAGATCTCTTGCCCCCCGTTGAATCTGGTCTGCAAGAAGCATCCCCAGGAGGCTGCTATTCAGGAACCTCTTGCAGAAAACATCATCACTAATTTGTGTCTGATTGTATTTCTAGAAAGATCACACAAACCAAAATTATAAGAGATATTTTATTTTCCCTCCTTTGCCTACCCACCCTTCCCAACTTGCCACATACTGGCCACAAGGCAGAACATTCTAGTCCTCCGAGAACAAAGAGACTCTGGGCACAAAGGTTACAAAAAAAAAAAAAAAAATCCCTCCCACCACAAGCTGCAACCAGGGGCCTGAAGTTCCTGTCCTTTCTCTGATCTATCCAGCTGCTTAGATTTTTTTGGAAGACTGTTTCTCTCAGGTTTCTTCTCAGATTGAGGAAAGTAGTTCTTTGAAAGTTGTCGTTTTACAGGGACCACAGCAAAGAAGAGGAATCAGTATATTTCAAGTATGATAATTTTGTATTTCCATTGAAATAGGGGTAGACCCTGGAAACCATGTGTTCCTATCCCTCAGTGAGGTACAAGCAGAATAGGCGGCCCTCCCAGATTACAGTTTTCCCCAGGTAACCTGTCGCTTAAAACGCTGAAATGATACCAGGAAGGTGAAAAGACTCTTCAAATGTAATAAGGGATTTTCATTGTTTCTCATTATTATTGTTTTTGGTTTTATTTTTTCAACTGGAAAATTATTCTTGTGAAAATTTTCAACTATTGCACATAAAATGATGTTTAGCAAGGACTGCTCAGTGCTTGGAAGCTGTGAAAATCTATTTATGCTCTCAAAACATCTGTAACCCCCAGCGGAGCTTTGGCTCTCCTTTCTATATTTGCCTTCCAGTAAAAACACAGGAGAGCAGCGATTTCCCATCGACGATGCAGTGCAAAGCTATAATCTTGGGAAGAAATGAGTAAACACATTACGGAACAGCAGTGTGGATGAGGAGGCACTATTGTCTGGTTGCTTCAGTAAAAGGCACAGGGAATTAGCTGACCCTGTGCATGTAGATGGGGATTAACACAGCCCTGACTCGCGCTCACTATTTAGACTCAAACGATTTGATCAATAGATACAAACCACCCCAACCAAAATTTCAAACTTACTGATAATCATGGTCAGCACATAAAGTCCTTATGACTGTGTTAAAACTATTGGAGCTAAAAAGATAGAAATAAAGTGCTATGTATTGAGCCTGTGATATACAAGGCACAGAGTTTATATTCTTAAATTTTTTAATCTGTACATATGTACACATACACATACACAGATATCTTTAAGAGTAAAATCAGTATCTCAATTTTATGGAGGAAAATTTTAAGTGTAAAAAAGAGAATATTTTATCCAAAGTGACAGATACTGCTATGTGTATATACATATATACACATACACATATTCATATATGAATATATGTACATATATATCTTTTTTAAAGGATGAAATAAAATTTAATCTTTTTTATTTTTTATATTTACAGACTCCTTTTTGATTCATCATACAGAAACGGGGTACAACTTTTCATTTCTACCGTTGTACACAATGTAGATTCACACCATTCATGTAATCATACATGTACATAGGGTAATGATGACTGTCTCATTCCACCATCTTTGATATCCCCACCCCTGCCCCCTCTCATTTCCCTCTACCTAATCTAAAGTTCCTCCATTCTTCTCTCACCTCCCCTCCCCACCCCCATTATGTATCATCATCCACTTATCAGGTAAAAAATTCCGCCTTTAGTTTTTTGGGATTGATTTATTTCGCTTAGCATGATATTCTCCAATTCTGTCCATTTACCTGCAAATGCCATAACTTTATTCTTCTTTATGGCTGAATGATAGTCCATTGTGTATATATACCACAGTTTCTATATCTATTCATCTATAGAAGGGCATCTAGGTTGGTTCCACAATCTAGCTATTGTGAATGGACCTGCCATAAACATTAATGTGGCTGTGTTATTTGGTATGCTGATTTTAAGTCCTTTGGGTTTAGGTCAGGAGTGAGATAACTGTGTCAAAAAGTGGGTCCATTCCAAGTTTTCTAAGGAATCTCCAAACTGCTTTCCAGAGTGATTGCACCAAATTGCAACTCCCCAAGCAATGTACGAATGTGCCTTTTCCCCCACATCCATGCCAACACTTATTATTGCTTGTGTTCTTGATAATAGCCATTCTAATTGGAGTAAGATGAAATCTTAGAGTTTTTTAAATTTGCATTTCTCTAATTACTAGAGACATTGAACACTTTTTCATATATTTGTTAATCACCTGTGTATCTTCTCTAAAGTGTCTATACAGTTCCTTGGTCCATTTATTGATTGGGTTCTTTGTATTTTTGGTGTAAAATTTTGTAAGTTCTTTGTAAATTTTGGAAATGAGTCCTCTATCTGAAGTGCATATGGAAAATATTTTCTCCTACTCTGTAGGCTCTCTTTTCACATTATTGATTGTATCCTTTGCTGAGAAAAAACTTTTTAGTTTGATCCTTGCTTTGATTTCTTATGCTTTAGGAGTCTTGTTAAGGAAGTCTGGTCCTAAGCCAACATGATGAAAATTCAGGTCTACTTTTTCTTCTATTTGGTGCAGGGTCTCTGGTCTAATTCCTATATCTTTGATCCATTTTGAGTTGAGTTTTATGCAGGGTGAGAGATAGAGTTTTAATTTTATTTTACTGCATATGGATTTCCAGTTTTCCCAGCACCATTTGTTGAACAGAACAGGCTATCTTTTCTCCATTGTATGTTTTTGGCTCCTTTGTCTAGTATGAGGTAACTATATTTATGTGAATTTGTCTCTGTGTCCTCTATTCTGTACCATTGGTCTGCCTGTCTATTTTGTTGTCAATAGCATGCCTTTTTTGTTACTATTGCTCTATAGTATAGTTTAAGTTCTGGTATTGTGATACCTCCTGTTTCACTCTTTCTGCTCAGGATTGCTTTGGCTATTCAAGGTCTCTTATTCATCCAGATGAATTTCATGGTTGCTTTCTCAGGTGAAAGACCTCTACAATGAAAACTACAGAACACGTGTATATCTTTACACACATACATATGTATTAGATGTAGATATATGTATATTAATGTAAATATTATTTTATACTGACATCTCAATATAGTCCATATTGATGGAATGAAAGAAGAAAGAGATTCAATTTTTTTCTTTTAAGGTTATTTTGTTGTTTTTTTTTTTTTTTTTTTTTTTTTGATTTTTTGATACTGCCGATTGAATCCAAAGGTGCTTTATCACTGAGCCACATCCTCAAACATTTTAATCTTTTGTTTAGAGACAGGGTCTTGCTAAGTTACTGAGGCTGGCCACAACTTTGCAATCCTCCTGCCTCAGCCTACTGAATTGCTGGATTATAGGAGTGCACCACCTGCCCAACCAGAGATTCAGCTCTTACTTTTAAATTTGTGTCACATGCTGTTGCACTGATAGCATTTCTCTGATATGGTGACTGTCTTATCTTCCAGTCTTTATATTTTACCAACCAACACATTAGACAGAAAAAAAAAATTAATTTTCTAAAGCCTCAGTCATATTTAAAATACCGTATTATCTAGATGTTTTACTATAACCATGTATTTATTCTATAATTTTAAAATAATTTGAAATACCACATTGTCAGGCAATGGCTATTCATTTTGTGCCAATAAATTTACATCTTTCACTTAACTAGGTGCTTTTGCAGTTAATTCACTTTATGAAGCTCAAAGTTTGGAAAATATTACTTTTATCATGTGTCTGAGACATTTGTGTCCTGCTTTTAAAAAAAAAAAAAGTACTGCACATGAGTTAATTTATGATACACAATTTCTCATAAGCAATTCTGGAGGCTGGAAGTGCAAGATCTAAGTGCTGGAGGTGACTAGGCCCTTCTTGCAGCTTTATCCCATGGCAGATGTGGAAAGTTAAGAGAATGTAAGGGTGAGTGTGGGTGGGGGGAAGTTTGAATTCATTTTTATGACAAACTTGCTCTCCCAATATCCACACTAATCCATTCATGAGGGCAGCCCTCCTGGTCTAATTACCTTTTAAAAGTTTCATCTCTACCACAGCTGGGAAAGTTAGTGGGGAGGAGAAATGGCAAAAGGATGGTTAGCAGGTACTATGCTGTGGTTGGAAAGAAACGTAGTTTCTAATGGTCTTATAACACAGCTCTCAGGTAGCTGGTATTGACAACGATTGATTGCATAATTCAAAATAGCTACTAAATGGGATTTGGGATGTTCCCACCACAAAGATGCTGTGTTTGAGTTGATGGTTATGCTAGTTACCCTGATCTGATCATTATACTTTGTATACATGTAGTGAAATATCACACTGAATCTCATAAATGTGAACAATTATGATATCTGAATAAAATTTTTAAAAATATATTTTTAAAAAGTCACACCTCCAAATATTGTTGTGTTGGGGATTAAACAGGTAACATGTGAACTTTGGGAGACACATTTAAATCATGGCACCATACAATGAAATTGAAGCCAATACGTCATTTTGTTCTGTACAAGAATGAGTAACACAATGGTTAAATATGCCTAGTGGAGGTGGAGATCACATATGTTTGATTACCCTTTCAATAATCCATCTAAACAAAGGTTTAATATTGGCTTCATCCAACGGTTTTGTATGCTTTACCAAAGTCATTTAATGCTTCAGAATGTCAACAAACAATAAAATTGTTGGCCGAACAGCATTGAAAGAAAGAACTGTCACTATCTCAGATACTAGTATGTAAATAGAGTCAATGATTAAAAAGGAAATTGCTTAAAGGATATTTGTAATATGTGTTGTGTTGAATTGGAAATCCATTGAGAACTATTTCATACAATGATACAGTGAATTATAAAAGACAGACAAAATGGTTAATCAAGAGAAGGAAGGATGAGTTGAGGTCTGCTTTGAAAAAGGACTAGGATTGCCTAGGAGTCAGAAATGATGGTGGTATAAAGGATATCGCTCTTACTCCCATAACGTTTCAGCCAACTCTCTTTCTGATGGTCCTTCCCTGGGGCCATCATTCTGCAACCTGGTACTACTAATTCATCTCCAAGTGGCACAGGAGATGATGCACACATTAATTGAAGGTATCTTCATGGCAGACTTTTTATATACAGTATCCCTTTTGTGATGCTCTGATAGTCTCCCGATTCACAAAGGAAGCAGCTAAGGTAGATGCCCTTTAAGAACAGGTCTTGGATTATCATCACAAAAGTTCTAGAAAAAGCATGGAACAGGTTCTATTTATTTCTTCAGCATTTAATGCTCTTTCTACCATAGCACCCACTGCAGCATTAGGAACTTAACACACAATTGTCTAGTGTGCGTTGCCTGGAAAGAGCAATAGTCAATCAGATAGATGAAAAGCATATTTTCAGAAGGAAATTTTAGTCTTTATGATAACCATCTGGTTTGGGAGAACTCCTTGGACAGTCAGATTTCAAAGCAGCTCTCATACAAAACTATATGGCCAGCATCACATTGGGATACTTGAACAGTCCTCAAAATATGTGAACTTGAAATTCTTTTGTGCTCTTTAAATTTGTATAGGATCCTGAGGTTGTTTTGTTACGACAATCAGAATATACTCTATTAAAAATTAAAAGAAAATCTGAAAGCATTTCTGTAACCATATATTTAAAACAGCATTAATAAAACTAATGCAGATTAACATAAATGATATTTTAATAAAATGATAATTTTCTAAAATACATACAAAAATATTTAAGAGAATGACACTTTCTTATGCTTGCTTATCTCTTGATTATTAAGAGGCAACTGAATTTTCATTTATGCTTATCCAGTGTTGTTTTGTTGAAGTACCCAAAGAAAATTATGACTCCCAAGGTATGTTAGAAACATAATATTTTGACAGGTAACTCAAGTAATGGTGGATATTCCCTGACACTACTCCAAAAATCAACAATTGATCATTTCTTAAGATGAGTTGTAATGTGGACCCTGAAATCTTAACAATAGATCAATAAACTCTTTGTAGTCTCTTACATGAAAATCCACTGGATGTTGATTGTGAGATATCATTCTTGAGTCCTCAGTAAAATATCTGTTCATAACTGACATAAGAAATCCCAAATGATGGAACACTTAATACTGCAGTTTAGAAAGGACAACATTTGTTAATATTAACATGGACCTCATCAGAAACTCAATTTTTAAGTATTAGGAAACTCTCAAGCTCATAGCAGCAGACACAAGTTTTTCAACATTTTTATTTTCATGTGAGTACTATAATTTTCACTCGAAAACACCAATATTATCATCATCAGTGTTTTTTTCTGGGAGTGACAGGCTCACATCCTGTCAAGGGATGCATACCAAATAGCCCAGTCTTCACACCCCTGTTCTGGTTCATGGAACGGGGCTGACTGAGCCTAAATCTGCCACAGAGTGCTCTCCCCGCCATTGCTGTCTGGTGGTAAAGCTGAAGTACATCGTGGGTACTGCCCATTTTGTCACCCCAAATAATGAAAAGACATATACTCAAGGGTCAAGATTTAAGAAAACTAATACAATTTTACTACTTTGTCAAGAATGTTTTTTTGTTTGTTTGTTTTTTCATCTCTCTGTGAGGGCACAGCCAGTGACCACCCATCCACCAATGCAGCTTGATGCCACTGTCTTGATTTGCATTAGGATGTCAGCAGGTTTACCCACCATTGCTTTTGAATTTTGATCAAAATCACAAAACACACTGCAGCAGGTACTTGACATCTCTGTGTTTCTTTTAATGAAGAAACTTATACATGCAACTCTTCCAATTCTGTCTCAGATTTTCTACATGAAATTGGGTTAAGAAAGATTTATAAATAACCAAAAAAATGCAAAAATGTAAAATGCTTGCAAGTACCTAGCCCCTTCTCTTATCTTTCAATCAAATTCAGGAAACACCTGAATGCAAACGTCTTCTGTGCAATGCCTTCTGAGAACTTTCGATTCCTGACCCACTGCACTCTTCTGCTTGCCCTTGTCTGGTCTCCTTTCTGGCTTTCTCCTTCCATGACCCATTTGAAGCGTGGAGTGGGTTTAGGCTGGGAAGGCATTCTTACAATGTCACACTCTAAAACCATTCTGGGTCCATTTATGAATTGAATCTTAAACATTGGTGATAATGAAGAAAAAAGGCTCGAATTAAGGGGTTGAGGAGAAGGACTCATGAAAGACAAGGCATTTGAAGTGAGACTCACGACGGCCAAGAGGCTGATCAGGTGGACCACAGAGCAGCACACAGGACACAGGAGTCACAGGTTGGGATACCCAGGTGGCCTCACGCATCAGTCCTGGGAAGACCTAAGCTGAAGCTTCACTGGTGGGTTTTATTTGATATTTGATGTGGAACAGTCATGGAGGAGTGACAAAATGATCCAGCTTCTGCTTCCTGATGCTCCAGTGGCAGTGTGTATGACAGATCAGAGGCATTTGACAAGAGACAATTAGATAAAATATGTCCCTTATTTGAGAGGGCAGAGACCTGGGTAAATGAACAACAACAAAAAAGGTACTTTAAGTAGAAAAACAATTATCATGAACCACTGGATACTACTGTAATATTCTTCTTGGTGACATATAACTAGCACCTTCAGGGTATTGGACCTGGGGCTCTGTGCTTTTGAACACAGCCATGGCGACTTCCTTTTTGGGAGGCTAACACAACACACAGAAGCAAAGTTGGACAGATTCTCCCAGAAGGCAAATAGTGTGGAAATCCTGTGTCTCTTTCAGCAAGCACCTCCATGCTACTCACCAGCTAGTGAGAAGTGCTTTCTGTCCCTGTCCTAAACTCCTGCAAATAACAGTAATAATGTCAAGATGGGAGCTTGGTACTGCGGGAGCTTAATTCCTGCCTGTTGTTAGCCTAATGTGCTCCCTCACTGGATTGAATTCTCCTGATTAGCATAACCCATAACCCTTGGCGGCTGTCTTCAGAGCACTGTCAGCCTCAGAATAATTGTGGCAGCTATTTTTAAAGAGCGGTAATTAAAAATAGTCCTGCAACAGGACGGCTGATTGTCCTAATGCATTTGCTTTTAGTCATACATCAACATGGCTGCTTAGTTCACACGTACAGGGCACTTCTGATTTTAATATTTGAAATAGCTAACATTTATTGTCGAACACTGGAGTAAGACTTTGAAACCATTATCTTATAAAAGTTTGATTTTTCTCCAGAAACTCAGGAAACTGCAGAGGTAGAAAATTGGTATAGGGTGGTTAGATAACTTACCTGGCAGGACACACAAGACTGTGCTGAAACTGCAATTGAGTTTTGTGAAATCCAGGGCTCATATTCTTGAGAATATGTTTTTTTTTACTGCTTATAACTAGGCCTGCGTGCAAAAAGATGCTTCAATCTCAATAACAGGGAACACATATTCTGACATAATTTTATTGTAAATAAAGTTAAATAATGACACTTTTATTTATTCTGTGAGTTAGGTCAGGACTGGTGATAATAAAGACAGCTGTGCTAATTTAAGCAGTTGAGAGGAAACACCATTGTGCCTGACACTGCAGGAAATGACTTTTGCCTGGCCCATTTCTGTCAGTACGTATGCCACAGAACTATTGTCAATGTTTTGTAAATAAAAAAAATCTGCGCAACCCTAGTTACTCAATAAGACATTCCACTCCAGCAATCTGACCCATAACCAGTGTAATGGGAAGAGTGAGACATGCTGGAGACCCCACTGATGGGGGACAATAGTGACCCATGTTCCTGTAATTTCCACAGCCTGGTTATAGTCTTTCCACCAAATCATAAGTCTCCCCTAGATCCCTCTAACAGAGTGTCTCTTTGTGGAAGTTAACTGGTACAACAGGCAGGATTCTAAAATGTTCTACCTACATTAAAATGTTCTGTCCGCTGGCCATTCAATCAAATAGGAATACGGGTCCTCAAGAGAGAGAATTGAGATATAGCAAAGTCCCAAATCAGATGACCTTGAAATACAAGAAGAAGAGAGTATGCATGACCTTGTCACATGGTCTTTTTAAAAGCAAAGAACTTCCTTTGTGTGGCAACAGATGGGTAAGGAAGTCATTCCAAGCAAAAGAGGACTCTTCCATGAAGGGGTTATTGTGCCAAGAATTGGGGTAGGGGGGTCACCAGGAGCCAAGTATAACCGGCTGTCAGCAAAGAAACAGGGGTTTAGTCCCACAAACACAAGCGTCCAAATTCTGCCAACATCCCAGTGAGTTTGGAAGTGGAGTCTTTCCTAGAGTTACCAGGAAAGAGCTGGTCTGGCTGATGCCTTTCATATTGGCTTTAAAAAATCCAATGCAAACAATGCAGCTGAGCCCACTGGACTTCTGAACTACATAAATGGACAATAACAGAAGGATATCATTTTCAGCTGCCATATTTGTGGTCATTTGTTACACAGCAATAGAAATTTTAATACAGCCAGATTTGGTGTCACAATAGCTTTTAATTCTGCCATAATTCATTTTTTAATCCAGCAATTGAAACATCGATTTTAGAGGTAATTTTTTAGAAGTTACCACTTATGACTAAATATATTGAGGCTAAATAGTCAGTAGCTTTTATTTATAGTTTCTTTAATATCCCAAGGTATCAGTCCAGTGTGATTTATGTGTTGTCTGTTTGGATCACCTGTTATGCTGATTTCTCAACGATTTAAATTCAAAGTGCGACATAGTGACACAAGTCACTATTTGCTCTTGGTGCACAGACTGGGATCTTTTTATGCTCTCTGCTATTCATAGGACTGTGGGACTAATAAGAAACTGGAGGCTCATGTCAGCATCCTTAAGTTTTCCTATTATAAAATCTACCTTCTAATTCATTAAATCCTCATACATTTCTTTTTCTAATTCTTATTAATATGATTGCTGTTTGCAATGAAACAATTATTTTCCCAAATGTTTGAGTAAAATTGATGGTTGAGAAGAAGGTTCCTTTTTATTTGGTAGTTTATCATATCCCCACCTCACTGATCCCTTTCTTACCTCTTTCTGTCACCAAGGAGAATGTTGTCCCCACGGGGCGGGGGGGGGGGGGGAAGGAGCGCGCATGGCCAGGTTCTTGCTGTTCCCATGTTCTGCATGAGTTGTAGCACAGAAGCCTGTTCTCTTGAATTTACTGTGTGGCAGGTGTTTTTAACTCTGCTTCATGGAAGAAGACAGTGCCCAAGGAAGTATTGCCAGATTTGCTGAAGGTCATAGTTGATTCAAAATCAAGAAAAATTGGGCAGTGGTGAGGAGACTATTAACCTTAACTTTTCCTCTGGTCTCCCAGATCTTTTAGGATGAGTCTGAGAGAATTTTCAAAGGAAATTCCTTCTTTATTTTCCCCCAAAGAGAAAACATTATGGCAGGAGGTCAGTAATCCTACCAAGATACCTGTTCTCATTCTCAAGGACAAGCAATTGGCTAGATTCATATTTTCAAATATGCTTATAGTTATCAAAAATGTCATGCATTACCAAGCCATGCTCCTGGATTTGTCTTCTGATGCCTTCAGGGTAAAATAGAACTTTGTCTCTGCAAATACAGTTGAATGGACCCACTTCCTTTTCTACAGCAGAGTTTGCAGCAGCCAGGTTCTGCGGTTCTTTGTGCCGGTAGTGAATTCCATCCTTATTTCTGGAACCATCTTATACACCCTTAAATCACAGCCATGTAGGGTTGGCAACAGACACTATCAGAACTGAAGAACTTATCCCTCAAATATGAAAGAGTTTACTGATAAGAAAGCCAACTGTATAGATCAGAGTCTCTGTAAGGTCAGGGCAGGGACACAGTAAGGATTGTTGTCTGGATTTGTACAATTGACCTTTGCCAATGTGGTGCAAACGACTTGAGCTCTGTGTGTGGTGTGGGGAAGAGAGAGATCAATAGCTAAATTTAATACTCACTGCACGCCTGGAGCAAGCACTCCTCATCATAGCCTTGTGAAGTGCAAAAGAGAAATAATTGCACCCAATTTGTAATTGAGGAAAAGCAAACAAATTAAGATTAAATAACTTATTGGCTATCAGTGGAAGGCACTCAAAGTGGTGAGACTCAAAGGAATACCATGATTTTTCATGAGATATGCTTTTCATTTGATTTACCATAATATAAAAAATCAATCAGTCCAGGCGTGGTGGTGTATGCCTGTAATCCCAGTTGCTTGGGAGGTTGAGGCAGGGGTATCGGGAGTTCAAAGCCAGTCTGGGCAGTTTAGTGAGGCCCTAAGCAACTCAGTGAGAACTTGTCTCTAAATAAAATATAAAACAAGAGCTGGAGATGTAGCTCAGTGTTTAAACACTGCTGTGTTCAATCTCCAGTACCAAAATAAGTAAATAAATAAATAAATAAATACCATATTACACATGGGTGATAAGCACACTGAGGTTTTCAGAAAGAAGGCAAAATAAGAAATCTTCCATTCATTTAAAAATACAAGTTGTGACTCCAGTTATAGGGGTTGGTCTCTACCTCTCTAATTCTAAGATAAATGAAGAGTTTGAGGAATTAGACAAAGTGTTACTTTGCAATGACTTTGGTGGCATCTACAAATGTCCAAGAAAGCAGTCAGTGTCAAGTTGGGCTGCTGCTTGTGGGAAGACTCACCAGGGATACATATGGGGCATTCATTCTTCGGATGTCTTTTTACATCACACACTGTTAACACTGTTACACACCTAATGTCAACGGTTCCAAATTCCAAGTAGGTTTGAGAAGAATATTAAATACAGTTCTGTTTCATATCCTCAATGTGCTTTAGAAAGTAAGTTATTTGTGTTTTTGCAAAACTCTTTCACCTACACTAAAATTATCTCAACTCAGGTGTCCTCAGAGTACAAGCAGCAAAGCGGCTTGCTCAACGTATACAGGACCATGAGAAATCACTCTCCTCCATCCTGGACATCAGCTCAGATATCTTCTCCTACCTCACATTGATTTAAAAAAACAGGTACTATTTTTCTCAGTGTCTGGATCCCTGAGATAATTAAATTCTTAAATCCTCTTTCAATTCTGTGTTGTCTGCAACTCGACATAAAATCCACACTGGGGAACTTGCTTTTATGGAAATCATGGGAGAAAGAATTACATTTTAATTGTTTAAATCTCCATCCTCACATACATATTCATTCAATATCTGCTGGTAGGAATTAGACCTTAGAGATGGGAAAATGAGGAAGCAAATCAGACTCTGGATCCCCTGGAACATACAGTCAGTGAAGACAAGTATCAAACAGAAAATTACACATTTACTTCCTTATTTACTTCCTTATAACTGCTGTAGATTTTATAAGATAAAGTGTCCTCTATGACTGGGATGGTAAAGCAAGTCATTGACATTGTGTCCAAAAAGTGACTATTGATGTGAAATTTGAAATTTGAGTTTTTTTTTTTTTTTCTTTTTTTTTTTTTATGAAGGGGAAGGGAGAATGGGAAGAGTATGCTCCTGTTGGAGAGAATTAGCTTGGATGAGGTTATGAAGACCCAAAGCGGCTGGGCCTTAAAGAGGAAATGGAAAATGTGGTTGAAATCTGCTATAGACTGAAGGTTCAAATGTCCCCCAACTCCAAAATTTAAATGCTGAATCTTCATCTCCAGTAGTTTAGAATTAGGAGGCGGAGACTTTGGAAATGATTAGGTTGTAAGGATGGAACCTTCATGATGAGAGTAATGTCCTTATTGCCAAACACAGATCTCTAGGTAACTTGATCCTGGATTTCCCAGCCTCCGCAACTGTGAGAAATAAATATTGTTGTTTAAATCATCCAATCAGTGATATATTGGTTATACCAATTCAATCACATTAAGAGAGTCAGAAATAGAGAGGAAACAACAGATATAGTCAGGTAAGACTATGGATTATTGTCTTTAGTGAAAAAATGAATAGCATACATGGAGTTTTCTCCATTAGAGAAGAACATTGCTTGAGTTTTTAAACAACTCAACCAGAGAAGAGTTAGTGGGAGGTGAGAGTATGTAGGCTCATAGGCCATAGATCAATCATCAAGGTAGTGTACATGAAAGAGATGGTTTAAAGGATGGGGATAGATTTGGAAATTATCAGGCAAAGTTGTCAGGGCCTGGTGAACAAATATATAGGAGTGAGAGGGAGGGACTTTCCTAAGTTGACTATCAGAACTTTGACTTGTGAACTGGCTGGATATTGGTGCCATTCATTAGAGAAGTAGTAGAAGATATATGTCAAGAGAGTGGAGGGGAAAACTAATGTGGATTTAGGGGGTTCAATATTGTGTTTTCAAGAGCAAGGTGCAATTAGGTTAGAAAGTCAGTCAAATAGAGGATATTTCATAGATCTGCAGACTTAAATGATGAAACATTCTGTGCTTCAGGTATCAGAGAATCAATTTGCATATAAGTAGTCCCCCCAAAACTCATGTGTGAGGCAATGCATGAATGTTCAGAGGTGAAAAGATTAGATTACTGAAATTGTGACCTAATTGGTGACTTAATCTACTCAAATGAATTAACTGGGTGGTAACTCTAGACAGGTAGGCTATGACTGGAGAAGATAGTTCACTAGGGGTGTGCCTTTGGAAATCATATTTTGTTCCTGGTGAACAGAGCTCTCTCTGCTTTCTGGTGGCCATGTTCTAAGCTGCTTCCCTGCCATGCCCTTCTACCATGATGCTCTGCCTTATCTTGGGCCCAGAACAATAGAATTGGCCAACTATAGACTGAAAATAGGAACCAAATTAAACTTTTCTTCCTCTATGTTGTCCTTGTCAGTTCTTTTGGTTACAGGGTTGAAAAAGCTGACTAACACGATGAAAGATAAAATAAACCTGAGGACAAATCCAGTAGTTTTAAAATATTGCTTTTTCATTAAATAAGTCTGGATAGTCAAAAAAAAAAAAAAAAAAAAAAAAAAAAACTTTGTTTTTTGACTTCTCTCCTAATAAAAAATTCTTTTAAAGAAATTATAAAAATGTGTTCTTTCCTGAATTGTCATTTGATGGAGTAGAACCCTTTTGAATTGTGTTCCTCAAAATCATATGTTGAAGTCCCAGCCCCTTGAAATGTGAATGTGGTCTTATTTGGAAATTGAGGTTTTACAAATGTAACCTAGTTAAGACGAAGCCATGAGGTGGCCCCTAATCCAGTGTAGCAAGGGTTTGCATAAGGAGAAGATAAAGATACACAGGGAGAATACTGTGTGAAACCAGAGGCAGACCAGAGTGATGAGCAGCTTGTAGAGGGTTGGCATCACCACCAGGTGGGAATAGGTCAGGAAGGATGCTACCCACAGTCGTGGGAGGCACACAACTATTGATATGGAGAGTTTGGATTTTTAGTTTCCATAATTCAGAGAGAATAGATTTCTGTTGCTGAAAGACACTCAGTGTGTGGTACTTTGATCCAACAGCCTTGGAGACTAATATGGACCCTGTCAATGCTACAGGGGATTTGAGTTTCTGATCCTTTATTTCAGAGTGCTCAAAAGTAATCATGAAAGAAAAAAAAAAAAGTCATAGTTCAATGAAGACTCAAACAAGAAATGATGAAAAATACAAAATCTTTAAAACTCATTTCCTAAAATTTTGTTATCAAACCATGTTGAAAATTATTGTTATGACCTACCATCTATAAAAGTTTTAACATTCCACAGATGAGAATTGAAAATATTTAATTTGTTCCTCTTACTCCCTCTCCTAGTAAGGGGAATCTTCAGACAAAGGATATATTTTAAACATGGTAAAATTCTAATTGGCATCCTTGGGAAGTAGCCTCTGAAGGCTTCAGAGAATAGGATGATTGAGGATGGAGCTATCTATTTGACTTGAGTGATTGTCCTTCCATAGAGAAATACCATTCATCACAGAATTGCCCCAATTCAGTGACATATCCAAGTATATTTTTTTTGTGTGTGTGGTAAAGAGCATATTAAAATAACAAAGTGTCATTGGTAGGATATTTTCTATATTTAAAACACATTTTTATTCTAAAGAATATCTACAATAAAGCTGATCTTCAAAAAATCATGTCCTTTTTCTCTTTAAAATGCTCACATTTACAACTGTTAAATATGATGTGATATTTAAGTAACCTACCTTTCCTCTTGAGCTAAAAGCTAATAGATTAATAATAATCTTAAAAAATCATGAGAACACTGTCGTCTGTCTCCAAAGGCATCAAATGATGTGAGTAACAAGTAAACAAGGTGCTAAACCATTCCATTCAAATAAAGTAAATATAGCTACTATTGGAAAGGAAAATGGCACTAGGCACATTTAATATGTAAATCCTTTCCTAAATGTGTCATGTAGGTAACTATTGTTGCATTTTAGGTTCTCAGCCACCTGCATGACCTGGAACCCAGTTCTTTCAGCAGAAAGTTTTTCCTAGAAGCAAAGTGTTTCCTGAGTACTTCTCCATTCTGGTATCTTCATTTATTATTTACTAAGTGTGAAATTTAGCTGGGCAACCTGGACCAAAATGTGTGATTCATTAGCATGAGTGTAGGCTCCTTTATAACTTGATTCCTTTTGAGAAAATTACAGGAAGCAAAAAAAAAAAAAAAAAAAAAAAAAAAAAAGTCTCTTAGAAATGAAGTAGCTGACACATCACATTTTTTGAAGCTGTGAAGCCGTCAAAGTAGATGACATATGATTTTTCATCTTCAACAATGGTATTGCCAGAATGCTGCTTGAGCGGAAAGGATGATTAACAGAACAGATACCCATGTTTAATGACAGCATGCTACTAATTCACTCCAAAATAAGTTCACCTTCACTAGCACGAGGAAAGAACACAATGAGAATTTTTTTACAAGTTTTCTTTTTCTCAAATGATCCATTTTCAATGTAAGTCCAAAGCTCATATGATTATTAAATAATTGCCCAAAGATGTCTAAATGTAAAAGCTGCCACATTGTAATAAACTCATAAATATTTTTCCTTCAGCCTAAAACACTTTAAAGCACAGGATTCTGCAGTCTCATCTACATTGACACAATATTTAATCTAAAGCAAGTAATAGAAGAAAAGAAAAAGCAAACTTCAATACGTGTAATTACTTCTCATTTTAATAGGATGTTTTTTAAGTTGTAGTTTGGAAACAGAGACAGAAGAAAATAATTAAAACTGCACCAATTGTGTTAATATGAAACCATTGAAACACTATCAGTGCTGAGAGTTGATATCCTTTTCTCAAACACAGACCATGATTAATAGGACAAATTATGCTAATGATAATGCTGAAATTGGCTTTATTGACCTCAAGAACAAAAAAAAAAAATTAAAAAAACCACTTAATGACAATGTTTGCAAGTGAGGCTGCTCTGAGATCAATTCTAGAGGAAGCAAGTCAGCAACAAAGTTGCTGGGGAAGTCCCTTCCATGTAAATACAGTCTATTTCTAAACCACTCTACTTCCATAATAGATGCCCAGTCCACAGGAACAATACATGCTTTAAAAAGTCATAGATGAAGGTAATATCATCAAAATGATGGACTTTACTTATATGTGGGTAATTGGGAAATTAATAATCCTAGGATCAATTTAATTTAATATTAAACTAGGTAAATAATTTCATTGTTGGCAAAGATGGATTAACAGTGACCAGATTTACCCTAATTGCCTGAAAAAAATTAAAATCTGAATATAATATGAGTAAGGGACATTAAGGACAGTGAAGGGAGAGAAAGGGATATGGGGGTAGGAAGGATAATAGAGTGAAACAGACATTATCCCCTCAGGTACATATATACATGAACAACGTGATCCTACAAACAGCGTTGTATGACTCCATTTATATGAAGTGTGAAAATCATCAGAATCAGACAGACAAAGTAAGATAGGGGATGTCAAAACCTGGGAGGAGGGACATGCAAAATTGGTAATTCAATGAACCCATTGTTCCAGTTTTACTGGAAGAACAGAGCTCTGGAGTTGGATGATAGTGATGGGGACACAGCAATAATAAGAAATGTACTTGATAGTGTAGAACGACATGCAATGATGGTCAACTAGGACATCTTCAGGCAAATGTCATCACAATAAAATCAATTAGAAAAGTTTCATTTTCTAAGTTTCTGTAGCTTTGAATAAGCAATTAGAAATCAAAATTTAAAAACAATTTTGTTACAGTAAAATAAGAAATAGAAACCTCTTAGAGATATGTGATCTGTTGAATTTTGACAGAAGTCCAAAGGTAATTAGCAAAGGGTAGTCTCTTCGACAAATGGTAGTGGACCAATTGGCTACCCAGATGAGGAAAAAATATTTTGAAAAAGTAGAAGTTTAATTTAAAATACATCATAGGCCTAAAAGCAAACACAAATATATAAGATTTCTGGACTACAAAAATAGGAGAAAATATGTTTCCTTAGGTTAGGGAAAGGTTTCTTAGGATATTAAATACAAATTCCACATAAAAAGTGGAAAGTTAGGGCTGGGCATGTAGCTCTGTTGTAGGGTGCTTGCCTAGCATGCCTGAGGCCCTGGGTTCAATCCCCAATACTGTCCAAAAAAAAAAAAAAAAAGATAATTGAAACTTCAGCAATACCAAAGTCTTATGCTCTTTGAAATATACTGTCAACATGCAAGTAATGACATGAAGACTCTCAACATTAGTAGTTCTGATAAAAATGAAAATCAAAACCACATTTAGAATGTTGAAAAGAATATGCCAGGGTGGTAGAAATGGGGGAAGAATACAGCAGATTAATATGATGCATGGTGAAGATAAACCCAACAAGAGTCCCTGATAACTTCGATGGGATATATGAAGAGTTGGGTGGCTCTGAAGTTTGGCCCAGGGCACCTAAGTGTGGACCTCTCTTGATTAAGAGTGTCATGGTATAAACCTCAGGTGTTCCTCGAAAGCTCTGGTGTTAATGCGGGGATATTCAGAGGTGAGATGATTAGATTGTAGGAGTTGAAACCTAATCAACCCATCCTAGTTGAATGGACTGACTGGATGGTAACTGCAGACGGAGAGAGTATGACTGGAGAAGGTGGGTAACCAGGGATGCTCCCTGGAAGGGCTCCTCTACCCTGTGCCCTGCCCCCACTTCCTGGCTGCTCTAGGGGAAGCAGCTATCTCTGCCATGATTCTCTGCCTCGACTTGGGTCCAGAGCAAAGGAGCTGGACAACCGTGGACTTAACCTCTGAAACCATAAGTCAAAATAAACTTTCCCTTCTTCAATTTGTTTGTGTTGGGTGTTTTGGTCCCAGAGAGGAAAAGATGACTAACAGAAAGTAAAGACTCTGGAACAGCAGATTCAAAAGTAAATACCAGGAGTTTCATTCTCTTTATGTTCATTTTCAGAAATCTAGTGGAGATGCTGACAGCACAGTGCATGCATGAATCTGCAGTCCAGGTCAAGGGCATGATGGTGATGTTTATAGAACTTACTTAATACCATGCAGTGAATGTGATCACCAAGAAAGTGAGTGTAAGTGGAGAAAAGAAGACCAAGAACTCAAGCCTGCAGCCTTCCAACATTTCAAGCTCAGAACCATGAAACTGAATCAGGAAACATAACTGAAAAACAAGAAATGATGAAGTCAAGAAATGATGATGTCCTGGGTGCCAAGAAAAGAGTATCATTCCAGGAGAGAGCAGTCATGCAGGTTAAAGGTACTGAATAAACAAACAAAAGCGGGGACGCTGAGAACTGACGAGCACATCACAAAGTGGGGTTCATCAGTGACTTCCTTCCCAAGGGGAATCTAGGTGGAATGGTGGGAAGAATGCCTAGCCTGCAAGGTTCCAAATAAGCCAGGAAGGGCAGAGTCATTAGGATTATATGATATAGAGAACACAAAACTTTTTACTGCAGAGAACAGACAACAGACTTTTAGAGCAAGTCTATCTAGAGGTTTTTGTGGTTTTTATTTTTAAGACAATAAATAATAGTTTACAGGCTTCCAAAAGAAATGGGAAAAAAATGATACAGCAAAGAAGAAACTTTATGGAAGCAATATTGTCAGATAAGAGAGGTGGAAATCTATTTCAGAAGAGGAGGAATTCTTTAGTATTCGTTAGCAATAGAAGAGATGGAAAATATACAGATAATATCCTAGTAGCTGGGTTTATATGATGGTATGAGATTCTGGATACTTCAGTTTGGTATGTTTATTTTATTCTATTTTTTTCTATTTTATATTTCTGAAATAGGAAGCTAGGCATTCACTTAGAGTGGGAAACAAAGTTGATCGATATTTAGATAGTGAGAAAAAGTTATGAAGTGATTGTAGAGGAGAGGGATATTGAATGTGTTCAGAGAGGTACACCTGTGGCTGATGGCCATGGATTCGCGGTGGCCTCTCAACACAGATGCATGTTTTTTCTCCAGCCATTTTCTCATGCACAGGTGCAGATGTGAAGAGAGGACACAGCAGAATTAACAAGAATGTTTTTTACAAAGCAAGTGTGTTGAAACCAAAGAGTGACAAGAGAGCTGGGGACCCATTCAGGGGAGGGGTTCCCAGGCTTTGGTGTAGAATTTCAGCAGGGCAGGGAGGGACAGAAGAACATGAGTAGGAAGGGAGGAAGATCACAGAAGTGTACAATACAGAGAGTGGGGTTCCCAGGAGACTGAGGGTTGCTGTTGCACGGGGATGTTAGAGGAGAATGAGATAAGAAGGACACACCTATCAAAGAACAGGATGACAACACAAGATTGTGGACAGGCTGCGAGTTATTAATAAGGACGAAGTCTGTGATAATGAATTCAGAGGTGAATGGTTAGAGAAGACTTAGGATTGAGATCTTTGAGAAGTGAAGCTTTTAATACTCACAAACCAAGACATTGCTAAGAAGTGTGTGTGTGTGTGTGTGTGTGTGTGTGTGTGCATACCTATCACTCTTCAATGATGATTGAACAGGCAGCAACATGGTTGAATATGACAATTATAATGTTGATTAAAAGAAAAATCAAGATGTGACGGGGGTATGCAGTACAAAAAAAAAAAAAAAAAAAAAAGGCAGAAGTAAGGAAGGCTTTGATTGATAGGAGAAGAAAGGTGAAGCCCAGGAGCTATGATCCCAAGGTAATGAGGGGTACCTGTAACCAGGAAGGAGGCTCAGGACGGGGCCCTGGTACACAAGAGTTGGCTTTGCAGCTATTACAATGTACAAGTTGTGCACATTTCCATGTGCATTATATTTCACAAGCAAAAAGTTGTAGCTAGAATACAAGCTCATCTAATATGTGAGACAGGGCTTCACACTCATTCAACACCTGATTGATTTAATTAAAGAGAAATTGATAATGATGAGTGGTTCAGTGCAGAGGCAAAGCAGATAGTGAAATAAAAACTGCAATTTCAGAATCCTAGATTTGAAGGGGAACTTTATACTTCCTAGAGAGATTCAATTCTCTCTGCCTAATTATGAATCCCCGTTACAATATCTTCTTCCGGAAATCACACAACATAGATGGGAAAGTGGCAAACTAATTTGGTAAGTCAAGCTTCATGTAGGAACAGAGCTAATATTTAGAGGATATTCTTTCTTATGTTTTATTAATTACTTTAATTTTCACACTAATATGAATTCTTGCTATGATACAGAAAAAATGAACTCTTAAGTAAATAATGAAATGAAATTTTACTTAGACAATTATTTATTCTCCTGCTTCAAACTTTGACAAGAAGTCAAGTTAAAAGTATGGAGTGTTGCATTGCAAAACACTGAAATCAGATGGTGAATTTCTATTTTGAGACAAATTAAATTGATATAATGGTCTAAAACAATGCAATGGATTGAAGTTTATGTCCACCACAAATTTGTAGTTTTCAACCCTGATTGGAGGTGATCAGAGCATGAGGTGTGATCCTGAGTACGATTGGTGTCCTCACAGGAAGAGAAAGGAAAGCTATGACCTTCATGTGAGCACAGCAAGAAAGTGGTCATCAGCAAACTAGAAGGAGAGCCCTCACCTTGGACTTGGAATCAAAGCCTTCAAGAACTGTAAGGAATAGATGTTTGCTATTTAAGTCCTCCAGTTGATCTGCAGGAGACCAAGACTCACCAAGTGGCACAATGTTCAAAGTATACACAGCTGATAGCAAGGTTGGAGTCCACTCTGACTATGCAGAATGAATCTGAAATTGCATCATCCCCAATTAATTACCACTATAATTTTGAACCCAATTTTTTGAAGGCTTTAGTTGGAAAACGGTCATTCCCCAGCCCTGTCAGCTGCGGAATTGCTCCTGCTGACTCGTTTTCCACATTTGCAACATCAAATAGAGGTGCGATTTCAACTGGCACATTGATTGATGTTGGGAGCCTTTTGGTACACAGCTGAATATAATTCAGGAAGAAGATTTTTAGAGGCACTCTGTTCTAGAAGGCATTCAGTCCTAAGCTTTTGTTATTTGAACAATTATGAAAAGTACTTTACTGAAAATGACCCAAAGCAATAACTCATAATTTATTTCACAAACTCTAAACAATAAAGTAATTCTTAAAGCAAATATATATTGAGGATTGATTGTGAGGATTTAAAATTTTTCTTTTTATTCTACCATTGTCTTCTTTATACTTTTAATAAATGATACTTTTTTTATTCTTACTTTGTATTCCTTGAGACTAATTTATATCATGGATAGTATAGGTAATTTTGTTATTTTTCCTTAATGAGAAAATTTGATGCATAGCAGTTGGTATATTTTAAATTCACTCTCCTAAAATGTGAAAAAATGTATCAAGTAAGATTTTTTTTAAAGACTCATACCTTAATAATTGAAACTCAGCACATTGTGAAAGGTTAGTTAATTTTCTGCTGTGAATTCCAATGCACTAAATATTTCTGAGAGATTACATTATAATTAAACCAAATATTAATTTTCAACTTTTTGTTATAATTTTAATTTAAATATATTATGTAACCTTTGTAAGGGAGCAAGTTAAAATGATCTAACTGAAGGAATAAACCACATGGACTATTTCTTAATATTTGGATTATTTTAATTTACTTTCCTTCTCAACTATGTAAAAGCTCTTTAAATTGCATTTATGTACAATTAGCAGCTTTCATACACATTATTTAGGGTTTTCATTTAGCAATGATAAATACATATTCCTACTTCTAGTGTAAGACCGTTGCATCTAAAGCACATAGAAGATCTAACCCAGAGGTTACACACGCACTAGACAGTCTATATTCAGATACTAACGAGGAGTCAGAATGCCTTGCCTTATCCCGTAACACTTTAGACCCGTGGAAACCTGGAGGCTCACAGGCTTACTCATGGTCACATCACAGATGCAAGAAATGACCAACTGGACACTCTCAAAATAACCAAGGGAGAATCTATCTTGATAATATCTTGAGACTGACACTAAACACAGATGCTTCCATACTTTCAAATATTCAAAAAATAGATATACTCCAATGAGAAAATTTTTCTTAAAACTTACATAGGATGTAGACTTTGCTTTTAATAAAAAATAAAGGAAATCTTACATCAAAAAAAATGGTAAAATGACCTATGCCTACCTTCAAACTTCTACCAAGAATAGACTGCCTTTCAAATTAATTGAAAGATTCAATTTATATAGACTTTATTTATGATGGTCATTTGTAATGATTTTATTTTTCATAGAATCAGTTCTTGCCAATCTATCATGTGTAGGTATAGCATTAGTCTCCAGAATGCAGATCATCAAAACTCAGTCCCTCCCTTCAAGAAAATTTCAGGATGGCAAAGAAATCTTGTTGTTGTTTTGAGACAGTAAACCATAACCTGAGTGCTTTATTAGTTCTATAAACATTTTATTTAGAGTTGACTATTGAGTGTATCTAGTTTATGTACGTGCACATAAGGCTAACATTTATGCAATTCCCCGGAGGTCCATCAAACCTCCCTGCCATTTCAGTGACCTTTGACAGGGCTGTTTTGAAAGACTGATTTCTGTGTCTACCAGTTGTTAAACATTTTAATAGAATCCCAGCACATGTGTGTATACGCACCTGCAAAAATGTGAATTGTTTTCTGGATTGTGTTTGAAATAAAGTATTTTGTTTGCATCAATAAATACAACAATTTGGTATAAAAAGAGAACATTTTTACTCTTGATTTTTAATGCATTGTGTAAAATGATTTAAAATTGGTGCATCTCATTCCATGGTTCTTTGGAAGCAAAATGTCATAAGAAGGAAGAAAAAATGGAATGAGGAAGACATATAGCATATTTTACATCTTTTAATCTACCCTCACATTGTGTTTTTTGTTTTCTTTCCTTTCTTTTTTGTTCTGTTCTATTACCTGGTTCAGATAGAATGTAAAACTACCTGAGGACCTCTATATTAAAGAAATTCTCTAAACTCATTGGTACAATGAGTTTGTACACGCACAAAAGAATGAGTAAGCCAGAGGCACAAAGAGCAAGACACAGATACATACTCAGTGATCTCGGATTTCAAGAACTGTTTCTCTTTTGAAACCCTATTGTTTCATGTTTTAATTTCAGGTAGAAAAAAATCCATTCTTTCCTGCATGTATTGGTTTCCTAAGTCCGCCATAATGAAGGACCATAAATGGGTGTGTTAGAATAGTAGAAATGTAACCTCTCTCAGTTTAAAGTCCACAAGTCTGAAATCACAGTGTCAACAGGGTAAACTCCTACTTGTGGACTCCAAGAGAGAATCTGTTCTACTTGGCTTCCAGATTTTGGTGATTCCTCAGCAATGCTTGGCCTTTCATGACTTGTACATGGATTACTCCAACTTCTGAGGCTGTCTTTATATGAACTTCCTCTCTGTACTCTTGTGTCTCTTTTGCTTTTACAAGGGATATCAGTCGCACTGAACTAGAGACCCATTCTACTCCAGAACGACCTCATCTTAACTTAGGAATAACTGCAATGACACATTTCCAAATAAAGTCATATTTCCAGATACTGGGGGTTAGGAAGTCAACATATATGGTGGGGGGAGGCATAATTCAACTAATTACATCACTACAATGCCACCACATCACACATCATTTTAAAATGTGTGTTATTGGAGGCAAGTATCCATTGAAACTCAAATAATCTAATCAAGACCAATACCTAGCTGGCCAAGCAGACACAATCAGCATCACCCCTGATCAGCTGTGAAGTTGGGTGTCACAAATGTTCTATAGGATTACCCCCACCAAAACATAAGCTATGTGGAATGATTTTCACCCATTCAAAAACAAAGCCATACTTCATGGACAAACCAAAGTCACCTTGTTTTGTTTTCACTATGTTTCCACTTCAGAATTTATAAGATTAATTCTTTGTTTGAGTACAGCTGATAAGAACATGATAAATAGCCTGAAGTACTTCAATAACCTGGCATAATCCTCATGTTACGCACAAGGAATTATGAATGAATCATTTTGCAATACCACTTAACATGTGAAAACAATGATATTGAAGAATCAATTTCTCTTTGTTCAAGGAGGAGGTAGTAAAGCTGGGTGCACTATTCGTCAGGTAAATTAATCGTTGAGCTCATTCAGAATCCAGCTGTGGAGCAGCTTGGAAACCCTTTGTTAAAGGTAGATATTAAATGTCAGAGGAAAATTGTTTTAGTTAGCCAATTGTTCATCATATGTATCTCCAGGGAAAGTAGTCTTTTTTTTTTTTTTCTTTTTCTTTTTTCTTCCTATTGGGCTCTATGTTTTCTTGTCAAAATTTACTGAGGTAATCATCCAAAAAATTTTGAAAGGAAACTCATGTACTAGAATTAATGTTAATACTTTTGTCTAGTAATTTCCTTTCCAGAAAAAAAAAATGATCATCTAGGAAATTAATATCTCTGAAGACAAGAATGGCTAGTGGTACTTCCAAAAGTTAACTATATCATTTTGCTAGTATTTCAGCTTCCATTACTGATGTCCTCCTCTTTTCTTTATAGCCTCAGATCAAATTGCTTAGACAAAAAAAAAAAAAAAAAAAATTGCACTAGTCTTGAGTATCTTCATGCCCTACAGATTGAATGTTCAGGCTAGACTAGAGATTGCTGGCCTTGGGTCAGGTGACTCCTCAGTGCCAAACCATCTTGTTACATATAAATATGAGCCACAGCAGAACTATGGAGGCACTTTGATGAGCACATTTAGGGAAGGAAGAGTCAGACTTCTTGTTGCTTCTTCAATACCTAAGTGTCTGGGGTAGAATATGGATTCTTGCTTACTGCATTCATGCCAAGAGAACATGCTAAGTGTTCTAGAATTGTTACATGTTACCATTCATGGATGTCAGTGAGGGCGAGAGGCCTATTCAAGGAAGGACTTCGATTTCCCATGTACCTGTTGTAGATGGACACAATACCTTCATTTTATTTATTTATATTTATGAGGTGCTGAGGATTAAACCTAGTGCCTCACACATGCTTGGCAAGTTTTCTACCACTGAGCTACAACCCCAACCTTCCCATGTACATGTGAAAAACCCCTTAATGGAATCCTCCTAGCATGCCCTTTTCTTTTGAACTATAATAAGAAAGAACTTTTTTTTATTCCTCAATAAATTTAGGAGGAAGAGTAGAATAATAAAAATGTATTTGTATACACAAAAAGGCAATAAATACACTGTATTATTAGATACACAAGTAGTCTAATTATAACAGCAGAGCACTACACTATAATTGGAGAAAAAAGTCACACAGAGCTGGAGAGCTATATAAGGAGATGCTAGTACATGCAGGGAAATGAGTGATCATTTTTGTCTTCTTTGTCATGGTTGAATCAAGGAGAATGAAGTCATGCCTCTCAGATTCTCTCCTGTCAGAGGAGACATAAGCTCAGTGGTGTATTGAAATCAGGTTTGAAGGAAAGGGAGGGAGAGGCATCCTGGGCCTGGAGGGTACAAAGTGAAGGGCACCTGCTGGGAAACAGTGACTCAGACTCCCTGGGGAGCTAGTCAAGTGAAGAGTGAGTGAGAACCAGGGAGAGTCCTTTCCTGGAGGGAGGGATTAAGAAACAAAACAACACTGCAAAGAACTCCAGAGATTACACAGGGGCCACTCCTCTGGGTCCTGAGCAATTCTAATGATGAATGAAACCTATTGCTCTGAGACCCAAACTCCCTGAAATCTAAGGGGAAAAAAGCAGGCTTGCTTCCCAGGTGGTCTGAAATAATCCTGCAGGACCCAAAGGCAAGGATCCTGGCCCCACAGGTGCTCCCAAGCTGATGGAGAGGGGGGACAAAGGGAAACTTTTATTAGGTGTCCTAGGTTCCTTTTCCTTTCTCTTTTTCTGTTCTTAGCATGGCAACCACCTTTTACCACAGGCGAGCTCTCCTCCTGATACTTTCTAAGTGGCCAGCATCTAGGAAGAGTCTGTCTGAAGGTGCAACTAAGCACTGTATTCTACATTCATGATGAAAGAACTCAAGTCCCGTGGTGGCATAAATAAAAGCATAGGATTGTCTGATTTTGAAAGTTCTGACCCAGTCAATTTTAAACAAGATTTTTAGCTTGCAAGTTAAAAGTGTAAGGAATCCAGCCTCCCCACCACCTGTCAATCTGCGCTCCGCCTGCCTCTCATGTTATAGGAATTTCCGGCCTCCCCATCACCTGTCAGTCTGCGTTCTTCCCACCTCTTAGATTACAGGAATTTCAGGCTTATGCTGCCGTAATTTTCCTACCTCCCACGTTAAGTTCTAACATGTCATTGGTCCATCAGTCAGTCTGTAAGAATTCTCCTGCGCGATTGGTTCCTCCCTGCCTACTGAAATTCCAATATCTGAGAGAAACCATGCGCCATGTTCTCTCTTTTTTTTCTTTCTTTTTCTCCTGGAGCAGACGTAAATCGTCCGCATAAAATAAAGTTCCTTGTGTGAGACCTTGTGTCTGCTGAGCATTTTTCTGGGAGCTATCCACGTGCCACAACTGCCCCAACAAAAAGGGCATGCAAAGTGGTTAAAGGTGTCATTTAGAGATTACTAAAGTGGTTGAAAAATTACCTAAAAATAACTGAAGGAAGAGATTCCTACCTGTGAAAGTATGAGACCAGAATATGTGAGATCAAATATGTACAATCACTGAGTTAAAAGACAATTGATTAGAAGCACATGCTGGAAAATTGCCTGCCCTCCTTGTATTTGCCTCAGATCAGGGCACATATACAGAGACAGAGGTATGGCGGCTCTGTCCCCTTCTACTATGGTCAGCAAAGAATAATCCCTAAAGATGACCTTGGACCATGAGCTTGGACGTGGTGCCCAAAGCATCTACACTCACACGGCATTGATCTGCCTCCCTAAGGGGCTTCTAGAGATTCAGTCCTTCTCCCTGTCTTGTCACTTTTCTAAAAATTTGCCATTCTTTCTTGAAGATACTGTATAGGTTGGATTCAAAGCCAACTCTTTGAGAACTCATTCTTTGGTGTCGCCTCTGTATGTGTGAGAGATACATGTGAACAAACTTTGACTCATTTTTCTTACTGATCTGTCTTTTGTTCCAGGGGTAATTCTCAACTAAGTACTTATGAGGCTTATTCTTCCCTTACGTGGAGAACATTAGAAATTAAAACTACAGTTGTATTTTCAATTTGATTCCAAGGATTTGGCAGCTGAAAGGGGAGGGGGTGCACACTAAAGTAGGAGTTTGGGGGAGAGAAAGAGTTTATTCTATTATGTATTTTCTAACAAGATAAAGGACCATAATTATTTTCAGAGACTTGTTTTATCCTGGACTTAAACCTAAAGAGATTGTTACATGGACTCTAGAAAATTATCACAGTGCTATAATGGTTAAAGGTGGTAGAGATGGAGTAGATTGGGCCTAAGTTCTGCTCAACGACTCTCTCTCTATAGAACACATTATATATATATATATATACCCTTAATACCAAAAAAGGCCACATAATTAACGTATGACATTAACATCTCAAAGCCCTTCTTTCTTTGTAGTCATAAATACAGCGCCTATGCAACAATAATGTTTATTAATAGGTAACACTTGAATAGTTAGCTGACCATGTATAGTGGAACCTTGGTAACAAGTTCATGTAAGAAAAAGACTGAAGTCTTGTGACAAAATTATTAAAGACCTTAAATAACCTCATTTTTTTTTATCTTATTAATGGCGAGATAATTGTTTGACACTCAGCTGCTCACATCAAAGAAATAGGAATTGTTTGGATGTTTTCTAAGAAGTTGACACATACTACCAAGGAGGCTTGCAAGAAAAAAAAAAAACAAAGAAAATAGAATGTCAGTACTAAAGGCTGACAATTTTGCGTTTTGCAATGAGCAAAATCTTGACTAGAAAGAGAAGATTAGAACAGGAAGCATTATCTAGATTTTCAGGAAATTTATGTTTATTTTGAGCCTGTACTTTGAGAAGCCAAACATATTTTGCTACCCATGGGGACATTTCTGCATACTGATTCAATATACCCAAGACTTAAGAAATGTTTAGACCCCTGAGAATACACTAGTACTTTGTGTGAATGCACATTTAGAAACACAACTTTATAGAGACACTTGCTAGTTTTTATAATTCAGTTTGGTGATGAATGCTGCTTTCTTGTGGACAGCCTTATACTGGTTAATGTACTATTTTGGTCAACATCACTTTCCCTACTGTGCAATACAAGGAACCCTAGAATTCCCTAATAATGTTGCAATTGAGCTAAACTCTGACAGTGGCCCAATGCTTAATGGCTGATCGGCTGAAAGAAGCAAGAATGTCCATGCTGGGGTGTGTTGGTTATGGGTCACTACTAGATTACAGTAATTGCAAACACTTATTCCCTTGGTGCAACAGGGTCACAGGGAGAGCTCTTGAAACTATTTATGTTACTGTAGGAATTCTCCATTCTGAACATTTCCAAGATTTATATAAATGGTCATTAGGAAAAATTGACTTCATGGGAGAAAAGTACATTCTGTACTTAGAAGTGTTTTTGCATGGTCTCCAAGAGGATTTGGGGGAATGGAGAATGAGTTCAGGGAGAGTCTCACTCTTTGAAAAATCTCAATACATAAGGCTTCCATTAAATACGTAAAAACAAAAGTCTGAATTGTGATTTATATTTCAGAGTTGTACACATCCATACACTGCACTGAGACTTCTATTCCCCAAATATTGAAGGACCGCATATTGAGGAACACACACATTTCACAGTAAAATTCTTGCCTAATCTGGAATTTTAACAAAAGGATTCTTTCTACCCACATTCCTTTTCATGATGACTTTATAGTTTTCTTTTGTTTCTGTTTATATTCTTCCAGGAAGTTTTAATAATATTTAAATAGAAATAGACTAAAAATCCATTCTGTAGTCTAAAGCCCATATTAAAGCATAAAGTTAATGTACTTATGAGTTCAGTTCAATTAAATTAATAGTCTCATACAGTTGACCAATGAAATTCTATTTTCTGTTCACACTTCTTAGAAGTACCTCAGTGGACATGTCCTTAACAGCATGTAGATTTTCATTGAAAATTTGAGTAATATTTTTTTTAAGTTTTTAGTAATTAAACCCCCTTAGATAGCACTTTACAGAAGTCTTGTTCTTTATACTGAATTCTAAATCTAACTTAAATTATTTGGTGTATGCATGAGTTTTAATGAGTTTAATAATGTTAAAATACTACTTAATAATTACTTGCTTCCCTAGAAACTAATAAGAAAGCAGATTGTAGATTTGCAGTAAAAAAACTAAAGGCTTTAAGTAGAATTGTTGGTGCTCTGACTCCCCAGTTGTCTTCATGAAACTCTGCACTCAGTGTGTACTGACGAATGTCTACCACCCCGCTCACCTTCCTGGCCCTAAAATTCAACCTCATCCCTTAGGACTGGATGCCTTCTTCTTTAGTCACCGAACCCCTTAAGAAATGTTATTTCCAGGTGCCATGGATGGTTGTGTCAACTCTTTACATTGTGCAGGTCTAGAGTAGGGAAAGGCCAGGCAGAGAGTGCCCAGGGTAAAGAGGAACTGGGCAAGGAGGGACCAGACATGAATTTCAAATGTACAAGGAGTAGGATTTTCAAAAAGGCAACTCCAGGTGCTTGCTATGCTGTGTCCAGGGCCTCTAGGAGCTCATGGCCAGAAAGGCCCACGCTTTGGGGTTCAAGGCGCTATAATTGCCACCTCTGCCAGGGTCTTCTTCTTCTTCCTCCTTCTCCTCCTTGTTCACGTCCTTGTTGTCATCCTCCTCCTCCTCCTCTGTCTCCTCTACCACTTCTTCCTCCTTTTTCTTTTAGGAGTGCTGGACATTGAACCCAGGGCATCCTGCATGCTCAGCAAGCACCTGTAGTTGCCTTTTTGAAAATCCTACTCCTTGTACATTTGAAATTCACGAGGTTATTTAAGGTCTTTAATAATTTTGTCACAAGACTTCAGTCTTTTTCTTACATAAACTTGTTACCAAGGTTCCACTATACATGGTCAGCTTACTATTCAAATGTCTCCAAATTTAAATATATATTAATGTAAACCTTCTCTACTATATTTTCACCACTAATTTATTGTGAGACCTTTACTTTGAATACCTATTAATAAACATTATTGTTGCATAGGTGCTGTATTTGTGACTACAAAGAAAGAAGGGCTTTGAGATGTTAATGTCATACGTTAATTATGTGGCCTTTTTTGGTAATTAGGAAATCTGGTCCCTCCTTGTCCAGTTCCTCTTTGCTCCGGGCACTCTCTCCCTGGCTTTTCCCTGCTCTGGACCTGCACAATGTAAAGAGTTAACACAACCATCCATGGCACCTGGAAATAACATTTCTTAAGGTGTTGCGGTGACTTAAGGAAGAAGACATCCAGTCCTAAGGGATGAGGTTGAATTTTAGGGCCAGGAGGGCGAGTGGGTTGGTAGACTTTTGGTCAGTACACACTGAGTGCAGAGTTTCATGAAGACATCTGGGAAGTCAGAGCACCCAGCCAGGCCAAAGTCAGACAGCTGGAATTCCAGAACAAGGGGACAGAGCATCGTCTTCAGGAAAAGGCAGGGATACTCATGCTTTTAAATAAGGGAATAACAGTAAAAAATTCACATCTTACAAAGAACACATTTCTTGCTGAAATAATCCATCTAACAGGGCAGTACAACCAAAGAGGGTAAAATGTTTGATCAGGGAGAACCAACCTGAAGCTGTTGGAGAAATCCAGGAAATCTATGATGAGAAACTTAACTACAGCAGCAGCAAGGAAGCACCTTAAAAGGGTAGAGAAAATTGTGATCTGATTTGAGAGAAATGTTGATATTAAATATGGGAAGGAAGGGTTGAGGGTAACCAGATATGGGGAGTCTGGGTGTCCTTCCTGAGGGAGGGAGACCAGGTCTGAGCATGGTGATAAAGTGGACTGTGCCCAGGAGGGTAGTCTCTGGTGTATATCCACTGACATGCCAGGTATATGTGGACACCCCACAGAGTCAAGGACATGAGCTGACGGAATCAGAAGACAGTCAGGGTAGACCCTAAGATAAAATGACAGGGAGAAGCACCAACTTCAAAGGAGAGAGAGAGGGGGGAGAAAAACGTGAGCGAAAGGAGAAAGTCTCGGAGGGGAAGTCCAAAGTGGAGCCAAAAGCAACAGCTAATCAGGCCGAGAAGCATTCCCTCCACTGCATGTTCCCTGGGTATTTCAGGTATGAGAGCCACCAAGAGGATCCAGGCTGATGCTGACCCCAGGAACCCACAGCAAAATGTGAAAGACTAGAGGCCAGCAGAATATAATGTCCCAGATGGGCCACTTTGACATAAGGATTATTTTGGACTAAAGAAAATTGGGAAGAAACAGATACAAGAAAAGATCTCTGCCCTCCTCATTTGGCTTGGGCAAGGCATATATTTGTGAAGGTTTCCTCTGCCTTTCTCTACCAGGAAGAACAGAAGTTGATCACCTGAGATAACTCTGAACCCTCAGTACTGTGGACAAGAGGAATCTATGGAACACAGCTTACTATCACACTTGTGTACCATCAGCACTTCCAGAACTTGCATACCATAGACACTCCAAGTTCCTTTCCTTTATCTTGTCACTTCACTAAAACTTTGTTGTTCTTTCGCTAAGATGCCATCTAAGTGCAAGCTCTAACCACAACCACCCCCTCTTGGCGTTATCATTTCTGAATTCTGTGTATATGAACAATGTGTGTGTTAACAAACTTCTGTTTGTTTTTCTCTTGTTAATATATTTTCAGTGTAATTTGCAGGACCCCAGCTGGAGAAGATAGGAGACTAGAATGAGAATGTTTTCTTCCTCCTCTATAATATCCACAGGTGTGAGCTCGTGGGGTGAAAGTCACAGCAGAGCAGAGTGCAGGGTCTCTGGTCAGCTGGATGGAGCAGTGGGATGATGGACAGGAGGCAGCTGCTCAGAGAATCCTTCTGGATCCTGAAGGATGCTAGTATTGGATGAGTTAATGAAATATTGGTGAGGAGAGGAAGTGTCTAGTCAGAAATAGCATGTGCAATATTACCATTACTGTTGTTTTTGAAATGTTTGCTGAATTGTCTCATTAAAAGTCATGGTTTTCAAGTAGGAAAACAGAATCAGAATCCACAATACAAGTTTCAATGGGTCAAACCATAAAATGTGTTATTGTTCTAATTTATACTACTGTTGCTTAATATTTTGCATGTCACTGTTGTAATCAAAAGAGGAAAATTATCAGCAGCACACTTACAAGAACTTCCAAGCAGCATTTATTGGAGGAAATTCATGGAGTTGGGTATGGCTATACTTAAGGGGCACATGTAAGGCAAAAGCTTCCAGGTTTGGAGTACTGGGGACTCCAGTGGAATGATGAGTAAGAACCAGCTTCTCCCCTGAAATTCTCACAAACTGCTATCCCAGCACTGGTCCATGTGGAACCACGGTTTCCTCCCCTGAATCTCAGTGTGCATCAGTTGGGGGACCCTGGTCCCTTGTCTGAGATGACCAGGGTCCAGGGTCCAAGACTTGAAATTTCAGCAGCATGAGTAGTAGATCAGTGGCTTCCAGTGGCACCCATTATTTCAGAACTCTGTGAAGATAGATTGATCACCTAAACCACCAGGTATAAGAGATTTCCAGGACACCCTTCAAGAGACCAATCTAATCATTTCAGGGTGGCACCTCACTCCCTCAAGCCTTTGATTTCTCTTTAATGCTCATTCCAAATCAACAAAGTAGAATTGACTTTCCTTTCAATTTTGTAAGTGATAATGTTGAAGAATAAAAATATTGAAAGGGGTCCTGGAGGTCCCAGCACTAGTTACAGTGGAACCAGCGTCCAAGGCAGAATCACTTAGCACCACTACCTAGAAATCTAGGTGGGAGCAGAATCATGAAGGACACGGAGTTTCATCCTGAAAGTGAAGGAGAGCCACCAATGGTTTTAAGTCATGGAAGATCTGCTTTGGGTTTTAGGACTATCACTCTGGTTGGAGTCTGGAGGAAACTTGGGGAGACGAGTTACTTGGTTATTGGAGTAATCTAGGGAAAAGGTTGAAGCAGATGAGAGGAATTGGTGAGGGTGAACCTTTGTGGACAGAAAAATAAGTATAGAGCCAGGAAATCCAGGATCTCAGAGCATCCAGCAAGTCAAAGAAGAGTACTTGGCTGTAAATGTGTAGACTTGGTATGTAAAAGAATCACTTATAAAAACACTCCAGCATCACAGTAACTATGATTGATTGCTAATCACCAACCCCAAATCCTGTCCTTTATTTGCATTTTAAGCCTTCCTGCCTGCAACCCTCATTTCCTCACTGCGCCTAATAATGCTCCTGCCATTGAGAACTACTTAGAGGAAATGCTTTTACAAGTCCAAGCTCCTCATTAGTGTTTAAACACCATGGACATTTATGGCTTTGACCATTCTTTGGTCATGAACATTATCACATTACATTGAAATGCTTTATAGCCTTGGTACAAAGACACTACAGACTGAAAATCCAAATTACAATTATTGTCATTATTGTTATTATTAAAGTATTTGCAGAATTGTATCATTAAGAGACAATTTATAAGAAGTTTACTGTCTTGCATTTCTCTTTGCTGGTCTTTTCACTTCTTTTGATTTTTTCTTATAATCTTTTATAAGATTGTTCTCCTTAATGAAAAAATAACCTATTAAAAGCATACTTATAGAATTGAAAGACATTTTTTTTTCAGCAATCTCATTTTAACAAGCTTATTTCTTATAACAATTGAACAAGAACACGTAGCTGATTTTATATCTGTCTACCTAACCATCTAAATCACACGTGGGATTACGGAGGGTGAAGACTCCCACACCTGCCATCTACAAGCTGGAGACCCTCTGAGTCTAAACTCCTGTAAATCAGGAGAATTGATGGTGCACCATCCAGTTCACACCAATGTCAGCACTGCCACTGGGCAGAGGAGGTCTGCCCTCCTCTGGTTTGTTCCATTCAGGTTGTCCCTGGATTGTGTGACACCCACCTGCAACAAGGTAGGCTGAGCATATTGATTCAAATGCTGATCTCATCTGGAAACATCCTCACAGAACCACCCAGAATAAAATGTTTACCCAAATATCAGCACCCCAAGATGTGTTAAGTCAACACATAAAATTAACCTTCGAAACTTTGTAGAAAGATTATCCAGGCAGCCAAACACAAGTATGTAACACTGTTAAGTGAATTCTTTTCTCCATCATTAATTTACCAGAAAGCATGCTTTTCTCATTAGAAATGATTATTTTTTAATATGAATATCCTATGAAAAGGAAACATGTCTTTACTAGTAAACCTTCTGGAAGAAACTTATTGCCGGTTTCATAGCACCCCAGACTACTGTTAAATACCCAAACATTCGGGTTTTTTTTTTTAGTTAACAAAACACATTTTCAATAAGCGCCAAATGAAAGACAAAACTGATAAAATGACATTTCATGCCTGTAATTTTCCATAATAATTATCACATATAATTTCTTCTACTTCTCAAGTTGAAGTTTAATAGATATTAATATAGATAACAAGAATGGAAGTCATTTTTAATAGCAATCATGCATGATGAACATGTTACTTTACTGAGTAATTAAGTGTTAACATTTGATGAAATAGTTTTGGCATATATAAATATATTTATGTATAAATCAAAGCAAGAGAATAATGATAGATATTTCTGATCTGGTGTGACTGAAAAATCTAGATTAAAAATTAATAGCCTTTCTATTTTAAAATAACACAAATTTTTCTGTCATCTTTTTTCAAAAAAATTTGCCAATAAAGACTTTTTTTCCTCTAGCATTTCCAATTTTATTCATCTTACTAATTAGCTTTAGTCATTCAAGTGACTGTGCTATTCCCATAGTTACTCATTCATAAAACTACCCTTTGTAAATGCCAATAAACATTTCTACTTTCCCATCAGAATATTTCCTAAAATAGATCTCACATCTTACAAGGACAGAAAGCCACAAGCATATATAGGTTGAAATAATTCCATTGTGTCCCAGGGACATTTCCATTTACATTATTGGATACATGGATCCAGCCAGTGAATAAGTGAGAGAAGAACACAAGCTCTTTTGCTGAATCACACAGATACATTTTCTTTCAAAATATCTCAAGACAAAGTATTCTGCAAACAAAAGCAAAAGGATATATAATGATCCAACATCCTGCTCATTTTTGCTAGGTTACAATATATATAAAATAATTCAAAAAATTATTCTGTGGAAAAAAAAAAAACAAGAAAATAGAATGTGCTGATTATTCATCTGAGATCAAATGATAAGCAGTTGGAGAGAGTTTTAGTGCTAAAATACATCAGTCAAGAACCATATAAAACACAGAATAATTTAAGAGAGTTGTTATGAAGGACATTAAATTTCCAAGGTTTGTCCCCTGCGACCAGAGAAAGTTAGGACAAATGGCAAGTGATATCATTTTATTTCCTGGTTACTGCCAATTGAAACCCTGGTGGGTGAGGATGTGGTCACAGGAACATGCACTCTGGGCTGGTGACACTAAATTCCTTGCAGAGTGATTTGGCTGTATCCAATAAAATTGAAGCAGACATACAGTTTTAACAAGTAATCTTCGTAGGTATTTAAGCAAAGCCTTGAGCTTAAATTAAAAAAAAAAAAAAAAAAAAAAAAGAAAGAGTAAATGAAATGTTAAAAGAGAAAAGAAAAAAGAAACATTCTTGAAAAAAGGCTTAGAAGAAATAAAAAAAAAAACCTCTAATACCTCTAAAATATGATAAAATGTTGCCTTCTCAAAATAAGAAGCAAATACAAGAAAAGATAAAAGGCACAATCAGATAGCAAGCAAAGAACTTTTTGATGTAAAATACAAGAGCGGAACTTTTTTTTGGATTATAGAACCTTGAAGGGTTAGACAATGCCCAGGAAGAAATTGCCCACAATCCAGAAAGCAGAACAAAGGACATGGGGGTTTAAACCAAGGGAGAGAGGGATGGGGTTTGGGGAAGGAGGGAGGCAGCATCTGGAGGGTGATGGAGAGAAGCCCCTGGCTGGCTGCCTCCTCCCAGGTGTGGGTCTCCATCCCACCACGGATTACAGGGCAGAGGGTGCAGGAGGTCTCCCGTCTGCACCACTCGGATGGCCCTCCTATTGTCGAGCTCTCTACTTCTCTTTAGGAGCATTTAATTCTTCCCTAAATACTACACAGTAAATAGCACCAGGTCATCGAATACAGTGATTTTTAAAGACCTTAATGGAGTGTAAAGATTGAAAAGATAACCTTGGAATGGTGACTTTGGCGATCTCATGCATAAAACTGTCAACTGTCTCCTTGCTTTTCAAGGATTTAATTGGCAGCTGCGGCCACAAACCAAGCCGCTACTCCAGGGCGCTGCTTGAGCTGCAGGCGGACCCTGCTCCTCCCTTTGTTTTCTTCCAGGACCCAGGCTGGAGGAACCACCGCTCTCCCGCGGGCGTGGGGCTCCTGTGGATGGTGGCAGATCAGTCCCAGTTTGCATGTGCCAGCTTTGTAAACTGTAGGAATCACTGCCCGCAAACCAGAGAGTCCCAAGCACAGGCTCTAAAGATGTCTGTCTGTGCAAAAAGACCTTCTACTCCAATCTCTAATGGGAACCCCTTTAAATAAGCGAAATAGAAGAACAGAAGAACTACCATAGTCGTGCAACAAAACGCTAGAAAGCTGTTAAATTGTTTGCTCTTGCAATAGAAAAGATTCCCTAAAATTTTGTGCTTTACTGAAGGAATGGGATATACAGTGTGGTACACTGAAATGTAAAAAAAAAAAAAAAAAAAAAAAAAAAAAAAAGGCAAAATAACTCCCAGGAAATTTATGAGTAGGTATCTATAAAGGCAGCATCAAATATGAATGGGGCAACTGAGAATAAATTCAGGGTATTGCTTATTTCTAAGGGAGAAGTAAAATGTATTTCAGGGCTCTACACAGTATTTTCTTTTAAAAGCCTGAAATATATGTGTCAACATGTGGAGATTTGAGAAGGCTAGCAGTTTGTTACACTGTTTCCCATACCTTTTTAATTTTTCACAATAAATGCTGAAAATTCCAACATCATGTAAACTGTAAAATGACCACGTTCCTGGTACCATCGGTGTGCTTCCCAAGGTGGGTATCCTCAGACTGTCGGAGGTAGGGCTAATTGCCTTCTTCTTCTCTTGGCAGAAAACATTTTTTTAATCGAATGGGAAATCTGACTTCAGCAAAATTGGACAGTAAAATATGATTCCTCCTCAAAACTCACTATGTCATCTTGTAGCACAGTGGCAAGCCATGACTCCTGCACATTCATACACATTCTTGCTGACTTCCCAGGCAGAACTGCTTGCCCGCTCCCCATCATCGGCCTTTGTAACTCCCATGCTTCCCTGGGCATCCTCAAGGCTCAGGAAGACGTAGATACACACCCAGTAGCCTGGCTCACACCACAGCTCCAGGCTCACTCCCTGTGCAGCTACGTTCTCTTACTGTGACAGTCATTGGCAGTGTGCACACAGGTCCTTGCTGACCAATGGCCCTAGATCCAAACTAGGTCTAAACTCCAGGAATTCAGCAAACACACAACAAAGTGTGCTCAGGCGAAATAAAAAACATCATTCACTCTCTTTTTTCTACCCATTTCTTAAGTATTTCTAACAGTTTTTTTTAAAATTACTGAAATAGGGAAAGATTAAGTACTTTTACCAAAGCTAGGGTGGCCTACTTTAAAATTTCTCCAAACCTCAGGAAAAGAAATACAGAGTATTCACTTGATTCACTTGTGTGGAATAATTTCAGATCCATCACTGATTAATTTGTGTGTGTATATGTGTGTGTACATATGTATATGTATATATATGTACATATATGTGTGTATGTGTGTATGTATGTGTATGTGTGTGTGTGTATGTGTGTGTATATATATATATATATATATATATATATATATACACACACACAATCTCATTGCAAAGAAAACTGTATACTACATACTCACTTAAACCAGGCATCATTAGCAACTGTGGTTATAAACTTAAATCTGGGTTTGTGGTTTGGAGATTTTGTTGACTGAAAGTGAACTATTAAGTAAGCAGATGTCTCAAAAGAATTTGTAGGTGTTTATCTTGACCATCAATATCACATCATTTCTGGCTTGCTGTGTTTGGCAATCAGAGGAAAGTTTCTGCCTCAGGTAGACACAAGGTGAAGACTATGTGAAGTTTGTTCCCTCCCTCCCTCCCTCCTTCCATCCCTCCTTCCCTCCCTTTCTTTCTTCCTGAGGATTGAGCTCAGGGCCTCATTCTTGCTAGGCACACTACCACTGAGCACTACCCGCCCCCACCAAGTGTATGGTATTTCTGATGTAGTGAAATCTGAGATTTGATGATACCACTCTAAATCTTGGGCCATCTTTGATCTGATCTTTGACTGAATTACTTTCTTGTCTTTTTATCCTTGGGAGCAAGCTTAATGCTAAAGACTTATGATCCTTACAACATTTGTGTGTAAGATTTTCATGCTATAAAATGATATGGGTTATTTTAAAGCAAAGGCATATAAAATAATTTATCCTTCATAAAATTTTCTGTATCCATTTGTTCAAGCATAAATTAGAATCTTATTCAAGTGTGGAAGTGGGATTTTTCTACACTGCTGTGCCATGGAAGAAGTGTTCATTACGCGTTTCCTGAATGTCCTTCGAATCCATCTCCTCAAGCCGTGAACTGCATCTGCTGCAGAAGTCCCCCCCAGCTCCTCACCTCACTTCTCCAAGTGGACTGTTATTCCTGAATCACTCTGTTTTTCCTCTTGCCTTTCTGGTTTATAGTCTTTTTCAATGCCCATGGCCTTGGCAAGGCTTGTGACAAAGGTAGGTAGGAAGAAATAAATGATGCTGAGACCTCTGGTGGGGATCAGGTAGAGTAGCAGACTCTGTCAGGTCAACTTCCCAGGTTCCATTGTGATGGACAGTATCTCATTGTCACATTGAGAACTCGATTTGCCATCCTAGCCTGAGTGCTGGGGATGCTCTTTACCAGTTTCCGTCTCAGCCTGGACTTGGATACATGGGACAATCTGCCTGTCTTAACTGGGTTTCCCTACCTTTGGAATTGTTCTGAAATTCCTCATGCAATAAGTAATCTTAGATCCTCCCACAGCATGAAAACTAGAATCTACATCTTTAAGCTTCCTTTAAGTTTCTTTAAGTCTTGCACATACAGTTTGATCATTTCAATAAAGTGGGATAGAATATTTCTGTCTTTTCTAATAAAGGCTTTTCCATAGGAAACCCTATTGGGACTTTTGATCCTGAGTGTTTAGCCTTCCATGTATTTTCTCAACATTTCACTTTATCATTTTGTTTCAGTTAGATTTTTCTTTTCTTTTCGAGTAAGATATTTAACCATTTAAAATCCAAGCTGGTTGATATGACAACTTTCTCCACAAATGAAATTTTACTGGAACATTTGCATTTATTTTCTTTATAGGTAACACCACCTATAATCCATTTTGTCAATACTAAGACTTTTTTTAACCCTTATACCATTTTGACAATACTAAAACTCTTTTTAACCCTTACACATTCCAGGAAGATCTGGGAAGATCTTACTCTCCCATACTTATCTTTCTCAAACTCCTCTTCATTGCAGGAGCACAGGGAACAGGACACAAATCATCATCCCCAGAACTGCCGTCATAAACAGTGTGTAAAAGGAGACACTCAGCACATATGGAGACCTGGAAGGGAAGCAGGCCAAGTGCTCCGATTCATGCACAGCTCTTGCATTTTGCTTATAGAGGACTTCCTGTTCTTTAAGATCATTAACCCTCATATGCTTCATGGAGAGATTTGCTGAGAGGGAGCCACACGTCACAGGGGCTAAGTCAAGAACAGCTCTGCTTTTTTTTTTTTCCCCTGAGGCTTGGGATTGAGTGGTTTCAGAGGTCTCTATAAAGCGCACACACACATCTCAGCAAAGAGCCCTGCCTGTGGGAAACACCTGGAAGCTTCTCCCAGGTCCTCTGCCCCCTGCCCCACCCAGGACACAGGAAAAGATGCAGCAGAAGTACCAGGCTTCACAGTCTGCCCCAGAGACATGACAGCATATCCTAGGAAGAAGAAAAGGTGTTCATTTTAATGCAGTGCCCATAGTTCAACTAAATAGACGACAGAACCCGCTAATCAGAAAAAGACAAAAAAGCAAAGCTCCCTTTGTTTAAAACTGGGCAACAATTCCAGAAACTAATCAGTAAGCTCTGTCTACTCAAGACACAAATTTGTCATCAACCTCATCGTCGTCTTCAGCACACAATTAGTCGGTGGCCACATCTGCAGGATGCTGCGCCAAACTCTCTAGAAAGGGAGTTACTCTGTTCCTGCAGGACGTGGGCTTTGAATACAGATGCACAGACGACGTTTGGGTTGCACAATACGGGTGCACATACACGCAAACGCACGCACGCCTTCTGGACTCACACTCACCAAATGCATACTCACACACACACACACACACACACATGCAGACATAAACATATTTGTACAGGCACACACAGGTGCACACAGTGCTGTAGTTCAGATCCAGAATGGCCCTCCAAGGGTCATATGTGTTCAAGGCTTGGTCTCCAACTTAATGTCCTCATGCTCTAGAGGTCCCTAGAAGAAAGTCTTCCAGTTACCAGGGCATGCCTTTCAAGGCGATTATGGAACCGGAGTCTCTTCCTCTTTCTCTCTTTTGAGTCCTTGCTATGAGATGAGTGTCCTGCCCTGTGTGCTCCCTACCATGATGGTCTGCCTCCTCACAGACCCAAAGGTAATGGGGCCAGTCGAACGTGCAAACGACCTTTAAAACTGTGAGCTGAAATAAAACTTTTTGTCTTTATAAATTGATTATTAAGGAACTTTTATAGTAATGGAAAGATAACTAACATGTAAGCTAATTGTTACACATATAATTTGAAACTAACCGAGTACCCTCAGTCCTACCGCATATGTAAGTCCTACTGCATTTGTTGCATGCCCCAATAATGTGTATCCTTTATAAATTAAGGTTTCCAGTGTGAAAGGCAGAGAATGCAGATGCAAACATCCTGTTTTCCCTCATAGAGGAGCAAATCTTACATAAGATCTTTCTATTATGTGATTTATGCTGGTTGAATGTAAATAATTTCTCTCTGATGTGTCTGTTGAGGACAAATTTTCCTCTATTTCTATATTAGGTTTTGTTAAGCGGGATCATGCATAATGTCTATTTTACTGTTAATCTCTAGAATGCAACATTCTGATGTTCCTCCAGATGAATCTAAAACTTGCTGATAAACTCATAAAATCTATTGTTAGGTTTCCTCTACTAGGGGAATTTGTGGGAAACCTGAGTCTTACAGTTCCACCACAAAAGCATTCAACAATACACATAGATGTATACCCTTTTATTCTGTCAAGTGCTAAGAGAAAATACTTGGGTGGTTTAATTAAGATTTGAGTAATGCCCCTGGAGTAAACAGAATCTTAGAGTTTCTTCTCTTTTGACCTCTGCTGCAGCCTCAGGACATTTGCATCTACTATTGTCTTTGTCTGAAACACAGTTCTGAAAGGTACTTGTAGGGATTGCTCCTTCATTAGACCTAAACCTCTGCCACAAAAACATATTGTTTCCACTGCCACAGCCTCCCTATGACAGGCTTGGTCACCCCAACATGTCTTCTACCTCACGGACATTTAGGAAATCTGTTTCCCTCAGCCAAGTTAACTATAGACTAAATGGAAGCAAGAAGACATGTCTGCCTTGATCACTTCTTTATCCCCAACACCCAGACTTGTGTCTAGTTCATAGAAAGTACTTAACAAATGTTCATTGAGTTCACGAATCATGGAGATCACTGCTTCTCCAACAAACGAGATCTAAAAAATGGAATGTGACTTCCATTCTTCCACATATTCTATCACAAATCTTTGCCAAACAGTGAGAAGTCATGAGGAATTTGCTCCATTCCCTTTTTCTCCCTGAGAAATTTAGGCAGCAGACATTCTGGTGCCTAACCACCAGGAGAAATACCCTCCTCATAGATCCCTCCCCCTGCAAGCATCTGAGTGCTTCCAGTCTATGTGAAGTTGCCTGTGCTTCCTCCACCTCCACCTGGGAAGGATAAATCTTGTCTTTGAGTTGGAACAGAACCACCTGCTTAATAATGCATGATCCTTTCATAATGGCTATCTCTGAGCACCATGAAAAGGCTTTCAGGCCTGACTTACATCTGGCCAGTGGACACTACATCTGGCACATTCTTCCCTTATGAATCTGTGCTGCTGCTGCCCAGCACCAAGCCAGGAGCCGGGGCAGCAGAGACAGGTTGAGAAGCTGGGAGTCAGCGAAGCAATGACCTCTCCCGTCAGTGGAGACAGACACAGGCGGGGAAGGCACGTGCTCTTCCTCACATCAGATTCATTCTCATTTATCCTGCAGTGGAGCCTGCCAGGGGGTGGGACACTGGAGGCATGGAGGCCATGCAGCAGGGGGGCCAGGTAAAACATGGGGGAGGAAACCCTTATTCGGTTAAGACAGCAAAGTTTTAAATGGTAATAAGTGTCATAAAATAATACAGCAAGGCACTGTAAAACACGAAGCTCAGGCTGGAGGCTCAGTCCCCTCCTAAGGAAATCATCCCCTGATTCTCTGGGGTTCCCTGGGCTTGGGAGACAAAGGCCAAGCTCCTGAACAGGCCATCTTTGTAGTGAGGAGGAAAGAGGAGGCCCTTTTCTTACCTCAGATTCCCAGAGCTGCACTCTGAGAAGAGGATTCATGTGCAAATTATTTATTAAAGAATTGTTTCCAGGAGAGGCCAATCTGCCTGTGGGGAAAGGAACAGAGCTGGCGAAGGCGCTGTGCAAGGCGAGGATTCAGGAGAGTCCCAGGATAGCTTATTTTCTAGGGTAGTCTGGATGTGGCCTGGCCCCATAGTTTGTTTCATGAAGGGAAAGAAATTGAACTTTCAAACATCTGCCTGGCACGCGGGGGTTGCTCTCCACCTCAGGGGTTTCTGGCTGCAGACTGGAGCCAAGGACAGTATCCTGAGCCAGGCTGTACCTCTGGCCAGCAGAAGCAAATCCCCCATCTGCTGGTCAGGGCTGCAGAGCCTGTCAAGAGATCAGAGATGGTCTGGACAAAGCACTGGCAGTGGTGGAAAGAGTGGCCAGCAGAGACAGCGAGAGGTCCCCCAGGCAGAAGAAAGGAGAGGTGCGCATGCCCCAAGGCGGCGGCAAGCTGGTGTCCTTCAGGGTTGGGGCTTAGTTGGATGGAGGTCATGCCACAGGAGCTGCAGAGCAGTCATGGCTGGGAGTTTAGATTTGGGTCTGCTGTGGTTCAGGTATAGGTGGCGTCCCTGTTGTCAGCATTGGTTCCGTGGGTGGCACCCCTGGGAGGTGCTATGTTAGATACGTCAAACTTTCTGTAAATTGGTGACTTTGGGTACTTAAAGTGATGTGAGACTGACTGAAACAGGTTCTGAGAATGACATTGGACATTTGGAGGGCTCGAATTTTTAAGTCATCTTATCTACTAAGGGGAAAATGGCTTTCAACATTGGAAATACCATACACAGCATACATTCACCGAGTAGAGTATGAAATATTTCAAACCTTTCATGCATTCTGGATTTAAAGAAAATCAAGACTTGGAATTATATGACAATTGAGGTACTTTTTATTATGTATTTTAAAGCCAGCTCTGCACTACCTTGTTTCCTTAAAGATTACACTAAGGGGTTGATTTTCTTAAAGTATTGTAGTAAAAGTATCGAAGTATAAAGCTTCTATCTATCTGTCTATCTATCAGTCTATACAAGTTAACTCCCACAAATATACAGGTTATCTTATTCTGATAATTACTTTTGGAATCCTACCTTATACCAAACTAGATTTATATGTCAAATTACAGGAGATGAATAGGACAACCTTTTTCTCTTGAATGCTAAACATCTTAGACATTCTGTGTCGAAAAATACATGAATGACCTTTTATGAATGTTTTGATTTAATATCTCCTGCAATACAAATGTCCAAGGGATTACATAATCTGAATCTTGGACCTCAAATGACATATTTTCTAAAAATTTGTAGAAAAGATCTCACTAAAGCTCTTTAAAAGATTAGGCTAAATTGCATTATTAAAGTGGGCCAAATTCCATTAGAGCTTAATATGTGGAAATAATTATGTAATTATGTACTATCTGTGTTCCCAAAAAATAAATGTGTGTTTGCAATATTTTTTTCATGGAAGTGTGGATACTCTTGGCTTAACGGCTGCTCTTTCTTGTCTGCCACATACCAGATCATTTTGACATAAAACTCTGTCTTTCCAGATCTGCTGCTACCATTATTTGAGAAAGGTCAGAAGGCGTTTCCATGACAATTACTCTACAATGGCCATCTGTGAAAGACTGGAAGTCACTACTGCTTTGTGACATATCTCCATTAAAAATAATATGTCGCATCAAATATGTAGAGCAAAATAATATTTAATTGATTTAACTAGTACCAACTTACTTACAAACATTATTTTAAAAATGACTGAAACTAAAACTTTCTCATGCTATTTGTCTTTCTCAACAGGTTTTATAATTAATATTCAGTTTCTCTATTTAAAACACATTTATGTATTTTAAAGCCAGCTCTGCACTACCTTGTTTCCTTAAAGATTACACTAAGGGGTGGATTTTCTTAAAGTATTGTAGTAAAAACACATCACTTCCTCTCTCACAATTTTCAATAGGTTAATCAGAACTATATGTTAACATACTTATGTCTTTCACTCTAGCAAAAATAAAGATACTAAAGACAAAAAGAAAATAATACTAGTGGTTGTTTTAAAAGCAACAGTCCTTTATTTCCTCTTGTGCATGTAAAGCTGTATCTTGATTTTGTTGATGTCAACCTTGTTCTGAACTTGAATCATTCCTGTTGTATATGAAAATAAAATACATGCAAATAAAAATTTAAATATCACTGAAACGGCTCTCTTCACTTAGACGCTGCTAGATTGTTCTTTCTCCATATAAACAAAACTAGACATGGGGATCACAGACCAAAAATGAAGATGTAGGTAGCTCAGTCCTACATTCCCCTTATAGCAACCATTCCAATCCTTTTCACTAATTTTACCAGTAAGTTTTAAAAAAAAAAAATCTTTTTAAGGATACAGTGATTTAAAATTTCTATTTTTATTTCCTTAATTACCTTTTTTCTTAGATTTTACATGTTAAAAATCTAGATTTGTCAAAAAATCTTTAACTGAATCTTTTCAGAAAGCATACTTGTTACTGAAAAATTAATCAGCAAAAATCAGTGAGCTAATTTTAATGATGATTACTATTTTAATGGGGGAATATTTTTAGCCCTATCTGGAATGCAAAAATGCTTTCTGACTTGGTGCGATTCAAAGTGAGTACAAACTGCGTTATGCCATATCCAACAAGCACGGCACATTATCTTAATTCAAATTAGAAAGATATTTATGGAATAGACTAAACGCTGCTGCAGTACAGGTAATGAATAAATGATACAGGAGGCCAAATTCTGGTAAGTGGGTAATGAGACTGTCCCTGCAGTGGCTGCAGCCAGTCACTGTCCTGCTGAGAACTGCAATGATTTTGCTCTAGCCCATTTTTCTTATTTTATGAAGAAAAAAATATATCTGTCAATTTAGGTTAGGGCTGTAAACTACTGTATTATACCTGGTGGGGTATGTTTATGACTCTCGTTAATCAAAGACGAGCGCCGTCCGTCCACTATTTAGTCAGAGCAGAGAATGGAATTTTCCATAGAACACCACGTTATGAATTGCTATGACTCATAATATGTTCCCATAAATAAGCCCTCTATGAAAAGTGTATTGTAATAGTCTCTGTGTGGAATATCCTTCCCAATAGTTTTTGACCTCGGTATCTGTTCTCTGAACTACATTTTCTGTCGTTTGTTTTCAGAGTTGAAGCATTAGATGAAACCATCATATTTATTGCTGCACATTTGTCCACTGTCGGGAAAATATATTGCGAGACAGCATCCCGCCATGACGGTGAGGGGCACAGAGAACTCAGGAATGGAGTGTCAAGGTCTACTCAGAGTTTTGACTAAACAGGCAACGTGTAGCTCACTTGTTTCTGGAGCGCCCTTGTAAGTAAAATTATTTGCACTGAAGTATTTTCAAAGGAAATTACCACTTTTGGGAGTAACCTCATGGAATTGGAGAATAATAATGGCAATAATAATATTAATGATGATGATGATAATAATAATAATAAAATCAACAGCAATCACATAGCTGTGCTTTCTCTGCACCCAGATACCTGAGAGCAGTGACAGGTCCTTCTCTCCTTGGCAACGACTGGAGATCAAGGATGATGACTCTGACATGGAGGACATCTCTGTCCTATTTCTCCCCACAACTCTGTGGAGAAGTTAACATTTAGCGATTTTGACTTCAGTGGGCCACTGGCCTGAAACTGAAATATTTCATCTTGGCGACTAGCATCCATCCCACAGCAAAGAGATGTATCCCTTATGGGCCAAAGTGCCATCTGCCCAGAGATGGACCCGGAAAAGGTCTCTGTGGATCCCAGCCTTCCCTTCTGTGGCCAAATCGGGATGGAATTAAATTGGAAATAATGATTGTCCTTTCTCGGACAGACATTTTTGTTAGCCGTGTCTCCTCCTGAAAACATTTCTTTAACCTTTTATAGTATATGAAATAGCCACCTTATTAGATAAAGGCTCGATTCCATTTTCAGACTATGATTTTAAGTCTTTCAAAACATCTCACTGTTTGCAGAAAATCTCTGTCACTGCTTTGAAGGGCTTCTTTTGCACGTGCCATGAGCATCGCTGCTGTACTTACTGGATGTCATATACTACACAGGAGAGTACTCAAATCTACCTGCCTGGACCTACCTTCCCTCGCCTGAGAGATAAAAATCACTTTTATACACAATAAAAGGGAGATTTTATTTTTCCTAAACACATATCTACTAGGAAGCGGTAATATATATCAGGATGAGACTTTGGTTTGAAATAAGGGGGTAGATTTCAGTCCTAATGGAAATAGACAAAGGTATAAAGATATTTTCTTCCCTTCTCACCTCCTGTATAAAGACATATTGCTTTTCCAGCACAACAGGAAGAAATTAATATAAGATAAAGAGAGGTTCTAAGACAATACTTACTGAGCTCTCATGTATTTGGTCTTTTCTTTGGGCACAGGTGTGCTGATCATAAATGCTTATATATAATTTAAAAAATCTTAGCTTAGAAAAGTCTACTGCTAAAAGTACAGATAGCCAGCCCCTCATCAGCCACCCTACAGTCTGACAACAATCGGAATTTGCTACATTTAATACCCGTTGTTCCATTTTCTTGTTCTCTCTTGAGATTTTCACTTGAGGAGTTCATAGTTTGTCCAAGTCCACCTGTGACTCTAAAGATCATCACCAAAGGTCATTTGCTGTGGTTCTGTCTGAAACTGGTCATGAAATCAGCTCATCAGAGTGGAGCCTGTCACCATCCCAGCTCCACAGCCAATCGACCCAGCAGGATCCAACCCAGACCTCCCCATTATGAAGACTCCTAGTCCTTTTCTTTTTTTGTTCTGTTTTTTTTTTTTTTTTTCTTTTTTTTTGAGCCCCCTGTATTCCCTCGTCTCTTCACCTGTGTCAATTTCATGCTCCTACATCTCCTTCCATCTTTACAGTTCATTGGTGAACTCCCATCTTCTGCTCACTTCCCCCAGAAGCCAGCCTTGAGACAGGATTTGGGTACAAGGATCTGGGAAAGAAAATCTTCCAGGAGAAACCCAGGGAAGAGGGAGTGAGGAGCTTGCCCTTCACCCAGCCTGGGAGACCTGGACTTTGTTCCTTCAGGAGACAGGTGGGGGGTTTTGTGCTCTGTACCTAGTGAGTCCTGGGAAGAGCAAGGTGGAGGAGAATGTGGCCTTCCAGGCTTTTCTAGAGTTTTCTTAGCCACAGAACGCAGAGAGGTGAGAAATGTGCAAATTGTTGGCAGAAAAGACTGAACAGGATGGGTGGGGCACACAGGGAGCTGCCTCTCTGCAGTTACAGTTCTTAGAGCAATGAATTCATTCACTTTCTGCTCCTTCGTTATTTAAGTACAGGCTGTCATGATGCTGTATTCCCCACTGTGTAGCAAGGGTGTGATAGACTTTTCTGGAGTCCCTCTTATTCATCGAATGTTGTCCATCCGTGGTACTTGAGTTTACAGCACTCGTCAGATGAAGATTTTCCTCCAGGAAAGTGAATTGAAACAACAAGTAAAAATGAGGGAAGAAGACATTCCCAGGTACATTAGTCCAGCCTTCATCTCATGGTAGACCAATGGTGTAAATTAAAGATTAGGTTGTGTCTTGTCTTTATACAAAAAGCAAAAAAGATAAACAAAAAAAAAAAAGAAAGAAAAAAAGGAAAGAAAAGAAAAAAGGAAATGGTCAGAAATAACAAGTCATGGGTTTTGTAACTGGGCACTCAGGATAACCTCAAGAACTCTTAATTAGGGGGGACAAGAAAATGCATAAGAACTTAACATGCATTGAGACTACTCTTCTAGGTGTGTCAGCGTGTAGAAGACCTTGCTCTGCTGGCACAACTGTTGTTGTGGTTGAATTATGCCCTTTATGTGGAGCAAATTGCAGCCTAAGTGAAAGTACTTTTCTGAAGTCATATAACCTGCAAAGAGCAAAGCTGAATTTCAAATTTGAGGTTTTTCTCCTTCTAAAAAGTAAGCATGACTTTCTAATTCATGCTATTTACATCATAAATAGCAAAGACAAGAGGAACACAGAAAAATTTAGTGAGACAAAAATATTACTTGGAACCAAGTCTTTGAAAATCTGTTGCTAAATTAAATTTGCTAAAAACTTAACCAGAGACCTAGGATCATTCTTATATCTGTCAAATATTTAAGTCACGTCAGAATACATTTGAGCTACGTGGATTTACTATAAAATATTGCAAACATCGTATTATAACTACACAGTTATAAGTTGTGTACACTTTAATTCAGGAATTTATACATTTATTTAACAAAGAATTATTAAGCATCAATGATGTTTACTGGCAACTGGGGACAGAAAGATGATTAAGCAGAATCTCTACCATAAAAAGAGCTTCTTATGTAGTGATTGGAGTCAAATGAGTTCAATAAAATGCTCTAGGACTAGACAGAAGATGCATTTGTGCCACGGACCATAAACAATAGTGGCCAGTTCCACATGGAACCCAGGAAAGGCTGCAAAAAAAAAGGCCTATGTTTAATCAAAGTATTTAAAATTAACAGATACATAGTAGCCCTAGAGATAAAAAGTGGGTGTCTAGGGGTCGGGGACAGAGGTAAATCAACCAGATCCAAGCACCTGAATCAGCGTGGTTTGAATCTAAACATAACTGGAAACTCATGTGCCCTAGGATAATTGTGATGCTCAGTCACAAAAATAACAGGTCAATTAAATATATAATTTAAACGATTTAACTGTTCGTCAAACATTTGAGAAAATGTAAAATGTTAAGGAGATCTATTTCCTTTTTTGTGGTGTTTATTAAACATTTTCTTGATGCAAAAGTGCCAACAGAAAAGGGAAAATAATCTGGGAACATCTTGATGAATTGTCACAGAGGGAACACTCTTGCCTAGCTATCACCAGGTCAATGGGAGGGCTAGAGTAGCACCTGCAGAATCCTCTCCCCAACCCTGGAGGCTAGGACTTGTGTCACTGCACGGCTGGATCATCCTCCCCACACTGTGGCTACCTCAGCTCTACTCTGCAGCCTTTATCACCCTCTCTTGATGCACTTCTGATTACTTAGAAGAGCCTGGGTCTCTGTTTTCTTTAGTTTATGCACTTAAAATGCTCCGTATTCACTGAAGTAGAGACTGAAAGCTATTCAAACGAAATTCAGGGCTGGCCTCCCTTTTCAGGTCACAAAGACTCAATAAATCTCCCTGCCTTCACCTGTAAGGTGGAGATGGTCATGTGACCGAGTTCCTACTATGGTAATATGAGCTCATGTGATATGTGTCACTTGACCACAGCTTTACAGAATTGGGCTTTGGACCAAGTTTACTGAATTGAGGTTGTCTGTTAATGCTTCTTAATCAATGTCACCAAGAATAGGTAGATGACAGGCAGAGCCATAAGGAACAAAAAGGCATCCCTTCCCCCATAGGGAAGGAAACTCCCTGAAAACCAGGATGCCAACTCAAACCTTTCCAATGAGGATGAAACTTTCCTGTATTAAGTGATTGTAATGATGATGTTTATTTGTTACAGCAGCTAGCATTCATCACATACTAGCCAGCAGTTGGATTAACAAGTAGGAAGTGTTCATCCTGTCAGATAGGAAATGCCTTACTCTGAGGAATCTTAATTTGCTTGCATCACTGAAATATAGACTACTGCAGGGTGAGAAGATTAAGGATCCGGTCTCTGTGACATAGAAGACATTAAGTTACTTATAGAAACCTCATATGCCTTCTTTGTCATTGTAAAGTCTTTAACTTATTTTGGGGGCAAGTATGACAATTAATGCTTATGTAGGAAAAAAAAAAACATGATAATATTTTTGTTTCCAAGAGAAAACCATACATGCAACCTAGACTAAAAGATGGAAGGAATGAAACTGACCTCAAGTCTCTTATAAATTCAGGTCAAGTGTAGTGTTAGTGGGAGCTAAACCAAACAGCAGAAGAGGGGGAAAGGATGTGGGTGAGTGGGTAAGAGAGAAATTGTGGCAATAGAATTAACAAGATCTGTTGCAATTGCAAAGAAAATGGAAGGCAAGCCTATGGAGACAGCAAAAAGCCACCCCATTAGTGGAAGATATTAATAGGTGAGAATGGACAGGGAGGGGGAAGTGTTTGGGGCTCGAGGCACCTTCCCTCCAGTTTCTGTAAATCTAAAGCTAATCTAATAAATAAAAAAAGAAAATAAAGCTTGCATGTTATCAATAGCATATAAACTCAAGTTGTGGTCATAAATTTATAGCCTCACTTATGTTTTTATTTATAGAGACCTACTTTTGATTTTGTGCTCATCGGTTGCTGTAGGAGAGATGGGATGGGGTGAGGGATGTGTGATGTAACTTAGTGGTGTCATCCCTTATAATACCTTAACACACTATCGCTGTTTTTAAGCCCTACAAGTTGAGTCAAAAAACAAACAAACCGAAAAACCTCACTACAAGTTGAGTTTTTTAAATGTTCTTTTTTTACAGTTCTGAGACAAAGGAAAAGAAAATCTGAATGACTTCACCATGATCTCCTTCCAAGTGTGAGGAGAAGCTGGCAGTGAAATAATTCTTGGGTTCCAGAACATTTCTTGCACTGGGTTGGGGTGAGGCCTGGGGCCAAGCAGAACTCAGTGATTAGAATTTATGCATGTCCCACTCAACTGCAAGACACCAGGAAGACCAGCCAAGGGGAGACACAGTCAGGAGACCTATAAAGACAAAGGCCTGATGTTTTCCTTCTCTGGGGGGGATTTACGTCGGCAGTAACACCTCCCAACCATACCACTGGAGTGAGCCACTCCAGACCACAGCCTGGATCCAATTTCAGACAAATATTTCCCCTCTGTAATCGCTACTGCTGACCCTGGCGCTGGGGAGATGGAAAACAGAAACATGAATGGCGGCCAAAAAGACACACATGGAGGAGCGGCTCTCCTTGGTATTTTATTCCCCAAACACGTGTGACTCTCAACTGTTCACAGGTGGGTGAGGTACCTTGGGCAACAGCAAACCCAAGAAGTGACATTAATGGCTCAGAGAGGACCCACCCTTTCTCTGAACTGGGATCACATGTTTCTTTCCTTAGGTGGGATGTCGCTCACGTTGGGGAAGTTCTTTACCTCAGGAAACTGGCCCCAAACCAAACAGAAAGCAGGTTATCAAAAGATTCTTCTTGGTAAAGGTTCAGAAAACTTGGCATATAGAACAGGGTTCCTCAGCCTCCATCTTGTTGGTTACTTTGGGCCCAACAGTTCTTTGACCGGGGGCTGTGCCGTGCATTGTAGAATACTTACCATTCCTAGAGCCCTTTATCCACCAGGCACCAGGAACATTCCCTGTGTTGGGACAAACAAATATATCTGCAGGTTTTGCCATATATGCCCTAGTGAGGATTGAGGGGGACACAAAAGCGACCTTCTGTTGATAATAGTTTCTATAGGAGATATTCTTAATGATATGGAGATTTACTTTGTAACCGGACATTTCCTACTTCCTTTTTCATTTTTTAATTAGCTGCTGCCATGCAGAGACCAAAGACATAAACAATTGGATTCTTAATTCTGTGATTTCTCCCTCCATTTGCAACGTAAATGAGGGCTGACGTTCATCCATTCAGCACAGAGCTGTTGAAGCTGTGTTTTACCACGTGTTTTCCCTGAAGGAGCCTCCCATGTTCCTAAATCCAACCCCTGGGGGGCTTGTGCTAACATAAGCTCCACCGATGTGAGGAAAATTGCAGCAGAATAGTTCAAATAAAAAGGCCAAACTGCATGATTCATATTGGAAGAGAATTTCAAAAAGTGAGCCCTATTTTATAAATTCACATTTTTATTTTTATCCAGGACTCTGATGGTTCCACTAGAGATAAATGATTCTTTCTCGGAGGGAAATAAGAAGCAGTTTAATCTTGGCCTTCTATTGCTTGAAACTATTCCACCTCTGTGAACTCGTTTCATATTTTAAGCTACTAAGAAAGGACTAAAGAATTTAACAAATTCCCATGTGACCACGTATCACTGATAGAAGAACTTGTAATTTAAAAAATTTTCCCCTTTCTGAACAGACATCCAGTATCATCTACCATAAGATATATTTCAGTGTTGTTCTGTCTCAGTGTTGTCCAAAAATATTCATATTTAAGTATTAGTTTTTCTAAAACACTTTTGTTGAGAACAGTTTTTTTTCTCGATATTATGCTAAGTACCAGGAATAGTTCTTTCAACATGAGGGATGCTGGAGTCCAGGTAAGGCTGACAGTGTTGTGGAAGGTAGTTGCAGTTAAGTGGTGACAGACATGTCACAGTGCAAGGATCAGCATGGAAAACACAGGTACTTCCATGAGAAGGGAAGGTGTCTGGGCTTGGAGCAGACAATCCTCCTTGGGGAAGCAGCATCCAAGCCAATGCACAAGGAGATACAGCAAGATAAAGCTGGGGAAGAGTGTCCTAAGCAGAGGCATGCGACTTTCTGTAGAGGTGTCATTGTGAAGCTTAGCTATTCTATGCGTTCACATATAATGCCAGCTTGGATTCTGGGTTGAAGACCCCAGGAGATTAGCCTCCCTAGAAAAGACACAGAAGGTGGAGATGCTTCAAGCCAGCATAACAATAAGATCCCTGTGTCTTCTGACTCAGGAGCTGCACAGAAGAAGAGAGACTGTGACCTTTGTGCACCATTCTGGGGAGTGTAAAATGGAGCAGCCACTGGAAAACAGACATTTTCTCAAAATGTAAAAAATAGAACCAATGAAAGATGAAGCAATGCCTCTTCTGAGAACATAACCTGAAAATTTGATAGAAGAAAATGAAGGAGTTGTGTCCTCTCCCATGTTTATAACAGCATCATTTACAGTGACTAAAAGGTAGAAGCTGACTCAGGTACCTGTTTGTTCATTCAACATAGATGGCAACTCCTGTTATTTCTTTTTTGTTTGCTTTATTTTGTTTTTGGTAATAACTATCCCAATGAGTGCGAGACTGCATCTCAATGAAGTTTAGAATGGAATAGGGGAGTCAGGTAACAATTTTCATTTTAGAAAAATCTTCAGACTGCAACCTGGAGAAGTTCTTAAAGAACTATGAAAATGGACACAAAGACAATAGATAATAGCTGTCTCAAGGCAAGAGAAAATGACAGGCTGGGCCAGGGTTTGGTAGTGGAGATTAAAATGACCCAAGGTAAACATCATGAGGAGATTTTGAGTGTGCAGTGGGATATGGGTTTTGCCATCCGAGAGGAACTATAGGAACTATTTTGATCCATTAGAGAGAACTAATGTTCTGCTGACAATGCAAATGGTGTGAGTGAACAGGAGGAGGACCTAGGATGAGAAGGGAGAAGACCTGGATTCCATGACTCCAATATGGAATCCATCAATGTTGCAAGGTAAGGCTGAAAAGGAGGTTAAGAAGTCTAGATCAATGATGTCAAAAGAAAACTGGACCAAGTGATCCACTGCAACCAAGGAAAGCCAAGACCTCACAAAGTGAGGACTAATCTAGAGTAATAAATGCCCTTGAGTGGTCAAATGTGATGCATAAAAATAGTCATAGGCTTTGTGATCAGGGGTGTCATTGGTACCCATAGACCAGGATATATCATTTCAGTTAAGTGGGAGGAAATCAGGATAAAGTGACTTAAGAGATGAGAAGATGGTAAGAAAATGGAAACAAAATATAGAGCCTATGTTTTTGAGAAACTTGCTTGGGACAGGGGAAAGATGAGTCAGTAAGTCTGGAGGGGATTTGTTTATCTGTGTTTTTTTCAAATTGCATAATAGAGGTGTATTTTGAAAATACAAACAAGTATGTTTTCCTGTCTAAGAAGGTAAGATGTGAGGGAAGATCTGGATAGAAAAATAGAAGAACTGGAGAGTGAGTCATTTTGGACAAAGAGATACAAACAGAAGGAGGCAATATTGAGATGCAGATTTTCTAACCCTCTTTCAGAAGAGACAGTGTTTTGAGGGGAAGGAGTAAAGGAAACAGACTTTCACCTGGCTGTCACTTTACACCAAGAAGATCACAGGATGCCTGCTCACCCTCTTCCAGTGCTGATGTTACAACGGAGTACCTGCAGAGCTTGTGAGGTGGGGAGACCCAGTCTTTCCTGAGACATTCTTGACTCTTCTGCAATATGACAGCAGTGTGGCTCTTGCCCAGAGAGTGAGAGAGAGCTGAAGAGCAAGCAAAGGAGCTGACCGCTAGTAGGTGTTTTGCAAAATGACTGAAATTCACAAGGAGAGCAGCAAGGCTGAGGACTGATCTAGATTCCAGGGAGTACATGCTGACCATGAGGGCCAAGATATGACTAAGAGAGTCCAGGGAGACCGTCAAGTCATGAGAATAGACCAACTTCTCCAGCGTCAGAACCAGAATCCAATGTGACTAGGGCATCCTACAAGAAAGACAATAATCATTCGCATGAATACCCAAGGCAAGAGAGCTATGACCACTGTTCAAGTCTCACTTCCTCCTCACCCAAGATCCCACAAAAAAGAGGAGCGATTTGCTTGGTGAATAAAACCATGTGAAAATTTAAAGAAACTTTAAAATTTATCATCAGTCTCAACTTTCCAGATTAGGTCTTGGGGGGGAGTTGGGATCCATTTTAAATTAATAAATTTTAAATTAATAAGTTGGTTTGTGATTTTTGCATTTCTGAATGTGATATGCTTCACTTTTGTCCCCTAGTACAATGGGTCAGACAAGCACTTTTAATTAGTGAGGATGACCCGAGTAAAGGGAAACTGATGAACATCAGGAGAAAGATGCCAACTACGGGAAAGTGTCAATGTCCCGTTCCAGACCCTCCTCCCCCTAAGGGTCTTCTAAACAACCTGAGACTTTCTGACTGGGATCTGTTTTCATCTCAGCTTCAGTGCTGTTAAAGTACTCCTGGCATGATCTGCTCCTGCAGAAGATATTCTGCTTTCTGTCTCCATGGCTTAGAAAGTTTCTGTCAAGTAAATGTTGGCAACATCCCACTGCAAGAGTCACATCTTCTTAGAAGCAGATTTTCAACCACCCTCCTTCATCAAAATGCTGGCAGTGGGCAGCGATCCTAATTCCACCATGTTTACTTGTGAATCATGAGTAAGCAACTCTGCCCTCTTACCCCACCTATGCTGCTGATCTATGACATTGTACAGGTCATAATCTTTTGGGTGTTCAGTCTCCAAGACCAGCACGAGATCAAACCCAGAGAATTCCAAGCTATTTTTCCTCAGCTTCTCCCTATACTAGATTTCTTTTTGTTCTGTGCCCTCGGGAAGAAGCCCTTACTCCTTCATCTTCAAATCCCATCATTTCTGTGCTCTGCCAACCACAGGCCGGTAAAGAACTACACCTGTGTGATTCTTCCCATCCTGATGTGTGCCTCATCACAGTGAACACCCCTGAAATCAGAACAGGAGTGGACGAAGGTACTCAAGCTTTGCATGTGACTATACGCTCTTGTTCATTATAGTCAGTGGAGACATTGACACAGCAAGCCCATCACCCATGCATGCCACATGTATGTTCTTTTAGGAACACTACCCTGTTGACAATGATGATGATGTGATAAAAACATATTCTGAAAATTCCTTGCACTGGGTACGGTGCATTCCTATGATCCCAGTGGTCAGGAGACTGAGGGAGGAAGATTGTGAGTTCAAAGTCAGCCTCGGCAACTTAGCCATGTCCTAAGCAACTTAGTGAGACCCTGCCTCTAAATAAAATATAAAAGGGGTTGGGGATGTGACTCAGTGGTTAAGTGCCTCTGGATTAAGTACCCAGTACCAAAACAACAACAACAACAAAGAAAAATGGAAAAAGAAACACGAAAATCCCTCATGGAAAAGAAACTGAAGTTTAATAACCGTGTAATGTTTTCAAATAATACCTCTAGATGACTTAAAAATATCCTTTAAGTAGTACTGCTGAAGCAATTAGAACACCTTAGGAGAAAATCCTCAGAAATTCAATCAACATCCTATATCGCTAGATCCTAAAAATAAATATGGAGAAAAACAAGAATCCACTTTGCATTGCAGTCAGGAAATGTGAAATGCACAGAAGGGACCAAAGTTGCAAAGGAAAATTGATAGCATGGGGAGTTCACATTGTAGTTCTTTAAGTTCTCATCTGAGACGAATTATACTTTCCAGAATTCTCTTTCCTATGTTTCTGGTGATGTTGGGCCACAAGTGATTTCAAGCAGGGAAACAAACAGCATCCATTTAAAAAAATACATCTCACATATGTTGTCAGACCCTGATGCTATTGATGTTGAGGCAGCAACTCTGTCAGTTTCTTTGGTTTTTGGACCAGATGCTGCAGAGCACCCTCATAAGCAAGGACCAGAGTGACGATATCTGAAGTGGGCTGAGCCTGTCTTTAAGAACCTCAGCTCATGCTTTGATTCTAGTTTGCCCTTGTTCTCCTCTACTCAGTACTCATTTTATTTACCAACTGCCTGTTCTGTGATGAACAGCATCAGACATAAAAGCCACAGGTTTGTAGAGATGGCTCAGTCAGCAACTATAACTGCTTAAGATCAAATGCCCAAACACCTGTTCATAGAGTTGTTGTGTTTCTCTGATTCAATCTGACTAACAGAATTACATACTGAGAGGGCCCATTCTAGACCAACAGAATCACTTAATTCTGAACTGCTTGAATTATTTCTGGGTTTTCTGGATTATTTTCCTGATCCAATTAAATTTAAAAACTAACAATGTTGTTCCCAGTGGTAAAAGGACTAGTAGTCCCCAGCATGTAGCGATAAAACCATTGCTCAAATTAAACTCAGTTAACTACTGGGGAGGCTGAGGGCAGGAGGATCACTTGAGCCAGAAGTTCAAAGCCAGAAGGGAAACATACCAAGACCCCATCTCAAAAACAAAAAACAAAAAACAAAAAAAAAAACAAAGAAACAAATTTATCACATTTAGATACTTGTTCCTCATACTTATTAGAGTTCTGGGTGGCTAACATATTTATTGATTTGACCATTTTAATGAAAGAAGTGTAATGGGTTTGTTTGCTTAATTCTAACTGTACTGGAAAACTTGGGAATGAAAATAATGAGCTCAGAGTTTAGATTCTTAGATCAAGGTCTATATAAAAAGCCTAAGCTAGACACAGTGACATACACCTTTCATCCCAGTTACTTAGGAGGCTCAGGCAAGAGGATGTAAATTCAAGGCCAGCCTCAGCAATTTAGTGAGACCCTACCTCAAAATAAAAAAAATAAATAAATAAATAAATAAATAGAAAGAGCTAGGGATGAACTACATCCCTAGTAGTTCAATGGTAAAACACACCTGGGTTCAATTACCAGCACTATCAAGGAAGGAAGGAAGGAAGGAAGGCAGAAAGAAAGGCAGGCAGGCAGGACTAAAATCTTATATGTTGGCACTGAAAGAAATTCTATCTCCTAGAGCTAGAGTATCAAGATTTCTGAAACAATTGATACCCATATTTGTTTGGGATGGTAATATTATAGTTGACATTGAAACCTACAACTTAATAAGATATCTTTCATTAAAATTAGGACATTTACTGGGAAGGAGTGGAATCTGGAAAGAATGGGATCCTGACATGGGGGATGAAGAGAGATGGGCCAATTCTGATGAATTTTAGGAACCAGAGTCCTTAAAGCTGACAACCTCTTCAGCTACTTTGCCAGTAGAAGTGGCCATCATTCCTGCCCAGGGAGGTTGGTCTCCCTTCCTACTGTGAACCAGATGGGATGGTACTTGCTGACAAGCCCTGTTAATAGCTGCTAAAGTCTACTCCCATTATTCTCCTTCCATCCAGACCTATAATTAGACTCAAGTCCCAAACTTGTGATGGAGAGGAGTACACACCCAAAGAGTTTTGCAAGATTTGTCAAGTAACATTGACAAAAGTTGGAGGGCTGGGGGGATGAGAATGGCAATATATCTCAAGGGCAAGGGATTAAGATTGAAAGAAAAGAAAGTTGGATCATGCTCAATGTGTGGAGTGGAGTTCACTGATTCACTGTTTTAGCTTGAGGGCTAGGAATGGCTCTAACATTTGTTTGGTTGGTTGCCTGAGTCATGGACCCAGAATGAAGTTGAATCATCAGCACATTCTTGGTACATAGAGAAAGGCTCTCACGAGCTTAGGGAGGTTGATAGGTAAGGGTGGATTGGATGCAGCAGAACAGTTCACCCACCTGGACATGTCCTTCACCTGAGCCTTGGGCTTCACTTCCAGCTTTGTACTTTGTTATGATCCACTAAATTACTAACCAGTCTGAGAGTCCATCATGAGCTAAGCGTGGTCTTACCACCAAGACATACTGTTTAGTTTTCTGATCACTGTCTTATGACAATTAGGAAGACGAACAGGAGTGACCGCATTCCTAATTTTCTGAGTTGAGAAAGGTGAAGTTCATTTGATTATGTATTTTTTGAATGGATGAAATTATCAATTATGTCTATATAACTATCCCTTTAGATAGTTGAACAATTAAAATAATAATAGATCAACAGTAAATTATTTAGTGATAAGCAATGCATTTAACAGTGTCTAAAGGTGAATGTTAAGCAAAAACAGCTCAAGTTACAAACTTGAAATATAAACTTATGAAGGATGTGTCTGGTATAAAAATCCATCAAAGTAGAGTATACAGGGTAAGTGAGATGTGTGGGAAATGACTTCTACTGAAGGACAGAGTTTTTTTTTTTTTTTTTTTTTTTTTTTTTGAGAAAAGATAGTTCAATTTCCTCTCTTCAAGCTGTCTTTTTTAAACAACACAACATAGCACACTTTCTGACACAGCTCCACATGACTCAGAGGCCCTTCTCAGAAGAAGACCAGACCACATTCACGGGGACTGAATCACCTCTAACCTCCGGACTTGGTGAGGATTACTAATCAGGACATGTTTTCATTCCTAAGATAGTATGGGAAAGTTCTGATCTGGACAGTTAACCTAACATTCAGTCCATTATTCCACTGTTCCCCCTGTAAATGAGTTTGTGTTTCTTTTCTCATTGCCTTACCCAGGATGAAAGATGGCCCATGTAAAATTACATGTCTTCCAGAGTAAATAAAAGCTTCCTATTTCTAGAAAATAAACAACAGTTCCTGAAATGCTTTTTTAAAAAAGGAAGAGCAAAGTCACTCATAATATTATGTAAGTTTCGCTCACATTAGGGATTACAGCTCTGAGGAATAGGATATCCTGTAAGTTAATTAGGCCAGGAAAACATTTCCTCTTCCAAGACAAGGCAAAACGTTTTGGTAAAAGTCAAACAAAATTCAGCATTTCTCTTCTGGTTAAAAATTGAGAAATGAAAGTATATACTGCAAGCACTTATACTGATCTCTACTGCTCTGCACATCATGAGATTGCGATACTTAAGTTTTCATGATCTTGTATGAAACTTTAAAAACATCTGTTCTTTAAAAATAACTCTGAAGTAGTAGGAGGACAATAAAACATGAGCTCACAGGATCGAACTGTTTCTTTTTCTGCTCTACAGTAGCTGACCATTTATTTACTTGAAAACTACGGAGGGACGATGTTTATCGCAAATGTGAACAAGACAGGCTTGTGCATACGGACTTCTCTTTTAGGTCTTGAGAACTTTTTAAGTGTGATCGCTGTGAATAACAGCAAATATGGACCTGTCATGATTGTCCTGAACTCCAAAGGACAGGTTTCTATAACTCACCAAGTGTTTCCTTAGTGACAGGGACCAGATGAGAAGGAATTGGGATCACTTCTTGTGAGTGTTGTTTTTCCCTCAATTGTGCGCTGAGCAACATACCAATTTTTAAGAAAAGACCTCAGTGAGAGCCACATCTCCCCCTTGGAATGTGGCTAATCAGCCCAAGAACAGCCATCATGTTGGTGGCTGTGTTGATGTTCTGTCTCTGCCTCCTTTGTCTTCAGTCCCAACCACACTAAAAATCAGCAAGGCTTTTAATCTATAATCTCTAACCCCCTGGCAAACACAGATGTATTAAATCATAGAGTAGGGGAAAACAATTCTTGCTTGCAATAGTGTTCTTCTGGGTGTGTCCATGTGTAAGCCCAGAAGGATACAACCTGGGAGGAAGTGACCAAATGTTTTGTTCATATTCCTGTTGACAAGGCGAATGCTGCAGGTGTAACCCTGAAATCGTCACTGCAGTGACCTTCAGTGGACAAAGAAAATGGTGCATATTATTGTATGCATCTTTGCCTCAGCTCCTCTGAAAGTCTCTATTTGGGGGGCAGTTTCAATACTTCCTTTCACTCAGATTTTTAAAATAATCCATCATGGCAAAAATTAATAGTAATAATAATAATAATAGCAATTTTATTCAGTATTCATTCCATTTTAATGCCAGTTAAATTTATAGCTTTGCAATGAATTACCCTTTAGGGTTAAGTTGAAATATATATATTTTTTTTCAGTTTAGGCAAAAGACACCGTCTGCAGTATCCTTGAAGAGCTAATTTCCCCAACTTTCCAGTCTCACTTTGTGGTGTTTTTTGAAAGGGGGGTACAATATCTGACCATCCTGGAGAATTGATTTCCTTTCTCTTCTCATCCAGCAGTTCCCCCCAAACTCCTGCTGCCTCTAATTTATGCAAGTAATCAGTGGGCACTGTAGCTCTTTTTCCCAGGATGCAAATTTTTTTTTTCACAATTTTAACTTAGAGGGGAAAAAAAGTGAACAAAACCCAAAAATAGCTCAATCCCAAGCATGGCAAATATGTAAATAAATAAATAAATAAATGAATGCACAAAGGCCCCCTGTGGTTGTTCAGCTGAGATGTTAGAGAACAGCCTTGAATAGCAAATGTCTGGCTGTTGACCTGGGGAGTCAGGAGAGACGGGAATAAACCCGTGGGGCCACATCTGGGAGGGCCAGTGTGTGAATGGAGCTTAGCTGGCCTCCCACACAACAGGAATTCCACCAAAAGTATGCGCTCTGTATGGGAGGACGGAAAAAAAATGTGTTTAGAATATCGCTAAGGAAACCCAGATACATTATCTCAGCCAGAAGACAGCAGAGTTAGTGACAGTCTCCAAATGACTAACACAGAGAACACGCTGTAATGAGGGTGTTGAAGCAGGAAAATCGAAACACCCAAGTTGGTGGTTGGAGGGGTGGGTGGGTTGGAAATATTTAGTAAAAAGAGCAAGGTTCCTTCCTTTACATACCACCAGGAAAGATTTCCACTGTTTTGCTTTTCTCGTGTCCGTGGGGTTTCACAGGCAAAGAAGGATCAAAATAAAACGCTTGAGTCTTTCGACTTCAAGTTTCTGACTGTCAAAAATTTATCTTACAAATATCAAGGTGGTTGTTCCTGCTTTGACACTGGGTTAGCAGTTTGTTTCTGCATCGAGTACACAATTTTAAGAGTTATGGTTTGACCCCAGAAACATGTTTGACCTTAGAATTTTTAGAGTATGTTTGGCTGTCCAAACTTCTACTCCAAGAAGACATATGATGTGTGTGTGTGTGTGTGTGCGCGCGCATGCATGCACATGCAGAACCTTGAATTTTATTCAGCATTAGTTCCATTTTAATGCCAGTTATATTTTTAGCTTTGCAATGAATTACCCTTTAAAGATAAGTTGAAATATATTTATTTTTGTTAGGTTTAGGCAAAAGACACCTTCTGCAGTGTCCTTGAAGAGCTCTCCACCACTATAAAGCAGTAACGGGGAAGTCCTGACTGAAGCCTAATGCCTCTTCACTCTTCCTCATCACAGCTTCCCTCTGGATGAGGCTGACCTCTGTCCATGCATGTTCCTTTGTTCCTCCCTCATGGCTCCTGTGTGCTGACTCTGCTGATGCTCTTTCTTGGTCATTCATGTTAAACATTCAGACTTTTAAAATGGCAAGATACTAATCATTTTCCAAATGTCCATACTGAAGAGCCTATCATTTGCTTTCTAATCTAGTGGCAATATGGTTTGAAAGTTGAAGCAAGGGTTCCCACTGTTAAAGAAGGATTTTACCCGTGGTGAATGAGGAGTATGTTAGAAGTTGTGGTGAATTGGTCTCTTGTCTCATGAAGCAACAATAAAAGTCAGGGGGCTTTTCACATACACATGTACGGATCTTTGTAAATTTCACTCATTTATTGGATTGGTTTCTTTTTGCTTTTTTGTCTGACTCTTTGTAAGAGATGTGTTCTAGGAAAGCAATATAAAACTCCTGAGACTCAAAAATAAGTATGGAACAAAAAGCTCTAAACCTTCAACAGTAGAAATATTTGACTGTTTGTACTAAGACACCTGGAAGTGAGTTTAAATGATGGGATGCATTAGCTATGGATTGGATGCAAAAGAAACCCGTGTCCAAAAGTTTGTAAACATATATATCAATTAATTCAAACCATTTGATATGAAGGCTAAAGAAAAAAAATAGTAACTTTAGAAAAATGAACATTGAAGATAATAATAATTACACAGTGTAATTTTCCAAGTTGTAAGTTCCTACTAAAAAAAAGTGAAATTCACAAAAAAAGAAAAAAGAAAACCCTTTTAAGTCTTAACCAAAGAAATTAGATTCATTAACTCATTCATTTTAAAACCATTTATTAACTATCTACATTGTAACTTCTGCTATACTAATTGACAGAAAAACACAAATTCACATTGTTTAGTGAAAGTAACTGAAATAGATAATTTTGACACTTTGACTAAAGATCGAAATCCAAGCCAGTTAGAAGACAAATTCCAGAAAATATAAAAACATGACCAATTTTGTTTTTAGTCATAATCCATGTTGAAATATAAAGATAATAGCTACAAAATCTGAAGAAAGATTCTTATTGTATATTACTAGATAAATAAGAAGTCTGATTTGATCTGGAGAAAATCTGAATAGTATAATCACTTGTTAACTGGCCTTTGGATATTCAATAATTATTGTTTGAATACATTTGAAATTAGTTTCAAACACACTTCAATTTAAACATGAGGTAAATTTGATCACTTTATTACCAGTAACTATTTTATAAGATTGCATGATTAAGATAAATTATCTATTTGTACTAAATCATTTGATGTAGTAAATCATAACTTGTGTATTTCTATCATCCTGCAAAATTAATTTTATATTCTTATAGCATTTGTACCATAACACTAAAAATTGCCACTGATTAAAACCATACTTTCTATGAAAATAAAAGGTATGGATTCTTAACGACCCAAACAAAATTGTTATAATATAAGCTCCCATTGGTTTTTAGTCATAAATTGATTCTACTATTCTACTTAATACAAAATGAGCCTTCAAGATAAATTAATATTTCAGACAACTCTGAGAATTAAGTAGGTTTTATTTGCACAACCCTCCTATCTTCCACCTTTATTTTGGAGACTTTAAGTCTATTTAATTTTATATCTGGGATATGGTAATTTTTTTGATTGGTATATATTCTAATTATAAGGTGAAAAGAATGATCATTAACATAATTTGCAAGTTAATTTTACATTTATGACATTAAACTGTATGAACGACTTTAACCAATACAAAAATGTGCATCGGAATTTACATTAGCAATAAGGATGTTTTTCTATTTACTTGCAGAGCTGTGAGTTTCTACTCTGAGGATTCATTTTTCTAGTCAGCTTGTGTGAGGATAAAAAGAAAATGCATACATGCTTTTTTATAGAAGGACAAGAACATAGAGTACTTTGGGGGAGGAAGCTTGAGAATGATGAAAACTTGAGATGTATTTTATATATTGGAAGAACATAAAATTGGGGGAGGGGCAGGGAACTAAGGGGAGGTAAGGGGAGTGCAGAAAGTATTAAAGTATGTTAATGCATTGTGACTATGTCACAATGACCAGTTATTCTGGGTAATTAATATGCACCAATTAAAATGTCTTGTTTGGGCATATTGCCATTTTAAAAATGTTATCCTTTCTACACTCCATTTGTAAGCTCATTCAGTTTTCCAACTGAACTTGAAAATAAATAAAGTGAAATTAATTTTTGAAGAATGGATAAAATGCAGATTCAACTCATGCTTTTCTACATCAAACCCTGTGATACCTTCTTTACTATAAAATAATTTTGAAAACAGCTTGAGGTCTGGGATTATAGCTCAGTCATAGAGTGCTTGCCTAGCATGTATGAGGCACTGAGTTCCATCCTCAGCACTCCACATAAAAATAAATAAATAAAGGTATCGTGTCCATCTACAATTAAAAATTCAAAAAAGAACAACAACTTGATACTATTTCCACCTTAAGAAACACATTGGAAAATATGTGTAACCTTAATTCTCATTTAATATGCATTACATTTGGACTTCCAATTGAAAAACTAGGCAACACCTCCAAGAATTATATCAAATTGATTCTGCAGCCATGATGGTGCAGGCAATGGGCAGACAGGGCACACAGGTGGAAGGGGGCTGACAGTAACCTTATCATCAAATTAGCCTTCCAGCTGCCAATAACTCTTCTCCACTGTCTTCTTCAGGGTGGGTAGTTAGGAAAAGCCAAGCAGCATGATCAGAATGCCTATGCAGTTGTTTGCCTCACTTCATTTCTGGACAAATCTCTAAGACTCACTGGAGTATATATTTTTCATTTGAATGATGGTATTAATAGAAAATAAAGCATACCTCATATAAAGAGATGCATGGATGTAAGATTAATAATTAAATCATGTATAGAATATGTTTACCTCTACTGAGTAGCAAGATGGTTAAGTCAGCAGAAATGAAACCAAAATATAAAATTGCTCCCAGCCCCAGGTTTGGAACTCTGATCCATCTCCATCAAATTACCCCACCCTCACCCCAAATATCTCAGTCAGCTATGACACTATATTCAGTATGTTCATTGACAGAATGGGTCTGAGGTGGCCCGGTCCAAGCCCTGAACACTCATCACCCCTCCTATGGCCAGGGTGCAGCACACATTTGGTATGTGACCATTCACAGGAGGATTGTGCTGCTTTGAGAGATGAGGAAGACCAGAGTCAGAATCACACAGACTGTGCAGGGCTGTTTCAGAGTTTCACAGGTTAATTGTGTTCAAATGACATTCAGGAAGGGAAAGGGACTCTAAATTCTGAGAATGTGATAATAACTCTAGTGCATGCTCAGAATGGACCCTGAGTATGGATTGTATCTCAGGTTTGTAAATTCAGCCCCATGACTGATAAGGGGCATATGTTCACCCCACTATAGCACATGAATTATGGCTTATATGCTTGGTGTCCCCCAAAAGACAATTGTGAGGAAATGCAGGAAGGCTTAGAGGTGAAATGATTGGGTTTTAGGAGATTAAACCTAATCAGTGCAGTAATCTCCTGATTGGAATTAACTTGGTGATAACTGTAGGTAGGTAGGGTGTGGCTGGAGGAGGTGGGTCCTTGGGGGCTTGCTAAGCAGAGTTCTTTTCCTGCTTCCTGGTGTGAAGTCTTGAGCCTCTTTCCTCCACCACAGTCTTCTACCATGATGCTCTGCCTCACCTTGGAACCCTGAGGAATGGAGCTAGCTATCTATGGACTGAGACTTCTGAAACTGTGAACCTCAAATACATTTTTCCTACTCTTATAGTTCTGGTCAGGAGTTTTTGTAGCAGCAACAACAAAGCTGACTAAAGTACTGAGCAAGACTCTGATCTGCATCACTATCATCAACCTTGTCAACAGACAGTGCTAAGCAGGAACGGCCTCCCTTATGTATATCAAAGTGAGGTTTACATACCACATAAAACCAGGAGTACTTCTCTGTGCTCTGGTAAGGAAGGGGTGCCAATGAGTCTACAAGCAGCAAAAGCAATCCCAAAAGTTAAAAGAAAAAAACACTGAGTGATATGTTCCTAAATTTTTAACATTGTTACAACCCATTTTATAAAAATAACCATCTTTCAATCTCCAATTCCAAACAATAACTCTGTATTCTCCAGACAATGTCAGAATAAGTTCCAGATGGAAAACAGTATTTCTGTCACTGAAGAGTCACTATAGTTGTAAATTTTGTCTCAGTTTTTTTATAGTTCAGAAAATGGGGGGCTTACTTGCACTTGCTCAACATTATAGCTCCCTAGATTAAATATTGGTTAAAATTGATAGTACATTTATTTCACTATTGGTTGCCTTGACTGCTTTTGCCTTGAATAGCGTATGACTTTTACACTCAATGTTAAAAACAAAAAGCCTATAAACACCCACACACATAGCATTAATGCAAACATAAACTGCCCACCACCCAAAAACCATGCCTTTCCTGCAAACGATAATTGCATCCATCTATCTGATTTATATTCTCCCAACTAATTTACATTCAGATACATGTGCATGCATTTATATTTATGTGTTACAAACATGGGATAATAACACAAAAAAACTGAAATCTCTTTCTTGTTCTCTTCATAATATAAGCCTAGCAATGCTGATGCAATATAGAGAGAGCCAATCCAAATTTCAGTGGCTATATACTATTCCCGTGTTCAGCTGTAATTCAATTTATTCGATTAATTACCTATAGTTGAATTTTAGATGGTACATTATAAATATTAAATTAAAGCTTCAAAAGATGCTGATACCTATTTATGTTTTATGGATCCGAGGTCACCAAGCAAATCTATACTTTTTGCTAAGTTTTTATGTTTGTGTTTCTCCATCAGTTCAAATTTGCACATACTTTTATCTTGCAATGTATTTGAAATTGAGATGCCTCTTATAATTTATAGCAACTGGTGAATTGTGCTCTCTCACATTAAACCATCAGTAAACAGCCTGATTTGCCAACACCAGGCCTCCTAGAAAGACATAATATACATATGCTTACAGAAGACTAAGGTTCTGGGCCTTGTTTTACCTTGATGGTCTTTGGCGATCTGTCAACTTCCTAGGGGACTAGATATATACAAGCCTATTTTACAATAAAGAATATTAATTTCCTTGGCAGTAAGCTATGATATAGATGGAAGAAAATAAGGAAAATTTATAGGCTATAAAACTAAAGATAATCCAGAGGCAATAGTGGGTAAATTGGAATTGCATTCTGCTTTTTAGTGGAAAAAGTAACTAATTTCCATGTTGTTTTGCTTGTTTTGTTGTTTTCAATGGATTTAGCACAATTCTCTCATAGGCAGTTTCTCCCCTGCAAACCATTGTTGACCTATTTCTTCTTGGAGTTTTGGGGGTTTGATTGGCATCTTAAGGCAAACACAATTGTTCAAGCGAATATTGAGTTTGTGAGGTGCTCTGAGATAATATTTATGAAACTGCAGGGCCGGGTCCAAATGGTACATCAAGACCAAGGTGGTATGTTATGGAACTAACTACTTTTAAAATTAAAAAAGATACAGTAACAAATAGTTTGCATTTGCAAAGAGTAACATTGAATCTTAATTGCTGAAATTACATTCAGCTACCTTCCTTGAGAGGTACTCCAGCACAGTATTAAAAGATGTGGTATTTTTGGGGGGTGTGGGTACCGGGGATTGAACTCAGGGGTACTTGGACACTGAGTCACATTCCCAGCCCTATTTTTTTATTTTTCTAGAGACAGGGTCTCACTGAGTTGTTTAGGGCCTGCCTCCCTAAGTTGCTGAGGCTGGCTTTGAACCGGTGATCCTCCAGCATCAGTGTCCCCAGCCTTTGAGATGAAGGATTCTTTTTAAGGAGGGTCATATGCAAAAATCTCTCTAGACTATTGCCTTCTGCTGATCAGACTCACATTTCAGTTCTGGCTTTTCCTCAGCTGTCTTGCTGCCACTGGTCTATGCTGAGCAAGGTGATGGGGGCTGGTCTCCCTCTCTCCCTTTCTGTGGGCTGGAATGATTCTGGGTTCAGGGTGACATAAGAAGGATGGCCTGTGTATCTCTTGTGAGTGCCTCCTTTTCCTATGTCTTTCAAAATAGTCCTTTTGCTCCCTTTTCAGAGTAAGTTGAGCGAAAATTGGAGTATTCCAAAATGGCTGGTAATAAAAAGAAAATCTTTTCTCCACACCTCTAAATCCCTTTCCTCCCATTTCCACCGCACTTACCACAGAGGGACTTACACCTTCGTGGATAAGACTCCTGGCAGACTAGTGAGATGAGGTGGGGGGTCTGAAAAATGCAAAAATCAGAAAATATCACTTTCTATTACATGGGACCTAGGGTTTGTGACTTTTGGATTTATCTGCACCTCTGCTGGAATTCATGAAAATCAAGCATAAGAGCAACAGACTATTAAATGAATCAGGGGTCAAATATGTGAAGACAGGAAGGAGCAGATTAAAAAAAGAGATGTGTTCTAAGGGCACAGCTTCCTTTCTGGCTTATTTTGAACGTGACTGCTATCTGTGCTGATGTCGACTTTCATTCTGTCTGATGCAAAGCGTCCTCAATTTCGGGATAACAAAGTGACATTGAGAGAAGATTTGTTGAGATTTCCTAAACTCACACTACAAAAAAAAATTTGTACTGAACACTTAATTTAGACACACTTTCTTATAACTGGCATGATTTTGTTGATGTATGACAAACATCCAACATCCACTGTCTCTTTCTTCTAAAAAAATGAGACAAACACAGGTGTGGTTAGGTAAAATGTCTTTACTTTCATTCAGCCTCGTTCTTGGAATAATGTGTTTCTATGCCATTTAAGGATAGAAATTTCCAGTCTAAAAAAGCACGTTTACATGGGACATTCTGGCATTAACTTCATAGTATCATGTTTTATTTGCAATGGTTTAAAATTTGGACTCACACAAAACATGCCCGTCTCCTCAGCCTGATCTACTTCAGTTAATTCAGCTTAGGAACATAAGATGCCTCTTCTCCTTCAATGAGCTTCTGAGGCATTATATTTATGCTATTTTCCTCAGACATTTTTATCTGGTCATTCCTTTCTATGTAGATAATATATTGACATAGATAGAAATCAAACAATAAAAGTTCATGACTTTTGCGTAACGTGAATGAGAATGAATTCAGGTAAGTTCAGTTCAGCCTTTGCAGTGAAGGATTGCATACAAATCCTGCAGTTCAAGACTTTTGGAAAATTTTTGAAGACAAACCTCAGAAGGCCTGTACACACTATAATTGACTCTTTTGATACTTCTAGAAAATTAGATAACTGATAATTTTTTGTTGTATAAAAGGTATACCTTAAAACATTCTGATGAAAATTTGCAAATAGAGAAAAATTTTCTTTATGGGTTTACCCTCTATCTAATCTTTTTTAACAAACATTTTCAGTTGTAGATGAACACAATACCTTTATTTATTTATGTAGTGCTGAGGATCATGCATGCGAAGCAAACACTCTGCCACTGAGTCACAACCCCAGCCCCACCTTCTATCATCTTTAATGTGATTCTTGAAATTCGGTGCATCCCAGGAGGGTGTATCAGTCTATCTGAAATTTTGACCAATTTTTAGCACATAGAAAGAAGCTGGGGCATGTTGGCATATGCAGAGCAGGGGATTACAACATGGAAACTGGAGAAGGAGACAGAAGTAGTCACCCAAGTGTCTTCCAGTTTAGTTGGAAGAAGGTGCAGAAACATGTCAAACTTTGAGGGAGAAATCAAACTTAAAATTCTACCCCTAATGAAAATACCATTCAAGTGTGAGAAGAAAATCTGAAAACATTTTCAGAAATGCAAGGGTCAGAAAATGGAGCTCTTACATTCTGCCTTTGTGAGAGTCATTAAGAAATAAATAACTAATGGAACCAAGAATGAATGATATTTTGATTTAATTAACATTAAAACCAACAAGGCTGTGCATTGAGAAGACCCCAGGTTGCTGCAGATCAAGTTGCCAAGGGACAGAGAGGAAGAGCTTGTAGAAGGAAACAGATTCTCTACAGCAAAGAGTATAACTAAGAAACTAGATCTCATGATCATGATGACAAAACGGACATCCACCTTGTCTGTATATGTTTCATTCATTTTTTAGTTGCATTACCTTTGGAATGGTTAGTTTTTAGTAACTTGGGATTCATCTTCTCTATGGCCCAATTCTATTTTTTTTTTTTTAATTTTAGAGACCATGAAATGTTCACGAGCACATAACTGATGGCCATTGTTTTAATGTTTAGAAAATATGATAAAGAATAGAAGAAAATTTTAATTGTAGACAAATGCAAATGCTAAAACATATTAAAGAGGAGGCATTTACATGGCAGACAGAAGTGAGAGTGGGCAGTGGGTGGGAGAGAAGTGGCGGGAGGGATGGGGCCATGATTAGCTCCTACCTATGGGAACCAAGATACACTAGCTCCACTCATGAGTTGGGGATGGGTGTCAGAGTGCATCAGTTCATAAGGCAACCCTAACCAGCTGGTTTGGAGATTCCTCTCAGAAAACTTGGATTGGAACCACCATTTGACCCAGCAATCCCACTCCTTGGTTTATACCCAAAGGACTTAAAATTAGCTTACTACAGTGATGTAGTCACATCAATGTTTATAGCAGCTCAGCTCACAATAGCTTAACTAGGAGAAGGAGGATGAACCAACCTTCAATGGATGAGTGGATAAAGAAAATGTGATATATACACACAATGAAATATTACTTAGCCTTAAAGAAGAATGAAATTATGGCATTTGCCAGTAAATGGATGGAACTGGAGACTATCTGACTAAGTGAATTAAACCAGTCCCAAAGGCCATTCACATATCTCTGATATGTGGATGCTAATTTACAATAAGTGGGGGGGGGGCACTAGGGAAGGATAGAGTTACTTTGTATTAGGTAGAAGGGAGTGAAGGGAGGGGAGATATGTAGGAGTAGGAAGAAGAGTAGAATGAATCTGATATGATTACCTTATGTACATATATGACTATATAACTGGTGTGATTCTACATTATGTACCACCAGAAAAATAAGAAATTATACTCAACTTATGTATGATGTGTCAAAGTGCATTCTACTGTCATGTTAAACTAATTAGAAGAAATTAAAAAGAGAAAACAGGGCTGGCAGGAATCTGAAATCAGGACAAGGCGAGGGGAGCAGAGGAGTATAGTTTAGGTCTGTTCCTTATGCATGGAGAGGAGGCAATATTTACTGTTTGAAGTTAATAAACAGGAAAAAAATGATGTCAAGATACTGATATTTCAACATACACTTCTTAAAAAATCAAAGGTGCATTTAAAGGCCCACGTGGGAGAGGTTCTGGTTTTTATTGGCCAGATAAACAGGCCAGTCTTCTACCTTTTGAGCAAACACCTGAGGTGATGCCAAGGCAGGGGACATGATTTTCAAATAGCTTTCAAGAGAGACATCCTTCCAATGACTTGAAGAAGCTCCTAAAAGAAGTCCTTTTACTGTACTGTCTCAAAGAAAACTCGAATGTTCTAGCACTAAGTGTAATAATAGACAGCCCTCAGGTAAATTTCCTGAAAGATTATTTTCTTTTCATTTACGTCTCTGTAGATTTTCATTCAGAGGCATATAATTCCGAAGGGTAATCATCATTTTTAGATTCTGAATCTTCCCCATTTCCATTCTCTAGAGAGTGCACTTACGTGCAATTTCATGCGAAAGCTTATTTTAATATCATCACATTTCGAATGGTTTCTTTGTTCTAAAGTTCAAAAATTACTTTGGAGTCCTCGTGTAATTCTCCTTTGAGGACCACTAGGCATGGCAGGCATGCCCTTTCTTGAGTTCCTGTCCAGTTGTGCTTCAGGGCACCCACACCCACCTTTTCCCGCTTGTCTGTGACCACCTCTGCCCTGCGCCCTTCACCATCTTTGCCATCCACTCTTTATTGTCACCAGCTAAATTTTATCCTCACGCACATCTTCAATATAATCCACTAATAACTTCATCATGGGATCTCCAGCCCATAGCTGAGCTCTGCGTTCATGTCTCCTACCTTGATCATCTTCACTTGATATCTCAAGGGCTTTTGGAATGCAGTTTATACAAAATCACATGCATCCTCTCTTCCACAGAGACATCCTGAACTGCAGTCCCTACAAGGTACACGTTCCATCCTGTTGCCCAAATCACAGAAGCTGGAGTCCTTATTAATATTACCCTTATTTTTCTTCACTGGTCACCTGATACTTGCTGCGCATCCCTCAGACCTTGTCACTTCTCTTGGTCATTCTCCCCAGGCACAGTCCAAGCTACCAGATGGCTCACTGGACCACGGCAATCACCCATGAGTGGTCTCTGCACATCTAAACTGAGTAACCTCTCAGTCTGTTTCTCATTAGTGTTTTTAAAGTAAATGTTTCAAAACCCAGTTCTGGGCAATTTCTTCCACTCTGCTTTTCTTCACTACTTTCCAGGATGCGCTTCATTAAAGACCACAGCCGTAACTAGTGCCTCTCAGTCACATGATCTGGCTTTGGTGGTGTCTCTGGGATTATATCCTTCCATTTCCTCCTGCATCCTCTGCATTGCAGTCGCCTCAAGCATGATGTGCTTTGTCCCATCTCATGACTTCTGTGTGGGAAAAGCTCAGGTTGGTCTCACTTCATTTCATTCTTTCATTCTCTTTCCCTCATTCTGCAGATCTTAATTCAAATGTCACATATTCAAGAAAGCAGAGTGGTGTGTGTCCCTATCACCACATCTAGTCATTTTTCTTTATTTCAATAATCAGATTTCCAATTATATATGAATTTGGTTGGTTGTTTTAGATCAATCCTCTCTTAAATGCATGGTAACATTTACTTCACTAAAATTTTACCTCCCTGAGAGTAGGGCTAATATAATTTATTCATCATTAGATACCTGGCAAAGAGCACAGCAAATTGTAACATATGATCATATATTAATTTGACAAGTGCATTTTACAAATTCTATCATCAGCACTTAATATCCAGTGTTATCCTTATGTTAGAGATGAACAAACTAAGTCTTGGCAGTATTTAGTAGTTGGCCAGATTCATTGATATATGTTTATTGTTTGGCAACAAAGAGCTTTCAAAGTAGCCCATTTTATCTCTGATTGTTCAATATTTTTACTTTATATTATGCCAGAAGATGTTTGCCTTTCTTTAAAGGTAAAGACCATGGACTGACATTAATCACAAGGTGTACTTGATGGCAGGTTCAAAGTTATCTTCTCTATCTTCGGTGTCCCCATTCTTTACAGCCATCTTGTATGGAATGTTCTGAGTCACCGCTCAACCTTGCTACTGGGCACTGTGAATTCCAGAGGAAAGTAGAAATGGGAAAAACACACCATTTCCTAGTCCAATGGCCAGAGCTTTTCTTTGATACCTCTAAGCTTTAATGCCTTCCATTTGATAAGCATGACCTACCACATAGACCAGAGGTGGGAACCACATGCATTGACAGACACAATATTCCTGGCACTTAGGAAATATTTAGCATATTCCCTCCCTTGGCGTGACCTGTGCGCTGCCATCACCACTTGAGAAGTTTACCACAGGAAACAGCGAGTCTGTATTTATGTATCAAGCATTAATACTAAGAAATATCATAATGAGAAAAATAAAAGAACTATATAAATATTAATATCAAAAAATCCCAGCAATGCACTAATTGCAACTTTTAGCATTTCCTCATTGAGAGTTACTTTTTAAAAAAGTTTAAAATAAACAAATATAAGCTACCCCAAAATACTAAAATTAGTTAAACATTGGTCTTTTGTACATTTAAAAATAGTTGTTTCTGAGTAAGGATCCCTCAGGTTTTCTTCAGTGGACAGACCAAAATTTTTTTTTAAATTAGTATATGAAATACTTCCTTAAAATATTGTACCTAAAATTAGTTTTTTCTCTTTAAATAGTATTACAATATTTTCTCTCAATTCTATTTTCAATGTTGAGCAATTGTCTTATGTATAACAAAAAAAAAAGAAAAGTGAAAGTACATTTAAATTTAACATGGCTTAATATCATGCTTATATTGTGTGCTAAGAATGTATGAGAGTACATGAAAATTCACTATCATTTTAAATCCAATATCATTTTCTAGAGAGTATATACCTAACTTCAGTGAGCTTGAATCATTGTTCATGATTTCACATCCAAACGTGGATTCCATTTTTGGGTTAAATGTTTTGAAGTCTCTATTGTGCAATTATGTGTGTTTTCTGGTTTTGAGGCTCTAATGACTCTCTTTCTTTCTTTCTTGCACATGTGCACACACACACACACACACATATGCTGTTTTAGATGGTTCTGGACTGTCATCTCAGAATTTAATATTTAAGCACTCACCAACATGCATCATGACTCTGAAGGCCGTTCATTGCAGAACATGCAGATTCACTGAGAATCGGGTTTTCCATGACGTTTTAGGAAAGTCCTTCGCAGAAATTGTTCTGTGCCTGTTTCATCATCCTTTAGAACTAGTTAAGTGTTGAGAATCCATCTCTCTGGTACTGTCATCTATCCACATTGGTATTGATACTTTTTTAATGCTCACTGACACAATACAATTCTCCACACCCTACCAAGAACTTATTTTATCTGTATGGGCTTTGGTAATCCCTGTCACTTTTCTTTCCCTCAAGAAGGCAGTCATTTACACTTGTTATTTTTGTATGGGCTTTTGGAAAGTGAGTGTCTACAGAAATAAAGGCAGAAGGTTTAAGAGTTGTCTTTGAAAGCACATGCTTGACTTGAAGATGGACAGGATTTCTAATTTACTAGCAATGCTGCCATACTGCATAAGTCTCCCTGGGTTGATCCGAAGCCTTGGATCTATTGTTAGCTTCTAGCCCGATGACTCCAAATGAAGGGTTAAATGCGTTCTGTTTATCATTATTATTATTCAGAGTGTTTTTATGCCTGATTAGCGATGGTGCCTGGTAGTATTTTGACGTGACATGCTGTCAGGAAAGGGAAAAACAGATGCTCCGGAGCTGTGTTACAGGTTCGCTGAGGCAATTTGGAAGAATAAGGACTGTCAAAAGCAATCAAACCAACACCTAGGTCTCTATTAACTGGGTGTGAAGACGTTTTGGCAGATTGGAAGTGGAAAGTTCTAGTGACACTGCTCTCGCAGGTGACAATAGTGAGAATTCAGCTGTCATAAATACTAACTGTCCCAGTCATAAAGTGGGTTAGAACTGTTTACTCAATTAGAAAGATTCCAAGATTCACATTCTAATGAGGTGGCATTGATTCAGGCAGAAATTGGAGCCCCCTCCGCTCGGCAACTCGTGAAGGAACTGCTCGGGAAGTCAGAGGAAACAGAAGACTGAAGAGACTCTTCCAAAGTATGATTAACTTTTAACATCACTGTATATAAAGCTTTTCCGTAAAACACTTTTTTTTTCCCTCTTCATTTCTCTGGCGGAACATTCCCACATGATAAGATGTGACGATTATGGGACCACAGTTGGAGCACAGCTCTCTTGGACTGATGTAAAACCATCCCCAAGGTTAAGAGGGTGGCAGGCTGCAAAACAACCCAGCATTTAAGAACAAACAGTACCAGGCCACGGGTTGTAACCTCGTCAGATGCACTCAAATGCTAGGAATGTGGCGACAATGATGTCCATTTGTTTGAATCAAGAGAAAAGAATTTATTGAGCTCTCTGAAAGAGATGCTGCCCTGCTTGTATCCTAACCTTTGCTCCCAACTCCTCTAATTCACTGGGCAGCCTGAGCTGGGAGCGCGTCATGTGCCCATGAGTTTATGGCTACAGACAACTGAGTTTCCAACATGATATTAAACTTATACGGCTGTTTTTGTCCAACAGGGAACAATAATACCATCATTTTGAAGAGCATTATACCTTAAAACAATCTTTAAAACATTCCTTCAAGAAATAAAATTATATTTCATACTTGCTAATGCAATTCCAGCACCTAATTTGTGTCCTCATAAATATAAGCTGTGCTGTGCCCAGGGTTGTCTATTTGCAATAATTCACGTGCTATTTATGTTTTATAGTAGATATGGCTCTTTGTGTAAAATTTAAATGCTTTATTTTTAGCTAAGAGACATAAAACCTTTTATTGATATTTACCTCTACCCCTCCTTCAAAAATATATCCTTTTCTACTGCTGCTCTGTTTCACATAGGAGTGAACGATTTTGTCAGCCATAGGAAACTGGAAAATCGATTGATAAAGTACTTGAAAAGGGCAAGCAGTCCCAGGTCCTGTTATTTGTTTGCATCCATTTAATGGATGGACTCTTGCTTGAGGCAGAGAAGCACACCCTGGTGCCCCCTTCACTTTAGGAAGAGGAGCACCGCTACTATCTGGTGCTCTTGGCAAAGTTGCACTTGTCTTGGACAATTGAGTTTGGGGCGTCCAGAATCTGGTGCCCAGGCCTTCAGGATTCTTCAAGTCCATTTATCTTCTCACCTGGATACAGCATTCTCAGTCTCTTTTGCCAGACCTGGAGACCCCTTCTCCTGCTGGACAGAGCCCCTGAGGTCCAGCATGTCCAGCATCTGCAGGTGTGACTCTCCTGCCCCTTCCAAGTATAATGCCAATCCCATCCAAGGGACAGGCAGATGCCTCCCTTCCTTAGGGAAGCCAGTCTAAGTCTGCCCATGTAAAAGTCAAACAATTGCTAATATCGGACTGGATATTTTTGTTAGCTTTGAGTGTATCTTTTTAAAAAGGAAAAGAGAAGATGGGATGGAGAAGGAAACTAATATCCACCACACACTCTGTCAGGGAATGCTAAAAGTTCCTGTTACATATTTTATGCATATAAGCAATAAGAGAAAAGGCAAACTCAAATTGTTTTTCCCTTCTATTCAGGTTACATGTGCATCTCTTTTTATAATAAAAATCTTGCTTTCAGAAGCACAGTGTTTTAATAAAACAGCATTTAGACCTACATTCCAATGTTTTCCCCTTTTTATTTCTTTTGGTAACATTTTTTAAAAAATGCTAATGGCTTCTAGTTTCCTGAACTTCAAGTTATTTTTCATCTGTTTCTCCTAACAATTTGAATAAAGTTGAAGGAGCGGACTATTTAAAACAAACTCTTTCTGTTCACTGAAATATATATTTTTTTAGTAAAAATGATGCTATCTTTACCAAAATTTTGTTTTATTTTGAATACACAAAGCATTCAGTGAAACTCTTCTTTAAATGTCTTTTACAAACTCTTTGATCATGATTATTAAAGGATTGCAGCTATTGTATACTTTCAGCAATTTGTAATGTGGGTATGGCACAAACTCTATAGGTTGACCTTAGTCTTGGGAAACAGACAGAATAATTGAATTGTAGGAACAAAGAATAGAAGCTTTCTTGTTAAAAAGAAAAAAAAAATACAGGAGAAATTGTGACGCACAGTCTCGTTCTTAATGAATCAACACGTTCCCATCTGAAAGCCAAACTCATCCCATTAGGGGATCTTCTGCAGTCACAGTCCTTGCTAGGAGGGAAGCAGAGTTTACACAGCAGACATGTGATTAAAAGCAAGACTCGTCTGTATGGGAGAGATTTTTAATTCAAAAGAATGACAAAAAATTATTCATTTGGAAATATTGCCAGGCATAGTGGCACATACCGGTAACCCCAGAAACCAGGGAGGCTGAAGCAGAAGGATCACAGATTCGAGGCCAGTCTCAGGAACTTAGTGAGGCCCTAAGCAGCTTAGTGAGGTCTTGTTTCAAAATAAAACATAAAAAGAACTGGGGATATAGTTCGGTGATAAAGTAGCCTGGGTTCAATCCCCACTACAAACAAAAACAAAAACACAAGAAGGACAGTCAGTCAAGCTGGATGCAGTGGGACCTACTTATAATCCCAGTGACTCAGGAGGCTGAGGCAGGAGGATGGCAAGCTCAAAGCTAGCCTCAGCAATTTAGTGAGACCCTAAGCAACTCAGGGGGACCCTGTCTCTAATAAAATACGAAAAGGGGCTAGAGACGTGGCTCAGTGGCTAAGTGCCAAGTGCCCCTGGTTTCAATTTTTAGTATCAAAAAAAAAAAAAAAAAAAAGAAACACAAAAAGATAAGCATTCAGTGCCCTTGTATAACTGGAGAACATCATCATGAGTCAAAGGGAAGCTTCTCGGGTAATGTAATAGGGGCAGTTTCTCAAATGCAACACGACAGCAGCTAATTGTGTAATTAGTCTCTGTTCGTTATACATCTGTGATATAATCAGATTTAGGGATTATATGAAACTATGGAAGGGCAGGTTTTCTCACATCAAATTGATGAGAAAAATTATTGCTTTAAGAGACCTTAGGACATATTAATAAATGGGTACAGTCTGTAAAGAATATTAACAAAACCTGTGTACCCTAGATTCTAAATCTCCAATGTGCTTTAGATTACTCATGCCTCCAGGACACAGAAACAGAAACTACTGGATTGTAGCCTGGCCAGGCCAGATTTGTAGCTACAAGACTTAAAAATACAAGGCAATATGAAAGGCAGTGCTTAATTAAATGTGTCTTCAGATAAGTCCCCATTTAGGTTCATTTTAATTGTGTCCATGTAATGTCTGTGCATCTTAAAACATGTCTCAGTGGGGTTGACTTAATCTCAAACTAAGGAAATTCTGATAAGCCTGCTGATATTGCATCATGGGAACAAACACATCTAGTAATTGCTGAATAACTTATTAGACTTGTTTTTTGCCAGAAGAGTGAACTTCCATGGATAACATATAATTTAGGTTAGAAACTAGTTTTCTGGGGCACTTTGTTGATCCTTAAAATAGCAAACATGGTAACCACACTGTTAAGGTTTAGATGTGAAATGTCCCCGAAAAACTCATGTGTGAGACCATGCAAGAAAGTTTATAGCTAAACCGACGGAGTTATGAGAGTCTTAACTTAATCAGACATAGATCCACTTGAAAGGATTCAGTGGGTGGTATCTGTAGGCTGGTAGGATGTGACTGGAGGACTTGGGTCACTGGGGACCTGATTTGGGGTTTATATTTTGTCCCTGGAGGGCGGAGCTGTCTCTCTGCTTCCAGTTGCCAGGAGCTGAGCTGCTTTCCTCTTCCACAGCCTTTTACCATGATGTTCTGCCTCATCTGGGGCCCACAGCAATGGAGCTGGCCAACCATGGACTCGGAGACCTCTAAAACCACGAGTGCAAAATAAACGTTTCTAAGAAACGTTTTCTCTCTAAAATTATTCTCCTCCGGTCTTTTTGATCACAGCTGTGAAAAAGCTGACTAAAACACATGTGTAAAGCAAATACTACTTGCCAGTCCTGCCCACAGCCTGATAGTTACGATTAGTCTTCACAGAATGATGATACTAACACCCATGCTGGTCACACCCTAGCATCAAGTCACAGATGTAGCCAATACTTCTTGACTCACAGGTTTGAACACAGGGAGGTTTGAATTCCGTTTATGAGTGAAACTGCACTGGCCACTTCAGCCTCCCACCAATTTCTAAGAAAACCAGTTCCACTGACCCAGTGAGCAACTGGAGGAACCCAAAGTGAACTGAAAAACTTAAGCAAATCGTCTGTGAGTGTGAATTTATTTTAAATATTTTCGCGTGACATTTTCCTTGGAGCTACTGAGAAATACATCTACATTCACATGTATGAACTAGATTCTTGAGGATCCTGCTGTTTTTCTCTACTTCCTTTACCTGAGGGAAATGTTAGGGAGAAGTGTGAATGGCAAACAGGTAGGGGGAGAAAGTTGACAGCTGTTTAGGGAGATTTTAAGAAGTTTTTCTGGTCCCTGTGAATCCTTTCTCACTTTGGAAGGCAAGCTGATTTGCCTTTCATGCATGTTCTGGTTTGGGTATTAGAACAGGTGTTTTCAATGACCCCCAGATGGTGTTTCATAAATGTGGCCTTTGAGGAAGAGAGTCTGCAACTCTGCTCTTCTCTCTTAGGAGAAAGCCTTGAATTTCCCTGGGGGATGATTGGTTGTGCCCAGGATGTGTCCTGGAGGAGGGTTCATGAGGATGCATCCAGGCTGCAAACCTGGCTGTTAACCTCTGACTTGCAAAGTATTCTTGGAAGCTCATGAAATCCAGTTCGAAGACACCACTACAAGTTCAAAATTTCTCTCATTTAAATTTTCTTTAGGGTACAAAAAAAAAAGAATACCAGCCAGGCCCCATGAATTCATTAATTCATTCACTTTAATTTACAGTATTTGATAAAAGCTCTCATATTTTTTTTGAAAATGTGAAACAGATTTGAGGCAGTCCCATATAACTACAATTTATTAAGTGGCCAGGGTTCTCAGTATCCCATTCCTGTGGTAAATAGTAATTCATATGACATTATTGCTTGGGATGAAAAGATAGGATGCCTTTTTTGCATCTGCTTTTTAAGCAACTAAACTTGATTCTTCCAACTTTTAATCCATGTTTAAGCATAACAATAAAAAAAATTGTCACAAGTTTAAGTACACACTGACCAATATTATTAAATGCGTTAGCATAAAATAGTGTTTATAAGGTAGCATTTGGAGTGTTACCAGTTACTTAGAATTAATCGATTTTGTTTTGTTTCCTTAGGAGTCCAGTTGTGCTTTATCTGATCAATCTAATAATAATTAATAAACAAATTTTAATTAAATTGTAATATTTATAATTTATTGATTATAAATTATTTATTTATTATTTATTTATTTTTTGCAGTGCTGGGGATCACACCTAGTCTCATGTGTGCCTGGTGAGCACTGTACCACTGAGATATACCTCCAGCAATTCTACCTATGTTGTTAATTAAGAATGTAATAAACCAGGCATGGTGGCGCACACCTATAATGCCAATCACTCGGGAGGCTGAGGATGGTGAGTTCAAAGCCAACCTTGGCAAAAGTGATGCTGTAAGCAACTCAGTGAGACCCTGTTTCTAAATACAAAAAAGGACTGGGGATGTGGCTCAGTATTTGAGTGCTCCTGAATTCAATCCCTGGTATTTTAAGGGAAAAAAATGCTCAGCTTGGGACCCCCAGCGATTCTAGCCACAGCTGTGCACTCCCGCTGAACTGCCACCCACTCGCTCGTCTCAGTTGCGGCTCGCCAATAGCTCCCAGAAAAATGCACCAGGGACACAGGCCTCATGCAAGAGACTTTATTATGCGGACGACTAACACAGCCGCTCCAGGGTGAAAAGAAAGGAAAAAAGGGAAGATGGCGTGTGGGCTTCTCCCAGATATTGGAATCTCCCTGGCTGGAGGAACCAGCAGCTGAGGAGAATACTTGCAAGCTGACTGATGAACCAATAGCCAGCTAGCATGTTAGGAGGTAACGTGGGAAGCAGGAAAATGGCGGCAGTGTAAGCCGGAAATTCCTGTAACGTAAGAGGCGGGCAGAGCGCAGATTGACAGGTGGTTGGGAGGCGGGGTATTGGCTTTATATTACAGGTATAACCCCCAAAATAAGAATATAATAATATATTAGCAAAAAACTGAAATAATTAAGATAATTTAAAGTCACTACATTTTATTATTAGAGAACTACTATTTTTCTCCAGGAAATATTGAGTACGGAGGGGAAGAACTGATAAAGAACCTGAACACAGTGAGAAAGAGTTGGATGATGTTTGAAAAGAGCAAGAGGAAAGAATTACTTCATGCTTCAAAAATAATTTAACTAGAAAAGAATGTCTTGCACTAATTAGAATTAAACTAGTTAGAATCTTATTTCTTTGGCTCGTTAACTATTTAAGATTCTATCTATCGTGTTATTTTGAGCTCCTTACTCAAATTTAACTCTACCCACATCCATCCCATATTGCTTCCTCACTTTAAATATTTTCTTTAGAGACCAGCTGAATAAGTCTGGAATATCATGGAGGTTCCCTCAGCCAAGAGTAAGGGCAGGAGAGTAAATTAGCTAGATAGGCTATGACAATTAAAACAAATGAAATTGAATTATTTAGATTTTGGTTTCTTCTGTTATGTTTTTTAAGTACTTCAACTACTGATATCACTGTTCTTTCCTTAATGAAGTCGACTGCCTAGTTTTCTCAATATTCTTGGTAACTGATTTTGACTCTTCTTAATGCCGCCCTGTGTTATTACACAGGAAGTCTCTATACTTCAGTCGTAAAGGAATTTCTGAGTAGGACAGTAAGAAACTCACTTATCTAATCAGATTTCTTAGCTCAGGAAGTTGATTACCCAGAACCACTGCCCACTGTCTTTTGCAACCAAAGATGTATATGTGCATTTATTTGTATATTTGACTCCTGTCTATTTTTCTTCTTACCCTATAAAACCCATGAGAGCAGGGAATTTGCTGCCCTATTCACTTACATATCCTGAGTGTAGAACAATGTCTGGCACAGAATAGATTCTCAATAAATATTTATGAACTGAATCATTGAATGGAAGTAAATTTGGGTGGAGGAAGGCAAGAACACAGAGAGAAATGGATGGATGGATGGATGGATGGGTGGATGGATGGATGAATGGATAGATGGATGGATACATAGATGTATAATGGATAAGGGACATGGAAAATCAATAAGGATAATGGATAATGGGTAGATAAATGGGAGGGTAAACAATGAATGGGTGAGTGGGTGATTGGGTGGATAGGAGAGTAGATGCTTGGGACATCCAATAATACTCTCTCTGGACCTCGGTTTGATAGATTCAATAAGTTGTCTTTGCAGACTCTATTTTGAAGAAAGATCCACTTAGTAGGAGAAAAAATAGAAGTAAATCTTCTAAAACTGAATTCTGTTTAATCTAGGAAGAATGATATATCTGTATATTGATCCTAAAGTGATCTTAAATGATCTAAAGTATTTCAATGAAACATTTCATATTAATTTTTGATATAATAAAAAGAAATTGTAATCTATATAACAACACTGATAGACTTTTGAACTAAAGTTGCCCAAGGTGATTGCCATTATCTCTTCCGATCATCTAAAATTAATATTCAGGCTACCACCCTATCATGCAGGTCTCAAGGCTGTACTTGTAAAACCTTAATGATTTTACTTTCCACATGTCTTCCTGGAAGTCATTCCAACTTGGTACAGCTCTTCGTAATGCTGACTTGAAAATCACTGTCTAATCAAGTTAGTGCTTGCCTCGACTTGGTAACATAATTACAAATGCTCTTACAGATGCCTTTGGACAACTGTATTCTAAAAATAACTATGTCCAGAGCCACTGCAAAATAGATTGACTTTTGCCTTTGGATTGTGATTAAGATGTATTTAGTTACAGGAATTGATGATGTTTCTCTAGAATAAACTATTGCACATTGGGAAAAAATAAGAGAAAAAGTGAAAAAGAAAATAAATGAAAAAGCAAGTTTTGAGATGACACAAAGTGCATCTACATACTTTGTGAAAATCTTAGCTGCTTCATGATTATCTGAAAATCGTGCATTAAAATCCTGTATAATAATTGTCTTTTAATCTATTTGTCACTATGATTCTTTAAATTTTTGCTTGATATGTATAATTATATGGATACAATTTCATGAGTTTGATACCTACCTGTTGAATGAGACCTTTTATCAATGAGAAAATAATTTTTTAACATTTTTTAACCACAACATATACTCTTGTTGATATAATGTCTTCTTTAATTGATATTTTCCCAATATATATTTTTAGTTTCAAATTTCTGTGTCAGAAGATTTTAAACATTGTTACTAAAATGGTATATAAATTTTATTAGAGTTCTTGAGACAGAGATAGTTAGTTTTATTATAGGCAGTTGGATCATGATATTATGGAGGCTGGTGGTGAGTCTTGTATGTAGGGTGGACTAGAAAACCCTTCAAGAGAAAGCATTCCAGTTCAAAGGGGAACTCTGTCCTATCTGGGAATGGTTGTTCTTTTTGCTCTATCCAAGTCCTCAACTAATTGAATGAGGCTCACCAACTTCTAAGAAGGCAATCTGCTGTACTCAACTGGTTAAAATTTTAATCTCGTCCAAAAAATTCTCTCACAGATAATGTTTCCCTTTGATTATGTCCCTTTGACAGGGTCTAGAGTTCATCTCAAAAATAGTTTATAATATTTATTATTATCCAAATATTTTCATTGAAACATAAATGAAACACTGAGTTCTTTTCTGTTATTTAAATGGCCTGTATACGATGTAAACACCATACCCATAAACCATGGATGGTTGCCACATTTATGGAAGTGTTGATAGATTTTTTTTTTATTATTTGTTTTAAATTTTGAGGTGGGCTGACTCCATAATTTAGTTTTTATTTATAAACATATACTGGATTTTGAGCAGAATTAAGAAATCTAATGTATTTTAAGTTTCTTCTGACTCATTTTCTGGTAAAGTCTAACAGATGAGGTTCAGGTGTCAGTCAAAACCATATGTGGATGTGTGTCAGATGATCATGCATTTAAAAATACAGGACATAATTGGTAAATTAATTATTTTATCCATCAGGAATCTGATCACTAGTCTTAGACATTGAAACAAATAACCAGGAATTATAACTTTACACTCTATTAAAAATATGAGAAAAGTCTGTGGAGTTAAAACCAGCCTCAACTCAACCCACTTATTTTCTTTATGCTGTGGCTCTGTTGTTATTTGTCTTTCCATCAACTCTTCAGGGCCAAGTAGAGACCTTGATTCTCTGAAGTTTCTCTTTTAATTTTATGACATGTGCCAAATATCATACATGTCTCTCAGACATGCTTGAGCTTTGTATATAGAAAATCTCCACCATTTCTATAATGATACTTCCAGTTGCTAAAAACTCATCTTAGAGATTGGGACTCTCTAATCACACAAAGCACTCAGTCATGACAGCACCTTTCTGTTCTGCAGTTTGGTGAACCATGTACTTGCCTTAGTTCTGTTCTCTGTAGGCTAGCAAATTATTAAGGAGTTAGTAAAAGTTTTGGCCATCATAGTAAATCTTAAATACAGACATATGCTTAACAGAAAGCAGACCATCAGTTAGTATGTCATGGTTTTTGCTCAGGCATTAGTTCTCTGAAAAATAATTATCGAGCACCAACTACATAACAGACACTATTCTGGACACTGAGAATAGATGAGTCAATACATTATACAAGCTTCTTGCTCTTCTGAAATATTAGATTATTTTTAGCATCAAGTCTACTATAATTCTATATCTTGGGCATGGAGCTACCATCTTGGTGTTTTTATAAGTGCCTTCTTTTTCCCAAAAAGTAATATAACTATTAGAAGAAAGTGGGTCAGAATAAAGTGAATATTTTTAACTCATTTCAAGCACAGATTAAGTGTGTTTTCTTCAAGTGCATATTAGATCAATTGATATCTGATCCATAAATGAATGCATAAAATGTTCTCAATACTTTCTGGAATCTGAATAAAAACAAAGACATAGCTGCATAAAAAAGGCAGACAGTCTCAATATTTTAGAATAAATGAATAATATCTGCTTGACAAAGGCTCATTTGTAAAAATAGAACAAACATTATTTTCTAGGAGAAGGAAAACCTTTGTAAGGATTGTTGATAAAATTTCATTCCTTTTGAGTTTTCCAACCTTGCCCTACCCTTTTGAAGTACATTTTAAACTTACAATTGAATTTCAATTTTACAGATAAGTAATACTTTGCAAATATATTTGCTTCAATGAGCTTATATTTGCTAACTAAGAAAAAAAAGCCTGTTTTGAACTAGCTTTTTTTAAAACTTCCTTTTAATTTGGATTTCCCATAGAATATTCTTCATGGGGGAAGCCATGGATCCAACTCATGGATCACCAGAGTTTAAATGAGTTTCTTCATTAATTATGATAGATTTATGTTTATCCTTCTTCCTCATCTATTTCTAAAATGATGGGGTCTGACAAAAGGAGTGTGTGATGAAGAAGTAGCATTGATTGTCAGCCCAGAATACTACCAAATACCATGTTAGACCTTCATTAAAAGTTTTTAATCTTATTAATCGGTCCAGAGTTGTTTTACTGATGTGTTTAGAAAATAACTACAATTTTCAGATGGAGAAACAGTGTTTGAAACCAAATATGTCTGGATACTTTCATGGACAGGGAGCAGAGATGAAGCATAGTTATTAATACAATGCATACACAGTACCTGTGTCTCTGTATCTGTGTGTGTGTGTGGGTAGCTGGGGATAGGACCCAGGGCCTCGTGCATGCTAGCCAGGTGTGTTACCACTGAGTGACTTCCTAGGACTATACAGTGCATTTACTGATCAGGCTTAAATGTGCCTGTTTTCTACAGCCCAGAACTATGCAGTCCTTTTAGCTTTAGCTTTATAACTTCCTCACTTGGAAATAATACACGCGCTTTTTGCTTCAGTTTGCTTTTGAGTAAGATTTTTAGACTTGACCATCAACCCACACCTGAGTTTTAACACATTTTAGTATCAGTTTGATATCTCTGTAAGAATGTCCCACTTTCACTTCCTATACCTTCAAACCCTGCAAAGCATTTTCTCAATCAAGCCAGAGACCCTTTCTAGTGCCAAATTTTATTTCAGTAGCTTTCAAAGAAGTTTTCTTCCTTCCCTCTTTACTCCTTCACTCCTTCCTTCCTTTCTTCCTTCCTCCCTCCATTCCTTCCCTCCTTTCTTTCTCTGTTTACTTTCTATATTTGTTAGGAGTATTCAGAGAAATAGAAGTGATATAATAAACATAGAGGAAGAGATTTAATATGAGCAGTTGGAGGTCGAGGAGTTTTGTGATCTCTCATCTGCCATTTGCAAACTGGAGGTCCACTAAAGCCAGTGGTATAATTCCAGTCCAAGTGCAGGATAAGACTGGTGTAGACACTGCTTGCCAACATTCAGGAATGTAGTCTTCTACTGAGTCTTTCACTTAAATGCTAACCTCATCCCAGAACACCCTTACAGAGATACCTAGAAGTAATATTTTCCTGAGTAATCCATGGTTCCCAGAATTTGACATAGAGAATGAGCCATCAGTGGGCTGTGCCTAATCCTATATCATTTTAGCTCAACCAATTGTTTTGTGTTGTCTTTTGCAATGGCTAGAATGCGTACTCCTTAATGTCAGAGACTTATTTCTCTTTTTGTTTTCAAGACCAAACATAGTGCAAGATACACAATGGTCACTCAATAATTGTTTCTTTAACTTATGACCAGGTAAAGGAAAAAATAAGCAAAATATTCAGTCAACTTTGTTAGCCCTTCCATTTATTGTATATGTTATACACACATCTATACATATATAATTTTTTTTTTTTTGCTTTATTTTTTGCTGTTCTTTGCCCATACTGTTCTAAAACAACTCCTCTTTGGATGATTAGAAATCACATAATTTTATGTCTTTGCTTTGCCAAAATCAACACTTTGCATTCCCTTCTGGAATTTCCTATCTATATTTTATTACCAATGGTGCCAACTTGTGTCTAGAGACCTCACAGCAATAGAAGATCTAGAGCTGTTTGCTTTATTAAAATGTATGTTTGTAAATGGGCAATCTATTACCCTTATACTCACCAGTAACTTGCTTCTGTTGAGGCATTTAACAGGGAGGAGAGGAGGAAGAGCGAAAGCAGCTTCTGTCAGGAAGGAAGGACCTTTTCACTTTTAATTTCTTCCTGGAAAGCTCACAGCTTATCTCAGCTCCTCCTTTCTTTAGGAATCCTAGAAAACTGCCTTTCTGAAGGAGAGACAGGGATAGAGTTCAATTTTAATCCTTACAGCAAGCAAGTATGTGAGTTTATTATTTTCATTGTATTTACAAAAACGAAACAAAACAAAATAAAACAAAACAAAACCCAAAAAACTATATCAGGAGAATTGCCTTAGAATGCAGGTATATACAGTTCCAAAAGACCTCTCTCTATAAACCATAAATTGAAAACACATTAAAGATAATCATACATAATAATTGAGGCATACTTAGCACTTAGGTGGATTAATTTACCTTTAAAGATCTTTACAAATATTAACTAATTTATTCCTAAACTATTGGTCCTGTGATCAAACATCAATCAACTGCACTGTGTTTCAGGGCAGAGAGGATCAATATAAGAACAAATACTCCCATAGAGAGAGAAAGGGAGGGGAAATAGGGTTTTGGAGAACAATTTAAAACAGAAACTTGTAATAAAGGTAGATTTGAAGGCTTAAAGATATTAACTAATGGGTGTGGTTCCTTTGTGGTTCACAAGATTAAAATAAACAAAGTTGGTTTCTTGGTATCTGATAAAATTCAGTTTTAGTCTCTGTACAAAATGCAAAGCTCATTTCAATAGTAACCAAATAGATGATGCCCTTCAGCTTGAAGTTGTACCTTGCATGGAAGAACAATTATTGCTTTGACTCCTCATTGCCAAAGAGCAGATGAGGTCTCTCATTTAAAAGCCTCAGTTTGCCCTACAAATCACGGTAAGAACTACCTTGAGACCAACAGCTCAGTTTGTGGATCCTGGCAGCCCAGAATGTACAGGTGCAGGATTTTTGCTCAGTGAAATGGATTTTATAGGGATAAAAGAGAAAAACGAGACCAGTCAAAGACCAAGTCTCTCTTCGTCCTGTTTCATCTTATCCCTGGTGCTGATGGCTTTTCAGGGACTCTCAGGTATCTTGGGGCCTTTTTGCTAAAGAGCACCCATCAGAAGAAAACTCAGGTCCCCTCTGCAGGCAAGATATATCAAGCACATGTAAATTCTTACATCCTCCCAAGATAGTGAGGACCTGATATTTACCCTGGATTCTAGGACGGAGTTCCAAGCATAGCCAGCACCAGCCTCTGTTAGTCTGTCCATGTGAATCCTAGCATCAGGCTCCCAGATGGCTGCCTTGAATTCACAGATGCAGACAGGGTGAAGCCAGAGAGAGGATGCAGCTCAAGGCCTCAAGCGCACAAACATCAGGCAAATCAGATTCTTAAAAACCAGAGGTTAACAAGGAAGCAATCATTTCTCTCTTGACCCAGAGGACAATGCAAATACATCACTTAGTAGCAGAGCTCCTATCAATCACAATCACATAGATTCTCAGGTCAAGGTTTAGAAAATAATGACATAAGGAAACCAGTAATGATGTAGCACAATTGAAAGGGACCCATCTCTGCAGACCAAGGTGTGTTAGAGTCAATGAGATGGCTTTGACCTACAAAAAGATACTATCTTAGAGAAAGTCACACTGGCAACTTCTAAGAGACATTTTTAATTGCCTATAAAATGAACCCAAGTATTGTACATGAAAACCATTTATGATGATAATGTGGTATTGTGTACCAAGAAAAAATTACAGTAGCCTGAGTATCAGAAAGAAACACACGCAAGTAAGCCTGGATAATCTCTTGAAGACATTGTTCAAAAAATGTTTGAGTAAAAAAAGATTAATCATAAATTTACTGTCAGTTCGCCACAGAATATTGGCAAATTGCCTGTCCTTATGAAAGTCTTAACAAATCAAACAGAACCACCTCTGCTGAATTCAGTCATTCCCACATTCACAAGAGAAGGGGAAAAGTCTAGGAAATTGTGATTCTTAATGCAACTTCTATTTTGAAGTTTGGAGAAGTCAGGCATTGCATTTTAAAAATATTTTAATATCATTCATGTTTGGAAGAAAATTATTTCGTTTGTAGAAAATATATTACTCCATAATTAAGAATGGAAATATGCCTTGTGCCTATTTGGTTCTTTTTTTTTCCTATGTATTTATTTACTTATTTTTTACTTATTTATTTTATTTTATTATTTATTTATTTTTTTTGCAGTGCTGGGGATTGAACCCAAGGCTTTGTGCTTGCAAGGGAAGAACTCTACCGACTGAGCTATCTCCCCAGCTCTTATTTACTTTTTTTTTGGTCAAAATACAAAGCCATAGAAAGATTCACTTAGGGCGAAAAGACATATGGGATTTTTATTTTATTTTTATTTTTTGGCAAGTATTGACCCTCTTATGGATGTGAAACAAGTCAAAATGTATATTTAAAGATCAGGAGATCAGGCAAAACAGTTAATGAAGGGCAACACTGTCTCTTCCTTTTATCTGTCCTTTTTCCCCTTTCTCTGTCAGTCCATCATCCATCAGCCAGAAAAAAAGTATTTGGAGTGACCTTAACCTATGCCAGCCACTGGGCAGCACACAGCCGTGCAGGGCAGAGGTCCTGCCTCTTGTGTGCCCCAGTTAGACTGAGGAGGGAGAAGTGGCAAAAGCTGCCTCAAATCCCTGGTGCAGAGTGGATTGGTTTCACAGGGTTTCCATGACACTTTCTCCTGGAATAGCTCTTCTGTATTGTGTTCTTGGCCATCAAGATGCGGGTTCTTGACTCTGTCTAGGGTTAAGCCAGCTCACCCATGTATTTGCATACCTAAAGTGGGATTCATTAAAGAATGTATGTTAATGAATATCATTAGCACTCAATTTTACATTCTAATTGATGCTATTCAGGGGCCTCCCAGTCAGCAGAGGACACAGACAGACACTGTTTATATCTTATTTGAGAGCAAAGAACATTAGATTATTAAAATCCAACCATCCTTTCTGTTACTTTAGGGGGCAATATTAGAATAACCATGTTTAACAAAATCATTACTTGAGGATGTGAAATTAGATCTATTTTGTATCTGGAGTAATATTCAATATTTTAGTATTTTTATTATTAAATACACTTTTATGATAATGCCTTAAAATATACTTGTTCACATGTATATGAAGTTCCCATTTCGATGAGTCACTGCAATTAGATCACTAATTGGGATAAGATGGTTGCTCATTGGAAAGAGATTGTATATTAGAATGCATCAATTTCCCCTTATGTGCTTGCAAGAAGTATATGATCAACTTTGCTCTCTGAGCTCTACTCTGTATGAGCAATGAAGACATTCATGAATATGGTGAATTCTATTGAGTAATTCAATTGCGCATAATCAGATAAGAAATGATTAAGAAGAAAGGCAGGGAAAATAGGGAAATGACCAGGGCAAATATGTGATGTTGATGCATGGGGTGGGCAGGATAAAAGCCAAAATGGAAATGAACTAAGGGATGCTGGAAGGTTAGGCTATCATTTTAGTTCAGGATCACTTCCATGAGACCTGTTCATAGATTGTCAAAGCACTGGGTCAAACTCAGAAAACTAGACTCACAGCCCAAACCAAAATAGCAGATATGCATGAGTCTCCCATGTAGGTGTCTGCCTCTTGATTTGAGAATTACAAATGAGTGAAACAGTTCACACAAGAGAAAGATTTTATGTCCCCTTGTAGCTCACGAGGAATTTGTACCCTGTGCAGCATATACTCACACTCAGATCTGAAGTCAGATGCTTTCTTTCATGCACAGAGGTCTGACTTCCTCTTAGGCTGAGCTCTGGGACTGTCTTGCATCCCTCAAAACAACTCTTATCATTTGACCCTGGCATCTAATAGAGACTGAGTGGATAGCTCTTAAGCAAGGTGTAAAACTAGACTCTTTCTTTTCAGGAAGAATAGAAATTTATGCAAGCATTAGGTTTTCCTAGTTTATTTACAAAAAAAAAAAAAAAAAAAAAAAAAGCTTGCTTCCTCCACAAAACTTCATGTCAATTCCAAAGAGTAGTTCAGAATAAGATGCCATTCAAATATGCTAATAAGTATGGAAAGCTTAAAAAGAGGGAAAAATGGAAATCATGCCCAAGATTTGCAGCTTCAACTTCTTTAACCTGTGGACCAACTGTGAATACTGTATGATATTTAGAACAATATTTTAAAAAACAAAAAATAACTTAGAAAGGATTAGCATATTTTTTGTTCTTCTTTGGAACTACAGATAGGGCAGGAGAATTTTGCTGAGTGTTACTAACATAAATTGTTAAACACAGGAAAAAGCTTTTCATGCACTGACTTTAAAAATAAATCTCTAGGTTTTGTATTGTTTTATTTCTTTTTTTGTGATTACCTTAAGATGGCATAGATGAATTAATAAAACATTCTGTAAATTTGTTTATCTGGTAATTATGTCTGAGTCCCAGCCCTAGAATATGAGATTGGCCTTCAGCCTTGTGTTTTAAGACATTGTAGAAAGGAACAAATAGAGAAGGAAGGGAGGGAGAAAGGAAGTCATAAAATTAATACTTAGACAATGTTCAATTATGTAAGAAAGCCCATGTCCTACACAAACCCAGAATAAAATCCTATACTTAATGATTTTAAAGGAGTTACTATAGAGTATGTAAAGAAAATTTAAAATCTATTAAATGAGACCAATGTTTCATTAAACTCTAAAAGTCTTCAAATAGTCTCAACTTATTTTCTCTAACTTTGATCTCAAAAGGTTAGAAATTTACCCAGAATAAACCTCCCCTCTCTTTGCCCATTCCCTATCATTGTAATGGCAGCACAGTGAGGAGTCAGAAGACAGTAGGATCTAGTGTATGCTTTCTGCCCTCTTACAAGGACTGACACTAAGACATCGCCACTGAATTATCTGTGTGAGCCTGAGTAAGCTGCATTACCTCTCTGCGCCTCGGTTTCAAAGTCTGCAAACTGGGAGCGATCTTAGAACCTACTTCATAATGTTTGTTTGGGGTTGAATTGTCCTGCAAACATTCATATGTTGGATTCCTCAGAATGAGCTAAACTGAGATCACTTGAGTGGGTCCTAATCCAACTTGATTGGCTAACAGACATAGAGAGAGGGAATTTGGGTACATGCGGAGAAGACATCATGTGAAAATGAAGACTGAGTTCTCCGTGATGCTTTGACAAGTCAGGGAACACCAGGATGGCGGGAAGGCCACCAGAAGCAGGGGTGAGGTCTAGAGAGTCTTCCTGAAAGCCTTAGAAGGAGTCAAGCTGCTGACCTCTTGATCCTGGACTTCCAGCCTCCAGAATTGTGACATGATCAGTTTCTGCTGTCTGTTGTACAGTTTATGGTATTTTGTTACAGCAGTCCCAGCAAACTAATACAAGGTGATTGTGGGATTTATGCCCTGATAAATATAAAAACAAAACAAAACAAAAACCTTAGAGTCATGCTAGGTTAGTACTATGCCTTGGATTATTTTAATTTTTAATGATGCACATTCAGTGTCTATTCCCTCCCAATAATGTACTTACCTGAGGCTAAGTGACTTTTTGGTACCTGTTTATCAATGTGTTTGAGTGCTGGTTTGACATAACTGACCGGGGGACTAAGGGGAGGAAGTTACAGAGTTGTCTGGGGAGTGATGGTCCTAGTTGGCCTGGATCCCACTTTTCTGAGCATCCCTGATCCTGAGGCTTTTCCCAACCATGTGGTACGCAGGAAGGCACCACGCAGACCCTTCTCTGACACACAAATGTGAATGTTTGCACACAATGAGTATGCACACTACTGTATACAAAGCTGGACTGATGTATGCTCTCCCTTGGTGAGGAAATAATATCAAATGGGGTAGAAAAAAAAAAAAAAAAACATACAACAGAAAATTCTCTGCCCTCATTACACAAGGGCCATGAAATTCTAGGGTTAAAGTAGATAATATGGCCCAGTGATTTTTTAACATCAACTACATAGCTTGAATATGGAAGCTCATTTCTAAACTTACCCAAGAACAGAGAGTGCTTTAGAAAGACTATTCAGTTCACTGAGTCCCAGGGGCCCATCACCCCCCCGCTTAGTCATTGAATATTCTATGGCTTCCTGTCTCCATTAACAGTACAGAGCTATCATTAATGGGTGCAGGCCATTATCTCTGAGCTACTTCCTGCTACTCCACTGTATATCTCTGACATGCCAAACACTTGTCTCCAAGTCCTCGGCCTTATTGTTTTGTCTTTGGGATTTTCTTTCCTCACTTCTCCTGTGTTTCAACATGCAGATGAGCTAACTCTGCCCCACACAGCTGACACATGGCAAATGTCTTCCTTATGAGTGAGCAGAAGCTAAGTGTCAGCTAGAGCAAAGGGGAATTCTGCCCAGCAAGGAATTCCCTTCTCCCTCCTACCCACAAACAAATGTGAGAATGACCTTTGTAAAAAAGGGTTGGGACAGAACGCTATTCTTCCTGCATGGTCTTTTACAGAGCTTGGGCAAAGTGTTTAATTACCCTGACTCTACAATCCCTTATTTAAAGTTTCCTCTAGTAGCTTTCTTTTAAAACATTCTTCTTTAGATAAAATGCAGTATGATCATTTCTCAGGTGGTTTAGTTTAGATATTCTAATAATCTGATGCCTTCCACAACATTTCAACTCAACAAAGGACAGCATGTTGGACTGTTTACATGTGTTACTTGAAATATGAAGTTATTGTGATGAATCTCTATTGGAAGGCTGATACATTTGTATGTCTTAAAGAGGAAGCCTCCATGTACATTTTCTATTATTGATATCAATATTAAATAAGTGGTATAGATAGATGTAGATATGTATCTATGTGTCTATACTATATCTATGTGTTTTTTTAATACTTTCAGGACACTATAAATAGTGTCTAATGGATGCAAAAATTTGTCTTTTTTATTTTAAACACAGGAGGACATTTCAATGACAACCAAATGAAATTCGGGTCCCTTAGATCAAGGTGAGTTCTCAGTTGCTCAAATGTTCCTCAGGTCAATCATGTTTTGGGTTCTCATGGTATGCCACATTTTATGAACATATAGAGGAAATAAAGTGACCTTGCCTTTCTAGAGTTTGGAAAATGTAGAAAAGATAGCACCAAATAATAATGATTCAATAAATATTTATCAAATGATTTTAAAACACGGGCCACTGGAGATTTTTCAGGTTATTCATATATAATGTATAAAGAAATTTATATGATAAGAGTAGGTACTCTAAGAAACACATGTGTGCAGATTGGTCAATAACTTCATGAATTTGACCTAAGATGTAGTTTAATTAATAGTATATTCTATTCATACTTGGTCTCCTAGAGAAATAAAATTTAGTCTGTAGACTTAAGTGAATATTTCATATGTAATAACAGAAATACTTGCAAAATATTAAAGAAACAGAAAAAGAAATAATTTTTCTTTCAGTTAAAGTGACAGACTTTTCAGATGACCTGGCTTTTCAGTTCAACCTTAAAGAATAGATAGTAAGATGGAAAGTTCAGGAACTCAGTAGAAGGGTGTTCTTTTTTCTTTCTTTCTTTCATTTGTTCTTTATAGATATACATGACAGTAGAGTGCATTTTGGCATATTATACATTCATGAAGTATGATTTATTCTAATTAGGATTCCACTCTTGTGGTTGTACGTGATGTGGCGTTTCACTGGTCGTGTATTCATATGTGAACATAGGAAAGTGACGTCCAATCCATTCTCCACTCTTTGCTATTCCAATCCGCCTCCTTTCCCTTCCTTCCCCTTTGTCTGATCCAATGAACTTCTACTCTCTGCCTGCCCCTACCCTTATTGTGTGTTACCATTTAAATACCAGGAAGAATATTCAGCCTTTGATTCTTGGGAATGGCTTATTTCACTTAGTATGATAGTCTTTAGTTGCATCCATCCATTTACTGGCAAATACCATAATTTCATTTTTCTTTATAGTTGAGTAATATGCCATTGTTATATAGACCACATTTTCTTTATCTGTTCATCTGTTAAAGGGCACTTAAGTTGGTTCCATACCTTAACTATTGTGAATTGGGCTGCTATAAACATTGATGTGGCCTCATCAGTGTAGTGTATGCTGATTTTTAAGTTCTTGGGTTAAAAAATCAAGGAGTAGGATTGCTGGGTCAAATGGTGGCTCCATTCCAAGTTTTCTGGGGAATCTCCACACTGCTTTCCAGGGTGACTGCACCAATTTGCAACCAGCAATATGAGTGTACCTTTTTCCCCACATCCTCGCCAACATTTATTGTTAATTTTATTCTCAATAGTTGCCATTCTGACTAGAGTGAGATGAAATTTCAGTGTAGTTTTAATTTGTGTTTCTCTAATTTGCTGGAGTTGTTCGACATTTTTTCATATATTTGTTGAATGATCATATTTCTTCTGTGAAGTGTCTGTTCAGTTCCTTAGCCTATTTATTGATTGGGTTATTTGTGTTCCTGGTGTTTTTTGAGTTCTTTATTATATTCTGAAGATTAATGTTCTAGGTGAGGTGCAAGTAGCAAAGATTTTCCTCTCATTTTGTATGCTCTCTCTTCACATTCTTGATTATTTCCTTTACGGTAAAGAAGTTTTTTTAGTTTGATATCATCCCATTTATTGATTTGTGATTTTAATTCTTGTGCTTTATGAGTCTTATTGAAGAAATCAGTTCCTGAGCCTACATGACAGAGCACTGGGCTTACTTTTCCTTCCAGTAGGTGCAGGGTCTGGTCTAATGCCTAGGTCTCTGATCCATTATGAGTGGAGTTTTGCACAGGGTGAGAGATAGGGACTTAATTTCATTTTGCTGCATATGAATTTCCAGTTTAGAAGGGTGTTCTTGAAAAGGAAGAATGGTGTTCAGACCTACACGGAAATGTAGGTATACATGACATACTGAAGGAAAGGCGAGGGTTGTCACGTAGCTGGTTATAGTACAGGTGAGCTTCAAACCTTTTCCTACCTCTGGCAGGTGAATGCACTTTTATGCTCTATTTATTTGTTACTTGATGAAGGGGGTCTAGCACACATGAAGGCTACTGGTGCTGGCTATGTTGATGATCTGTTCAGTGGCATTCCCTAAGTATTTGGGTGGCACTACTCTGTACTGGGCCCTGTGGATACAGAGATGAACCAGACATTACACCTGCCCTTCAGCCAGGGGTACCTAATGACATTTGGGGAGGAAGAGAATATGGTTTTCCTGATGTATACAGACTTTATTCTAAGAATGTGAAAAAGAAGGAAAGGTATAACCTTTGTTGATATCTATCCTTTCTTTTCCCAGTGAACTATTAAAACAAAGTTAAATTGAAACCACAGTGTCTTGGACATAAGGAAAAAAAAAATATTTTTTAACATCTAAATCCAATGCTAGACTTCTCTGGCTTGGGGCCCATTTCAGTGTTTAAAAGGCAATGATAACCCTCTAGGGTAGCATCCTTCTGGCTTCCCACAGAGAGCTCAGGCATGGTCAAGGTCACTCAGCCTTCATGGGGCCTGAGCTCTTAAATTTGCATCCCCAGAAAGTAAAAAAAAAAAAAAAAAATCTGTCGAAGTTTACAGCTGCTTCCTGTGCAGATACTCAGCATCTAATGTGTGCAAAAATTGGCAAAGGCCTTGAGAAAAGTACTGGAGCAAAAGCATGGTCTTCCAAAACTGTAACAATCTTAGCTGGTCCAAATCCCGGTTTTATTTTTGTTTGTTTGCATGTTTTCTCCCAAGTGCTCTGAGATGTCCAGAATCTCTGCTTTTGAGTTCCTGCTTTGTGTTACTCAAGTTCTTAGGCTGTAGTTCTGAGCCACTTACTCAGCCAATCCCTTCAGGGAAACAGAGTGTATAGAATGAGAAGCTTATCTCCCTAAAACAGCCTCCTCCCTCTCTCTCTTTCATCCTACTTTCTATCCTCTCTTTCTGGGGTCTTGGTCTCTCAAGTCCCGACTGCTTTGGAAGTTTCCAGTGCCTTCAAGTGGATTATTGATGGATGATTGATTCATTTATTTTGAGATTCTCCCAGCTTTTCATTGAGATTATTGATCTTGCTACTCTACGGTATTATAACATGGTGGTCTTCATTCCATACAATTTAGCAGAACAAAAGAAAACTGCCTGCTGAGGCCGAAAGGTAGAAAACACAGCACACGCACCCTGACTTATCCCTTCCCTGAAGTCCTCGGGGTGTTTGTAGACAGAGGGTGAACAAAAGATTTCTATAAGTTCATGATTCCTGAAAGCCTCTCAAAATTTGTGTAATATTTTAAGAACACAGTTCACCAAAGAACATGTGGCTATGTTGGAATATTAAGCCATAACTGATATGAAAGGGATAGTTAAAAACCTTGCTCAACATTGGTAATTTCTGAGTCAGTTCAGCGTTTTTGTGTATTTGAATTTTCTAAGACAGACAGCCTTATTCCATGCAGGTGCGTTAAGGCCCGGGCATTGCAGGTAACCGACAGTATGATCCTGACGTTATGTCTTTTTAGCTCAAACTATGGCTAGACACGTAAATTCATTACTAAATTAAGTGTCATGGCATTTTAAAAAGTTGAATTAAGCTGGGAACTTAGATTGCCCCCCTTTGAGCTACAAGATGCCAAGTGAAAGTGGATTGGAACCTGATCCATGTGTAGTGTTCTTGGACTTGGTTTGTCTGGTGCAGCGTGGCATGGTGACAGAAAGTCAGGTGAATGGAGGACAGAAGAGTGAGCGCATCTGTCTGCCAAAAACCCATGAGGCTCGCGCTATGTTCTGCATTGCCGTTCTACTGCCTTTGACTTCATATGCGACGCCCTGTGTCCACATCAGTATCCCGTTAGTGGGCTGCTGTGCCATCAGAGGTCACAGCTGAAAGGCCGTTCTCTTTCACTGTCAGGCAGTACCCAATCTCTTTCTCTCCCTGTAGAGCTTATAAGATGCCCTAGTCATCCTTTTGTGGCAGGACAGGCATTATTAAACACATTACTGCTTTTTATGTATTGAAGACAATGTCGCTGCTACTTGTAAATTGCACCTGTGCACTGAGGAATGATCTACAGTCTTGGAGGGGGAGAGGAAGGTGTGCTTACTCGTCCCCTCTGCTGTGGGAAAGCCTGCAGCAGCTGGGTTCAGTGGAGGCAGAGAAACACACCTACCTCCCGGTGCGTGCAGGCAGGAGCTTTCTGAAGTTTTCCCAGTGTGCACATTCATGCCTGGGATTTATTTAAGAAGTCATAGAATTAGTTTTAACTTATTAATTATATGGCCTATGCACTTCTTTTTTTTACCTACCTGTGATGTGCTTCATGATATTTTAAATTCAGAGTTTTCTAAAGAGAGCTGGGACAGATGATCATGCTGAATCATTTAGTATTCTGTAGCCAGGCCCTGTGGTATAATAGTGTACGCTAATAGTACCTTGGTTTAATAATAGATGAACTTTGTTAATCTAATCCTGGGTAATTCAGGAAACAGCATCTCCCTCTTAATGCTTTTTTTTTTCTGGATAATGATGGAGATTTAGATTGATAAAATTGCTTCCATGGAAGATGAAATGCTCCTGATAGCTGCTCTCAATCAATGAAAGGGTGGCAGGAGCATGTGACAGTCCTCCTGGCAAAGGAAGCAGGCAAGGCACTGCTCAGGGTAAGGGCTGTGCTCCCTTGGGGCTTTGCACCTGGGAACCCAGGGTGACCTTCAGGAATGGAGGGGTTGGCGTGCAGGGACAAGGGCAGAGATGTGGGGCTTTTCCTGGTGCATTCAGCCAGCCAATTGATAGGTATCTACTGACTGCATATCATATGCTGTGTACTTCCCTAGGCAGTGAGGATAAGCCTCAATTAAGCACCTAGAAATCCATGCCATCTGAGAGTTCTTATTTTGATAGGTAAAGTCAGAAAATATATAAACGACTACATGAATAGTATGTGGGATGGGAAGGAAGTGTGATAGGGGGAAGGAAAGAGGATAGAGGTGTTGCTGGGCAAAATGACCCACTTTACCTAGGGAAGACAAGGCAGGAGGCTCCATGAAGGAAATAATATTTGAGCCAAACAAAGTGAATCCAAAAGGTAAACATTTCAGACAAACAGAAGAGGAAGTATGGAGGGCTGGGGCAGGGAGGACACCGGTGGAGAAGCAGCCAGTACACAAACTGGGATGTGGAAGCCCTGGACATTAGGGGCAGAGAAACGATCCCATCTGAGTATAATGCAGCCATGGCTCCTCCGGACAGCAGTTAGGAGGATTCTGCAACCACCATGGCCAGAAACAACGGTGCTGGGACCAGAGTAGTCATGGTAGAGATGCTCAGAAGTAGTCAGATGGTGGATATATTTTGAAGATGATGCAGACAGAATTTGCCTATGAATTATATGTGGAGAAAGGGAGAGAGAGAGAGAGAGAAAGAGAGAGAGAGAGAGAGAGAGAGAGAGAGAGAGAGAGAGAGAGAGAGAAAGAGAGAGAGAGAAAGAGAGAAAGAGAGAGAGAGAGAGAGAGAGAGAGAGATAGAGAGAGAGAGAGGAGAGAGAGAGAGAGGGAAACAGAAGTAAAAAATGGTTCTAAGGATGCTCTCTGAGCAACAGAAGGGTCCAACTGCGGATAACTGGTGAAGACCAGGTTGGGGAGGAGGTGGAGAGTAATGGGGACTGAGACACCCACCTGGAGTTCAATTCTCCCAGGGATGTTCACTATAGCAGAGTTGCTGCCAAAGATCACAAAAAGTTTCCTCTTCATTCATTGATAGGTAAGGCAATATCAAGAACTTAGCTGCCGAGCTGTGGAAGCCAAGTCTTGCCTTGCAGGGGGGCTGGGGGAAAGGGCTCCACCCTGACTGCTTTGGAGCACAGCTGATGCAGAACTGTGCCCTGTGCCCAGAACTGTCCCTGGGCGTTGTTAGGAGCCAGAGGCACTGTGATCTGAAACACTGCAGGGAAGGGCGGAGAGGTGGGAAGTCGTGTTACATAAGGTTTACTCTAAAAAGGTCTTGATGACCTGAGGACACAGCTCTTTCCCCACTACTTGGGACGACGTGCTGCCTTTGGAAGAGACTTGTGGAAGCTAGCTGCTTGTCCCAAATCTGTTTTCCCTCTCCTAAAAGACAGGTTCAGTGAGCAAAATTCTTTTCGTGAGTTTGAAAGGATTTTCCATTGAGGGACATTTCTTCTGATCATGAAAATTCTTTTGAGAAGAGTAACTCATCAACCATTTCTCAACTAGTCGTTCAGTTGGAATTGATGTACAAGATATGTGTGAAGTCTCTTTAGAATTGGAAAAAGGTTTTGGACCTGCTTGGGGCAGGACTATCAGGAACAGAGAAAAATGGGTGGCTGATGGACCCAGCAATAAGGACCCACAGACGTGATCAAAAAACTTTATCTTGGCATCACTCCTTGTTCCCACTGGGAGGTGGGAAAAGGGCCTTGCTCTGTCCAGCCCTGCCTTGTTTACCTGTCTCCAAAAATTGACCCAAAGAAAAAATCCTAAAAATTGAATTTGTTCTCTCTTAGATTTTAAATTATACCGAGAGGAATAAAATTACCTTATAATGCAGAGATTTGGAAGGAGAGATGCTCAGAAAGTCAAAGAAAAATGTTAGCCCCTCCACATCTGCAGCTGTGCCTACAGGACTTCAACACTTAAAGCAAAATATTTCTGTTCGGAACACCGAGCTCTCTCTATCTGTGTTCCCTAATATGCCCCTGGCTACCTATTAACATCTGGGGCCAATTAAAGTTGTTGATTTTATTCTATAATTCTCATGCAAAATGTAGTTTCTGATTATCTTGGAGTTCACCTCTCCAGTTCCTCTCCACGATTTCTTGATTTTCACTGGAACTCCTTCCAGTAATTTTATTTTTCTTTAAATAGATCACAGTAGAATTTTACATCCTATTTCATCCCAATTTTTTACCGAGCTTTGAGTTTGATTTTCACCCGACAGCTACTGTAACCTAGTAAATGATAGTATTAACCACTTCCAGTAGTAAGTCTACCAGTTGCCCTAACATAGAGGTCTCCATTGTACCTGCACCTTCTGTCCAATGGACGGGAATGATGGTATCTTTCTCGGAGCATCAATAGTAGTCACCAGATGATTTTGTTAGCAGATAAGGACTTAGAACAGTAAGGTTCATTTCTTTTACTAGAAGCTCAAGAGAGGTGAAAAATTGACTGATGGAAATTTGACTGAGTTTATATGTCTGTGGCTGACTTTCTATCCTAGGGTGGGACTGAGAGTATTGAATTGAAAAATCCCTACTTCACAATTAACTGACTGTGTGACCCGAAGGAATTCAAGCAGCCTCTCTGAATTTCAGTTTCCTTATCTAAAAAGTGTAGTTTTGGAGAAAAGTCAGTAGTTGTCATTTGAATTTGTTCTGTAGACACTTTTCTTACAAACTCTGTGTGGATGCCATTCTGTCATTCTGTAAGGCAGAGTTTAAAAGCCATAGGACTGGGTGGTTTCTGAGATCTATCCTTTCTACCCATTTCCAGAATCCTACGGCTCCTTTAGCATTTCCCAACAGTAAACGGCTCAGTGCCTGCCATAGCCCTTACAGCTACAGAACGATCTCCTCAAAATTGCTGAGGGACCATGAGTACATTGTGTTACATTTTGAAGCCTCCATTTTCTCATCTGTAAATGGGAACATTGCAGAGTAGCTGGGAAATTCAATGAAGTCTAGGGTGGAAAACATTCAGTGCATGTTCTGGGGGGAACCACAACAAGCAGAGAACTCACTGAGATTTCCAACCTGGTTTACCAAGGGACATTATATCACATACAAAATTCTTTTAGGCAAGTCCCTTTAGTCACCAATAGGTTTAAACATGATGAAGTTTCTTCTCCTTAGGATTTTCCATGTTTCACTATCATTCTGCAACAAATGTATAAAAAGGTACTATTTTTAAATGTAATGAATTTGAAAATTTCTTACTTGGAAAGTTTTCTACTACAAGTAAAAGGATTAAAGCAAAGAGAGGGAAAAAAAAAAAAAAAAAGGTGAGCCCCCAGCAGCGTATATTATAAATGCTTTCTAGAAATACTTCTTTAAGAAGGCAGAGAGTTTTAAGCTAAGGTCAGAATCTACATCTGCAGCATCCATGAAGCTGCTCCTTGCAGGAGAAGAGAGGGTTGAATTATGTCCAAATCAAGGATTGAAATTCCAGGGAAAGTAGAAGAGAGATTAGAAAAGGTGCAAGAAAACAGCAGAAAGAGCTCGCGAAAGGTTATAGCTTTTAAATTGAGAAGACTTTTGGTCAGATGATAGCCCCAAGAGCTGGAGGTTTTAATTCAGGCATGAAGAGGGGAGGAGGTGGCAGGAAGCACAAGGGAAAAGCAGGTCAGTGCCCGGGAGCAGAGCCCTTGGGGAGTTATTCAAGTCTAGCTAAGGAGAAGGGATAGAAATCAGAAATTCAATTACTCAAGTATAAAGAACAGTAAAATTATGGCATTTGCAGGCAAATGGATGAAACTGGAGAATATCATGCTAAGTGAGATAAGCCAATCTCAAAAAACCAAAGGACGAATGATCTCCCTGATAAGTGGATGATGACACATAATGGAGGGTGGGAGGGGGGCAAGAATGGAGGAAGGAGGGACTGTATAGAGGGAAAAGGGGTGGGAGGGGTGGGGGGGGAGGAAAAAATAACAGAATGAATCAAACACCATTGCCCTATGTAAATGTATGATTACACAAATGGTATGCCTCTACTCCATGTACAAACAGAAACAACATACATCCCATTTGTTTACAATAAAAATAAATTTTTAAAAAAATCAGAAATTCAAGGGTCATCAGGAGAGTCCTGGATGGTGAGCCCTTGGGCCAGCAGCATTATCAAGGATGTGGGTTCTGGGTACCTTACCTCCTCTTATCTCAGAAGGACAGCTCAGGATCACACAGACTTGTGTTTTGGGGATCCTCTGAAACTGCCACTGAGTAGGACCAAGACACTCCTTGATCAAACTTTATTGGGCTCCCCTGAGCTCTCTTCTTTTTCTTTGCAGGGGCCATACTGGGGATTGAACTTGGGGGCACTCAACCACTGAGCCACATCCCCAGCCCTGTTTTGTATTTTATTTAAAGACAGGATCTCACTGAGTTGATTAGCACCTCGCTTTTGTTGAGGTCGATTTTGAACTCATGATCCTCCTGCCTCAGCCTCCAGAGTCACTGGGATTACAGGCATGCACCTCACCGCTCTCTTCTTGATGAGAACTTGACCTTGGTCCTGTTCTTGCTGGCCTGCAGAGCTCAGTTGCAGAAAGAATCTTGCTAAGTTAGTTTAGCAAAAATTCCCTTCCCCCCTTGCCATCTGATCCTGGTAAATATGTTGTCAAATTCCCATCTCCCCACCCTTGACACCTGTTTGTCTTGTCCTGCCTTCTGTATCTTCTATTGTTTTTGTTGCTGGTGGTTTATTTGCATTTGTTATAACAGAACCAATTCTAGGCTTCAGGATTAGACTATGAAAGCTATTCCACAGACTTGATCCAGATCCTTCATCAGAAACCATGAGCTCATCTGACTTTAGTTACATTGTGCAAACATCTGTTGCTCTTCAAGATATTGTTACATCAAATCTTGACCAAAAAGCAAACAAATAAAATAAAAATAAATGTGACTTTGGGGAGTGCTTTTAAGATGTTCATCTTACCTAGTGTGACATTTATCATTTAATCATTCTCCTGCCAACTCAAGGAAAATCTATCTCATACTATTTAAAAGAGTCTAACAAGCCACAGTTTATACAACATATCCAGATTTTATTCCATTATATCACCACATAATCTGTTTAGATTAATGATATTGCTTCCTAAGCTTTCCAACTATCAGCTCACTCTTTCCAGGAACAGTTAAACTGCCTTGAAAATTCTACGTCTACATCCCTGGATGGCGCCTCCTGTTCCCCAAACAGGCTAAACCTCCCTGATCATCTGCTTTCATCTCCCAGTGCTTGGGAACCTTAATAATTAATGGCATCTGGAAACTTCCCCATGTCCTATAAGCTTTCGACTCAGGGGTAAATGACTAATCATATCCTCCAAGAGGCCCTTCAGGAAACTCTAGCCAGTTAGTCCAACAGAGACATTTCTGTCAAAAGACCGGTCATGTGTGGAACAACACGTGACTTCTGGGTAAGATGGCTCTGGACCTTGGGAAACCCAGATCTCAAAGAAATGGGGAAAGAACCCATTTTCCATCTTCCATGTGAGTAGAGCCAATACCACCAAATGAAAACCAATCAAACAAAACCCCCAAAGACCAGCTTTACAGATATAAGCTGTAAGCATATTCCAAGTTGAATTAAATCCATCAGAGAGAACACAAGTGAGAAGGTTTGGATCTCTTTGGCCTTGCCATCATGGAGGCAATGGTGAGGAAGGGAAAGCAAGGTATACTCAGTTGGTAGAGTGCTTACCTCATGTGCACAAGGCCTTGGGTTCAATCCCCAGCACCACAAAAAAAAAAAAAAAAAAAAGAGTTCTTCTGGGTTAATACCAGTTAAACCAAGATGGAAGATCACACTTACATGGAAAAAGCCAGGTAACCCATCTGTTTGGTAGCTTTGGCTTGGGTATTACATTGATTTCCTTTCATTTTTAAAACAAGGAACTGGGATCAAACCATCTTCACAGTCTCCTTCAGCTCAAGGGTTACATGATTATCTGAGCTATGATCACAATTTTGACCATGTTTGCCAAAATGTACAGGAATCACTATTCCCAAGAGATAGTAAAACCATTTGAAAAACAGAATTTCATGGTCAAATAACTTAGAGACACAAGCAGCACTGTTTTTTAACCCTTTAAAGGAATCAGGGTGGAATTAGCATGGAAGGAACTCTGAAAAAATGTTGCTATAAAAAATGACTTACTAATTAGAGCAAATAAAAAATTTTAAAAAATAAAATGGGGGATAACAATAAAAGAAAATGACTTAACTTGTTTTATCCAGCAATCCTAAGCAGTTAGTAATAGAATATTTAAGATAGTCTATTGAACACCAGGATCCAACTCTTACTCTATTTCATAATATGAAGCAAGTGATTTAGACATGAAAGTGGAGAGGTCCTCCCTACATGCATTTGATGAGTCACTGTGTTTCCTCCCTTGATCTTGGTAGTCTAGTTATGGCTGATACACCACGTTAGGCCTCAGTGGTCCGTGTTGGGGGATATATTCTTTTGGAGCAGACTTGTAGCCCGTGGCATTGTCCGTGGTTGCTGATGAAGAGATGTCATCGTGGTTACGATTATTCACTGCTTCAGGTTCAGTATTCTCTCTCTGAACTCTCTGGAGCTTAGCCAGCATTTGATGACAGAGTTGCTACCCTTCTGCACTTTTTCCATTGTTTTTTAATACACGTTATGTGTTTGGCTGTTCAGATAGTTTACAAGTGTTATTCATGACACACTTGCTTTTCCTGCAATGTTTGCTTGTGGATCGCCCTAATGAATGTGATATCGGCCCCCGAGTAAGTTGATATGATCCATTTGAGTACAGGATCCAAAGACTATAGTTCAGAAAACACACATGTAACTCTTTTGGAGTCACCCAAGGACTGTGGCATGATATTCTCATGAGTAATGCCTTAAAGGGACATAGACAGAGTCCTCTGTATCTTTCCTGCAATTGGTAAGAAGGATGAGACAATAGATCTAAATTGAAGTGAATTAACCACTGTTCCAGAGAGAATTCCAGAGTCCCTGTCACCTCCCCTTTATACTTTTTGGGGCAGGAAGGATACTGGGGATTTAACTCAGTGGCTCTCTATAAGTGAGCTGCATCCCTAACCTTTTTTTTTTTTTTTAAATTTTGATACAGGGTCTTGCTAGGTTGCTAAGGCTGTTCTCCAACTTGCGATCCTCCTGACTCAACCTCCAGAGTTGATGGAATAACAGGTGTGTGCCACTGCACCTGGCCACCCTCACTGCTCTTAAGGTAGTTTCTGCTTTATGATGGGGAATCCATAAAACAATACATCAACATCATATTTTATTATTTGTTGATTGTCTAAATTATGTTTTAAAATAAAAACGTATACAGATTTCTATGTAGCTTTCTCTGGAAGACATGTAAAGCACAGTTGAAGACATATAATGTCCTCTCATTTTTTTCATTTTGGATTAAGCCTCAAATAATTTATTTTATTTTTTTCCCAATTGCAGAATACCTTTGAACACAGGTGTGCATGTGTGTGCAGGACTTTGAAATTTGGAGTGTTTGCTTTATTCTAACATGTGGAACAGACATGAGAGGATAGCAATATATAACACATGATAATAGTATATAAGCCTACCTATGATATCTCTGTCTAATCATCGATATCCAGCCACCCATCCAACTCCATCTATTCTTATTCCACCTCTGTCTCTGTCTTCTTTCTGTATGTCTGTCTGTCTTTGCAAATGGAAGGTGTGGCACGTGGAAGCTGGTCGCAATGCTCAGCTGTGACCTTGTCTGCATGGGTCGTGGGAGCAGCAACACAGATCTGTAAACCCTCCCTTCAGCAGTGCTGTCGGCTATGAAATGTGAGGATGCGGACTGAAGAAAACTGAATATTTTCTCCCACAAATTACTTTTCGCCTTCCTGTCTGTCCGTCACTGATGCTATAGTTCATGAGGAAAACGGAAAGAAAAGTTAAAAAGAGGAAAGGGAAGTTTAAGGAGTATGGAATTGAAGTACTGATAAGGATGAAGTGGCCCAAAGACGGGGACAAGGGCCTGAGAACGGGGACGGCATCTACCGGGTAAAGCAGTCGGGCCACTTTTCCTCTCGCTCGCCGATGTGATCACATTTCACTACGCCTTTGTGATATTGATGTATGACCAAAACTTCAGGTTGTGTTTTGCTGCTTCTTTTGCCACAAGGACAAGACCAGTGCACGTGAGATGCGTCTGATGAGACGCCCTTGTCCTGGGCAGTGGCTGTCAGAAAGCCACACGTCCCTTCACGTGCCTTCCCAGGGGTGGGACCCTGGGGCCACTGCCGCGCACAGGGTTGGCTCGCTGCACCTGGGAAGACAATCCAGAGATTTCACGTCCTTGAAATTCGACATTATATTTTTCCACCTGATTTGGATTTCCAAGTTTCTTGAGCACAGTCATTAAGTAGAATCTTAGGGAAAAAAAAAAAAAGAAGTTTAAAAGACCAGAGAACCTTTGCCATTTTCAAATGTTAAGTCAGGTACCATTTTGTTTTATCTGTGATTATTTTGGAGTTTGAGGATGATATATGATGGATGAATAATAACTACAAAGAAATAGTCATATGGCCAGGTACGATTAATTTTTCCACTCAGTCATGTATGTGTCTAAAGAAATATTGGGCTCATAATTTATTTCAATTTTATTTCAATAGTAAAAGTGATTCTACATAGTAAATATTACACCGTTTAGTTTATAGTGTCAGATATTACATATATTTTTATTTTAATTAATTTATATTTTAAAATAATATATAATTATTAGACATTAAAATAGAAATCACAAGTAATATTAATAGATATATTATGTGTAATAATATAAATATCAATTCCATGTTTTATTTATTATACATTATTTATACCACTGACATTTCATTGTATTCATTTGTAAATCAACTATTATGTTTCATAAAGAATTCACCATAAAAATATATGCATCATGGAAGGATTTAATTTTTTTCTGGGTAGTGATATTTGGGCAATAGAAAAGCAGGCTAGGGGGGAGATAGTACTGAGGAAGTACACGGAATACATCCTACAACATCACAGACATACATTAGAAGACCAAAATTTGACTCAAAATTTCTAATAAAAGCCAGTAAGAAACATGATTAAATGACTGAGAGAGATTCCATAAGGGAAAAGAAAATTACTCACTTAGGAGAGACACAGCTATTTCCAGCTCATTGGAACATTCTCCCTGTGGGTTTTCCTACAGAGGATAGTGTGAGCATAGTAAACGCCATTCAGAGCCCTATTGTCCCCCAGGCCCCAGCAGTGATTTCCACAGTGCCTCTCAAGGCAAGATAATGGCATGGTGCCAAAGTACAAATTTACAGGAAAAGTGCTTTGGTAGGGTCGGGTTGGGAGAGGCGCCAAGTTGCTGGCAGGTTGAGCGGTGCTGTCCAGCCACGCAGCTGTCTTCCAGCTGAACATACCACAGCCTAGACTGCAGAGGGGAAGCCATGTTCCTCAGGCGATTTTCCACACATTTCATTCAATGAATCTTTCTTGTAATGAACCTTTTAATAAATAATGAGCATGAGTTAGTTATAAGATAGGCTCCCTGAAAATGTCCAGAAAACAACTATTTTATGCTCCTGGCTTATAATGTAGAAGTTATGTGCTTTAACAAAATTGTTATGGTTTGGATGTGAGGTGTCCCCCAAAAGCTCACAGGTGAGACAGTGCAGGAAAGTTCAGAGGAGAAATGACTAGGTTGTGAGCGTCTTAACCCAATCAATGAATTAATCCCTGATGGGATGAATTGAAGTGGTAGTGTGTGGCTGGAGGAGGTGGGAATTGGGGCGTGGCTTTCGGGAGATATATATATTTGTATCTGGAGAGCGGATTCTCTTCCTGCTTCCTGATGATGCCAGCTGCTTCCTTCTTTCTTGCTCTTCCACCATGATGTTCAGCCTCACCTTGAGCCCTGAGGAAAGGGGCCGGCCTTCTATGGACTAAGACCTCTGAAATCCTGAACCCTCAAATAAAATATGCCTCCTCCACAGTTGTGCTGGTCAGATCATTTAGTCCTAGCAGCAAAATAGCTGACTGACACAAAGACTTACAATCTCCTAGGAAAGCTGAGGAACCTGGCAAGAATATAGAGCCATGTACATAGCAGGATGCCTGTTTTACGTGAAGGGGATAAAAGGAAGCAGAAGCTGAATTCTCCTGTAGCAGGAACTTTTGTAGCTGGGATCTAGAATGTGCCCCAAAGGCTTATGTGGTAAAGGCAAGGTCCCCAGCTGATGGCGCTGTTGGGAGGTGGTGGAAACTAGGAGAGGGGTTCTACTTGCAGAAAGCAGGTCCCTGGGAGTGTCCTGAAAGGTATGTCTTGTCTTTGGCCCCTCTTCTCTCTCTGTCTCTCTGTCTCTCTCCTTCCTGACTGCTGTGAAGTGATTAATAACTACTCTGCCATGTGTTTTCTGCTCTGGGGCCAAGCTACATGGGCTAAAATCTCTGAAATTATGAACCAAAGTAAACCTTACTTTCATTAAGTTGTTTTTCTCCAGAATTTTGTCAAAAGCGACAGAAAGCTGAGTAATACAGAACTCCCCTTGCTTACTGATGAATGGACCTGTAAAGATGCAAAGTTCTATTCCAGAGTCGAGCAGAGCAGCAGTGGATTTTAAGTGAGCTTGACAGAGAATTATCCTCACTACTATAAAACACCCAGACAGCAACAGTAGAGATCACAGGAATGTACCATCAACATTTACTCTGAAGAGCTCTTACTTTCCAGGATCAGATGGTTGCAGAATACATGCCAGAAAGTTCTTACAAATTTGAAACACTATACCATTAAAAACTCCTTTCCCCCCACCCCAGTAACCATCATTCCACTCTTTTTAAAATTTGACTACTTCATATAAGTGTATTTGTACTTTATTTATCTGTGCTTGATTTATTTCATTTAACATAATGTCCGGAAGGGTCATTCATATTGTAGCATGTGACAGAATTTTCTTCCCTTTTTAAGGCCAAATAATATTCCACCATATGTCTGTATCACTTTCTATTTATCTTTTTTTTTTAACTTTTATCAAAGTTTTATTTCATCTAAATTGGTTCCACGATCTAGCTACTGTGAATTGAGCTGCTATAGACTTTGATGTGACCTCGTTACTGTAGTATACTAATTTTAAGTCCTTTGGGTATAAACCAAGGAGTGGGATAACTGGGTCAAAAGGTGGACCCATTCCAAGTTTTCTGAGGAATCGCCACACTGCTTTCCAGAGTGGCTGCACCAATTTGCAACCCCACCAGCTATGTAAAAATGTGCCTTTTTCCCCACATTCATGCCAACACCTATTATTATTTGTGTTCTCGATAATAGCCATTGTAATTGGAGTAAGATTAAATCTTAGAGTTGTTTTAATTTGCATTTATCTAATTACTAGAGATGTTGAACACTTTTTCATATATTTATTAATCATCTGTATGTCTTCTTCTGTAAAGTGTATGTCCAGTTCCTTGGCCCATTTATTGATTGGGTTCTTTGTATTTTTGATGTAAAGTTTTCTAACTTCTTTAAAAATTTGGAGATAAGTGCTCTATCTGAAATGCAGGTGGAAAAGATTTTCTGCCACTCTGTTGGCTCTCTTTTCACATTATTGATTGTATCCTTTGCTGAGAAAAAGCTTTTTAGTTTGAGTCCATCCCATTTATTTATTCTTGTTTTGATTTTTTGTGTTTGGGAGTCTCATTAAGAAAGTCTGATCCTAAGCCAACATGATGAAGAATCAGGCCTACTTTGTCTTCTAGTTGGTACAGGGTCTCTGATTTAATTCCTAAGTCCTTGATTCATTTTGAGTTGAGATGAATGGATACCCATTGGAATATTATTCAGCCATAAAGAAGAATAATATTATGGCATTTGCAATAAATGGATTGAATTGGAAAATATCATGCTAAGTGAAATAAGCCATTCCAAAAAACCAAAGGCCAAATGTTTTCTCTGATAAGTGGATGATGCTATACAATGGGGGTGAGGCAGTGGGGAGTGAGAGAAGTATGGAGGAACTTTAGATTATGTAGAGGGAAATGAGAGGGAGGGGGTATGAAAAATTGTGGAATAAGACAGACATCATGACCCTATGTACATGTATGATTACACGAATGGTATGAATCTACATCGTGCACAACCATGGAAACAAAAATCATGTACCCCATTTGTGCACAATGAACCAAAATGCAGTCCATAAAAAATTAAAAAATAAATGAATAATTAAAAAAAAAGTTTTATTTCTCTGTTTATCCATTCACATAATGATGGACATCTGAGTGATCTCCTGTTTTTGGAAAATGCAAAACAAAACCAAAAACAAACTTCTAAGAACTCTTATGGCCAAGTGTTTGTATAGACATTTGCTCCCTTTCTTGTGAGAAGTACCTAGAAGTTCACTGCCTGCATCATATGGTTACTGTATATTTGACTTTTTTAAAATTTTGATTCATTGTACACAAACAGGGTACAACTATCGTTTCTCTGTACACCAAGTAGAGTCACGCCATTTTCATAATCATACATGTACACAGGGTAACGATAGTTGTCTCATTCTATTATCTTTCCTTCCCCCTGCCCCCTCCCCACCCCTCATTTCCACTTGCATGCACATTCATATTGGGAAAGGTTAAGTAAAGGAAAGGAAGACCAATTTCCTAGATCTAACACTATGAAAACCATTATCAGATGTGTGAATGACCATCTCTTGATCTTCAATCTCTGACTGTTATGCTGTTGTACAATAGTGGGTCCCTCAAGAATAGTGGGTCCTTCAGCATTTGCTGAAGATCTCAGTAAGTAACTCAATCTATAATGGACTCATGTGCCTGTCAGAATCCCTAGAAATATGGTCTGGGTGAGTACCTTTCCATATCAACACTTTCCTCATCAAATTCTCCTAAATTTTGTTCTTTCATAGTATCAAATTATGTTTAGGTCCAGAACTCAACAAGTGCTTTGTGAACCCATGAGGTCACACAAGCGATTCCCTCTTCCTGGAATACACTTCCTGATATATCCACCACTCAAGCATCTAATGGTGTTCAGACACCTCATTTTGTGGAAATATTCTTGTCATCCTCTCTCAACTCTCTGAAGAGGTATTAATTCTGTTTTCTAAGCAAAAAATAAAAATAAATTAAGGCTTCCTTAATATCCTAAGAATTGAATTAATAGATTTCTAGCAGCAGGAAGGGCACCTGTTCAGAATGAGGAACTCTCGGGTTATAATTATGCCAGACTATATTGATTCAGTTGTAATCACATCTAAATCAAATCATATTTCTCAATGCAATACCAGACCAACCTTGAGTTAAGACCAATACCCCTCACATTATATCAAGGTCTTAAGTTTCCAATGGATAAGTGTGAGCCCTTTAAAGATGAAGAACAATGCAATTCTAGGGAAAAAGTCTTATTCCTTGTTTTGGTTATCTGCTATATTTCTTTGTGCCATGATTTTTTTTTTTTTTGCCTCGTCAGGAAGCCTCGTAATATTCAACAATTTATAGTATAATTCAGTCTCTTCATGTTCCAATTGTGTTCATGCTGAAGGCTCATTTCCTTGAGTGTCCTCCAGCTGGAATTCAGAATTTTAAATGAAAGTTTTTCAAGGAAACTGAAGAAAGAAGAAATAAGTCAATTTAATTTTTTTTTTATTGAAGGAAGACTGCTTGGCAGATTAATGAAATACAGTAACATGGATATTAGTTGTTAATAATGGCATGGCACTTAGTCTATTGCATGCCATCTATCACCCACTGGGTTTGATTGATGGGACACACAGTGCCTAATGTGATGTGTATCGAACGTTTGCCTTTAGGATTAAAACGCTGACACCTTGTGAATGAGGAGTACTTTTGTATTTCAACAAGCCTGTTTCTACCATGATTCATAAATCACAGGTTAAGAGTAACAGGTAAAGCCTCACTTTCATAAGCATGGAGTCAAAGCTGTGGACCACTCTGTATTAAAGATTCTATCACATTTACCACCTCCACAGAGCCTCTCAGACAAGCACATCCTGTGCTTTTATTTAAACCAATAATTATTTGAGCCCAAATATACCTGTGGTAAACAAATATCTTGAAAACGTGCCTGCGAGCATCCTGAGAGTAGAAATGATTTCCCCAGTGATAACGGAAATGACTGTAAACTGACTTTAGTGTGTTTTGAGGAAAGTAGAGGTCTGGGGAAATGTATCACGATTAGCATGCACTTAGCTCAACAAAAAGATAATAGGCTGTAAATATAAAATAGGTCCTGTTAGGCGTAAATAAATTCTGGGCTGACAGGTCTATTACAGCAATGTAGCTCGACAAACAAACCTAACATAGACTATGGAAGAGGAGGGGATTCCTCCAGAAGCACATGGCTATACTTTTTCTTTCTTTCCTTTTTGTTTAATTCAGCTAAATCTTTTCAAATGACTGGAAGAGGACAGTCTTCCTTTTCTGCTTTGTCTGGACTGGAGTGAGAAAAATTGGGGAAAGTGTAATTGTGGACATGGTTAAAATTAGAAAACAGGCAGTCAGGTTCTAGATGTGCAGGCAATCATAAACACCATAAAATGTCAAAGTGTAAGTGAAATTGAAACTAAGTCTTTCGCACTTTCTCCCTCTACTTTACAGCTGAAGAAATGACAAGCAGGGACCATCAAGTTGCCCATTTAGTGTCACAAAGCTAGCAGTCACCCACAGTGGAATGATGACCTTCCTGGTGGCCTGCATAGTGCTATTCACGTGGTGGGAAGGACCCATCTACAGATATTAATAAATGTGGAAACAGGAAAACTGAAGAAGCCAAACAATAGCTATTTACCAAATAGCTTTTACAAGCAGGGAATTTAATAATGAGTTCAAAGGAAAAGTCAGTAATTGTGACTAATATGTCATTATGCACAGCTGCTTTGACAAATTTCCAGAGGGGGAAACTTTTCAGGAAATCACCATCTGGCTTTGTTTTGTGCTCATTTACTCTGCCCACGTTGATGGAATTTGTTCTTTGTGCAGCACGGGGGATGTTAAGGAGATGATGCTGAGAAGTCTCTGCCTTTGGGAAGCATGATGCTGCTTCCAGACTGGTGTAAGGTCCAGACACGCCTCAGAGACTCCATAAGACAACCCTCCTCGCATAAGGCAGCTTAAAATGCATCCACAGACAATATTAGCTTTTCAATTTTTTTGGCTACTATTAACTCATTCAATTAACAATGGACTGTTATTTCTAGGAAAGCCAAGGAGTGCATTTGCCTCTAACTCAATTATTATGCTGCTCTGATTGGACACTGTGATGTGAAGGTTCAGTGAAGTACCTGCACCATCAGCAGCTTCTAAAGTGACTCAGGATGACATCAGACAAATCCAACTGGACCTTTACACTCTAGTTTAGCACAGGTGCTTAGATCTTTCTGGGCCTCCCCGTTTGTGTGTATGCAGCTCTGGTCACAGCCCTGTTCCAGCAATGCTCCTGCAAAGATAAGAACGTTCCTCAGAATTTGTTTTAAGTTGTCATAAAAATGCCCTTTGGGGACAGTTTTCCTACTAACTACTCCAGGGTCCTCCTCTTTGGATCTTTACCTCCAGTCCAGAACACAGTGTCGCTATCCATCTGGTGGAGTTGCCAAGAATCACCTGCCATATTGCTTCCATTCATTCAGCAAGGACCACAAGATAAGCAGCAGAGCACACTGCTTATTTGGTTGCTGGTTCCTCCATGTCAGCAGGGTCAGCTCTTCTGGGCAGATGGAGCCTGTGGTCAGCTGGCTAGTGAGGCTAGAGGGAAGCATGGACCCAGAGTTAATCCAATATGTTTCCTAAATGTGTTATACTTCAGCAGTAAGATACTAACATATGGATTAACATTAGTAAGGGTGATTAAGTTAGATGACTGTCACAATAGAATTTAAAACACAGCCCTTTGGGAATGGGGCACAGATGGACTTGGTAAATGAGGATCAGGCCTGAGACTCTGAGTCATGGGATCCCTGTGGAAGTCTAGGGTGCTGGGTGTCACAGCGCTGGACCTATAAATGATGAGGAAGTGATAGTCGCCTTGCTGAAACCGTCGTTTTTGGAATCCTCGATATTCCCGTTCCCAGACTCTCTCATCCCTTTTATCCAATGTCATTCATATGTGCTGGGAATTCAGTAACTCTACTTCTTATGCAAGGATGCCTTCAGGTCTTCTCGAAAGAAGTGTCATCAAGTAAATCCCAAATAATAAGGGAAAAACCAAATACAAAAAAATACCAGAAAATGCCAGTCAGTGAAGAGGATAAGATCATTTCCTAAGGCCCAGAGGTGGGAGCGAACTTGATATACTAAGGAAAAATGAAGAAGTGGAAAATTGGCAAATAAGAGCATATGAGCAGATAAGGTCAGAGAGAGAATGTGAGCCAGGTCCCAGGTGGTAGTGCAGGTCATAGAAAGGGGTTTGGATTGTTTTTTCTTTCTCAGTGGATATAAAGTCATGATAGAAGCCACTCCATTTATTGATTCTTGCTTTTATTTCTTGTGCTTTGGGAGTCTTTTTAAGGAAGTCTGGTCCTATGCCAACATGATAAAGATTTGGACCTACTTTTTCTTCTATTTGGTACAGTGTCTCTGGTCTAATTCCTAGGTCCTTGATCCATTTTGAGTTGAGTTTTGTGCAGAGTGAGAGATAGAGATTTAATTTCATTTTACTGCATGTGGATTTCCAGTTTTCCCAGCACCATTTTTGTTGAACAGGCTATCTTTTCTCCATTATATGTTTTTGACTCCTTTGTCTAGTATGAGGTAACTGTACTTATGTGGATTTATCTCTGTGTCCTCTATTCTGTACCATTGGTCTGTCTATTTTGGTGCCAATGCTATGCCTTTTTGTTACTATTGCTCTGTAATATAGTTTAAGGTATGGTATTGTCAATACCTCCTGCTTCACTTTTCCTGCTCAGGATTTCTTTGGCTATTGGAGGTCTCTTATCCTTCTAGATGAAGTTCATGATTGCTTTATCTATTTCTATGAGGAATGTCCTTGGGATTTTAATTGGGATTGCATTGAATCTGTATAGTACCTTTGGTAGTATGGCCATTTTGACAATATTAATTCTGCCTATCCAAGAACATGGGATCTTCCATCTTCAGACAGAGCTCTAATCTCCAAAATTTATAAAGAACTTGAAAAACTTTACAGAAAAAATACAAAGAACGCAATCAATAAATGGGCCAAGGAACTGGACACTTTACGGAAGAAGATACACAGGTGATCAACAAATATATGAAAAAGTGTTCAAAAGTGTTCTCTAGTAATTAGAGATGCAATTAAAAGAACTCTAAGATTTTATCTTACTCCAATTAGAATGGTTATTATCAAGAACACAAACAATAATAGATGTTGGTGTGGATGTGGTGACAAAGGAACCCTTTTACATTGCTGTTGGAGTTGTAAATTGGTGCAGCCACTCTGAAAAGCAGTGTGGAAATTCCTCAGAAAACATGGAATGGACCCATCTTTTGACATAGTTATCCCACTCCTCAGTTTATACCGAAAGGATTTAAAATTAGCATACTACAGTGACACAACCACATCAATGTTTATAACTGCTCAATTCACAATCACTAGATTGTGGAACCAACCTAGATGCCCTTCAACAAATGAATGGATAAGGAAACTGTGGTATATATACAAAATGGAATATTATTCAGTCATAAAGAAGAATAATATCATGGCATTTGCAGATAAATGGATGGATTTGGAGAATATCATGCTAAGTGACATAAGCCAATACCAAAAAGCCAAAGGCCGACTGTTTTCCCTGACAAGTGGATAATGGGGCATGGGGGGGAAGATTGAGAGAAGAATGGAAGAAAGTTTAAATTATGTAGAGGAAAATGAGAGGGCGGAGGAGGCAGGGGTATGAAAGATGGTGAAATGAGACAGACATCATGATCCTATATACATGTATGATTACATGAATGATATGAATCTACACTGTGCACAAGCATAGAAATGAGAAGTTGTAACCTGTTTGTGTAAAATGACTCAAAATGCAACCTGTAAAAATAAAAATTATAAAGTTATGACATAACTTAAATCAGAATAGAATAATTGGATTCATGTTCTAATAGAAACATCTGGCTACTGAATGGAGAATGTGACCAGAGGGGAGTAAGGAGGTGAAAATAGAGGAGGTTGCCAGGATCCTGATTGGCAGGAGGTGGAAAACGGTGATAAACAGGAGTGGATGGTCACCATGAGGCAACAAGATCTGCTGGCATGCAAGATGACGATGTGGGGCAGGGCACAGGGGAGAGGTGGAGCAGAACCAAGTTATACACTCAAGAGCTTTCTACAGCCCTGAAAGCCACGAAACAATCGAGGCAGTTTGCAGAAAGGAGTAATCATGCTTGCTTGAAAAATGCTGATTTACTGCAATGAACTGATACTATAGGGAGTAATTTAAGCGTAACAGGAATTCTCAAATTTCATGTCTGCTATGGATAATATTTGTCCATGGAAAACACCAGGTGAATGCTGAAAGCCACACCCAGAAAGCCGGGCCATGCAGAACACATGGAGGGGTCCTCACGTGTGACTCCACGGCACCCCTCAGCCACAGCTCACACTCTGGTGGTAGAACGTTCCGCCGTCATCACCACTTCACACACTCGTGAGCTTCAGCTCTCAGGATCCCACTTCCACAAGTCGATGGTCAGTCTTTTCTACAAGAACACACCAGATTTCCAGCAGGAATTATGAATTCACAATCAGTTAACCTGTGCAAAATTGAGTCAGGGTCTTTATTAACTCTCTGGCTTTTGGTCTTCTGTCACTGAATGGCCCAACCCAGGTTTCCCCATGAGCCATGTGGTTTTGACTGCCTGACCATACACGGAGCCATGATTTCCAGGAGCGTGTTGCTTCATAACAGACCTGTGTGTCTGGGGTTCAAGTGTAAAGGCTGAGCTGGAGATGGGAATATGGGGCGTGTAGACATAGGTGTCCTGGAACTCGATCCATGTGGCATGACTCCTTCTGTAGGGTGGTCATTTCCAATGTGCCAGCTTCCTCATTTGGGAGCATCTTGGGGACCTGGTGGTCATCTTTGTCTTGACATCTAGCACACTATCTGGCTTTTCAGAGCTGCTTGGTGACTTTTTTCTTAGTTGTTCCCAGAACAAACTATCCCATTCTTCAAAAGCTTTACCATGATGCACACAATGGTGTTTGTTGCAAGTTTGACTCCCAACTGAATTTTATGCATGTATTAAGCTTCTTTTACTCTTAAAATATATACAAACACAGCTTTCCTGTCTCTCTCTCTCTCTCTATTTTTTTTCTATTTTGGGAACTCTGTTAGTGCCTAATCTGTGAAGCGCCTCAGATTCTGTCCTCACTCCTTCATCTGGTAGGTGTGTCCTGCCCTGTGTTCCTCTCAGGTAGGAGGATGCCTACGTCTGACACATTACCCAGGGCAGGCACTCCTGGACACACAGGAAACTGGAGGAAGGAGAGGGTGGGAGAGGTGTGTGAAGAGAGACATTTCTTATGATACTTACAGATTTCTCTCTATCTCCCTATAAATACAACCCATGGTTCCGTGCATGTTTTCTTTGTGCCCTCAAAAAATATACTACTCTCTCTGAATCATGCAATTGACTAATGCTGGTAAATGAATGCTAGAGGTTTCTGCCTCATAATCTAATTCTTAAGATTGCTCAGCATTGCTAGCTCAGTACCCTTAATAGACCTGGCCCAGTGAGCATTTTATAGCTAGCTGTGCAGTAGACACACTTGTGCCCAAATCCTTAGCAAACAGGGCAGCTGGCTGCCTTCCTGCTTTGGTACGTAAATTTCAGTGCATGTAAATAATCACACTCCCATCCATTCACTGGAGGAAGGTTATTGTATTTCACATGCTGTTAAAAACCCAAAGTGTCAAAGTCATGCTTTATAGCATCACCCCAGACAAATATGTCATTGTCAGAAGTCTTACTCCAATAAAACCTCTTTATGGGTGATAGATTTTTATTTGCGAGTTTATGACAAATATCTGAAACATCAGGTATTCATGTTGTAATCACCTTTTATGAGCTGTGGTTTTCTCCCATGCTTACAAGGAGCATGCACACCTATGCTTAGGATTTAGATACACCAAGGCTTGGATAATCATTCCCCCACTAGCCTTGGGCATGTTGTGCAATTTCTCTGCATTGCATCTTTATAAAACCGACCTTGCATGACTGATGGTAATTAATTGGGCATTAATGCTAATGTCCTTTAAAGATTTGAGAGAGCTCCGTGTGGCCATCATTTCAGCAGTTTTATGAGTTTAGGTCTTTTTTATTGGTTTTCACTGATTGCTTTTTTATATTAATAGGTTAAAATTAACCCCTCAATGAGCATGTTTCTATAGCACTTTCCAATTTAGAAGAGCAACTTTTCTGTTTGGCAAAGACAATTGACACGAAGATATGCCAGCATTTGCATCAGTGGGATTTGCTGCACTTCTTTGTCCTCTACTGTTACAGGGTGAGAAATCTGCCACGCACAGACGGGTTTGAGCTACGTTCTTTTGATTTTTTTTTTTTTCTAAGAAACACCGAATCACTGACAGAATCCTGTAACTACCATCATTTACTTCAACACAATCTGGGTTGTGAAGGACAGGTCCACTTCCATAGGGATAACTGAACAGCCTGCTGCTAAATGATGGTTCGGTGTCTGAGGAAGGAGAGCTCTGTGGTTGTGGACCATCTTTCTATACTGGGATGAGGTCCAGTGTCAGAAGCAAAGAGTTGAGGGACTCATGGCTCTTCCCTTACCTTCCCTCTGGGAGTGCCTGTCAGTCGACAGCTCATCACGGTTGTGAATACCACTGAGTGTCTAAAAAGATACATGACAACATGTTTTCCCAGTACCCTGAGCATTGCAATGAACCAGGCTTGCTGGCAAGGTACAGAAGTTTCTAGAAAGTATCAACATGGAAATTAGTTTTACCCAAACACTTGCTCTATCAAGTACATTTTGTGAATTGTTTCTTTACCTGTATCCTCATCAGTTGAATAAAGAAAATGCTATCTGTTCTGACTTTGAAACAAAAATGGAATGCCCTTTTATTTCAAACTATATACTAGTAAGTAGACACAGAAAATAAAATTTCCCTCTCTCTTTCCTCTCTCCTACCTTCCCTTTTTGTGTGTGTGTGTGTGATTTTGGAGATTGAACTTGAACCCAATGCCTCAAGCATTCTTGGCAAATACTCTGCCACTGAATTATATTGCCAGTTGCTAAGGGAGGAGGAAGAGGAAAGGGGAAGTCCTAGGGGCTGAGCAAACTATTTTACATGCATTTATGAATATGTCAAAATGAACCCCTCGATTATGCAAAACTATAATGCACTAATAAAAAACATTTTAAAATCTTGAAGCTTCTAATATGATAAGGAGTATTTTTGTCCCCACCTTGGGGTGCTGGGGATTCGAACCCCAGTCATTCCTCATGGGAGTCAAGCGCCCTAGGAGATGGGCTATCTCATCAGCCCTGATAAGGAGTATTTAAAACACATATAAATTGCATGATGGTGAAGTGACAAATCAAATTTAGCTGTGACTCATAGTACAGTGTCTTGGGAAGTACATGTTTTGCTTCAATACAGTGGCTTCTTCACTCAGTGCTTTTACTCCTTCTCCTATCAAGCATTCTGATTTCAGTCTAGAAAAAGTGTGTGTCTACCTAGTTGATGGCATGCACCATTTTGAACCAAACATTTTTGAATTTGGTATTTAAGGTATATTTTAAATAGTCCAGATATGACCAGCAAGAGAAGTCATGAAGGCAAATAACTTTTCAATATTTCACACACGTTCAAAAGTAGACCTCATTTGGATGAACCCATTCCAACAAATGGATTTTCAATGTTTAATCTGGAAACTGCAGTCATTGTAAAACCTGTCAACATTGCTGAAACTAAAAGTGCTACATAGTCAGACACAAGATAATAAAGGTATCTAGTGATGAGCTTGGGATAGGTATATAGTGCCTACAAGAAATGAAAATTAAAGTCAGCTATTTCATTTCCATAACATTTTGTCCATGTATTAGGAATTCAAAACATTTTTTTAAAGAACTAAAACACTTTCATTAGATTTTATCGCTGTGTTTTGTCATTCTGGCATTATTGCCATCAAGTTATATTATCACTTTTTAAAGTAAAGTTTGTATTTAGATTTTGCTAAGTGAACTAAACACATTGATACTATTATCCAATTAATTTCTAAAGAATTTTGTTTTTGCTTTCAATGTATAAAACAAAAAGATTTAAACGATGTTCACCGTTTACTAGGAAGTTCTACAAAATCTTTTAGAAAATGAAAATCGGTACATGATTCATCAGCGGGCAGCAATATGTTTACTAACCAGTCAGGTATCCAAACAGAATGAAGGGCTAATTGTGCAGTCCAGACCCTGTAAACTAGAATAGAATTGAATGAAATTTAAACAGTGATGAATTAAAGATAAAACAAAGTAGAGGAAGTCTGATCGTAACTGGCTGGCCCTGTTAGGGTGCAAGCCTGTGGCTGGGGCTTAAGGCCTTGCCTGAAGGCTGAGCAGCGAAGTGTCCTAACTCCCCCGACTCTGTTCTCTGCACCACATTCCGTCAGGGTGCCTCACACAGGACTGCAATGGTAAAATCCAGACTATCAAACGTGCTGTTCCAAGTACAGCTTCAACTAGGTATCTTGACGCTGGACGCATAAAAGATTCTTTTTGCCCAAGCTGAGTGGCCAAAGAAAAGAGAATTCAAAAGGAAGACAGGAATCGTATTGGAGAGAATCAAAGACAACACGCTTCACCTCAGTGCCCCACGTCCAGGTTCAGAGTGTTTCAGCATCGGCAGGGCTTTGGATCCAAGTCTGGGAAACTTATTCCGTGGACCCTAACTCCTGATCCTTCCTTCCGGGTCCTGGGGCCCTGTTCTTGAGCTTTGTACCTCCCAGTGTGTCCCATCAGCATTTCCCAGGAGCATGTGAGAAATGCCACAGCTCAGGCCCAACTCCAGATCCAGTTGTTAGAAGGTGCATTTTAACAAAAGCCTGAGAGTAACTGACTTGGACTTGCACATTCAAGCCTGGTTTAGAACACCTGGACCCTTTCCTCCCAAAATGTATCATCAAAGTCTTGGGAGTAATGCCTGTCTGTGTCACTGGTGCATGGGCAGTGAATTGTTGTTACCAGACGCTGTGGTGTACACACGGATTGAGTGTGTCCCCCAACAGTTCCTATGTTGAAGGTTCCCCAGGGCCATGGTGTTGGGAGAAGGTGTGGAAGCTTAAGAGATAATGCCTAGTGAGAGGCCCTTATGTCATTAGGACTACACCCTCAGAAGCAAATACTGCTGCCTTGGAATAAGTTCTATTTGACAGGAAATTATAAAAGGCTGAGCCTGACCTGAGCCTCTCTCTGACTTCCTGTTTCAAGACGGACTCGGCCCTTCCACATGTGCTCTGCCCTCAGCCAAGGGGCCCACAGGAGATTGCACCGTGATTGGACCTTCAGCATTCTAAATGTGTGCTCAATCACCCTCTTCTACATAAATATTCTGCCTCAGGAATTTTATAGTTATATTAAGACACTGATACACCTCACTTCCCTCTAGAGAGAAAGCTCAACGAAGGATGGAACCTGAATCTATTTATGTGTTCTTTATCCCAGTTCTTGCCCGGGTACTCAATGACCATATTCTTGAATGAATGAGAAATGAATGAATGAGAAAGATTGGGAGAAGATTTCTGTCCTCTCTTTCGGGAGCTGTGTAACCCAGATGGGGTTATCAGGGCAGCGCAGGCAACAGAGGAAAGGAGCCAAAGCGAAATCCATCAGATGTGAACAGAAAACGACAGGACTTGGCTGTGGAACAGTGGGAGGCCCGGGAAATGCCCAGGAGTTTGAAGGTCCAATGCCAGAAGCTCTTTAGGTAGCTTCCTATTGCCTAAAAGTTAAAACGTCACTTCTTAGCTTTGTGTAAAAGCTTCCCTCTGGAGTGCAGACCCAGCCACTCGCTCCCTCAGTGCACGGGCCAACCCACCAGATATTTCAGATGCGTGGACTCTGCTGCCTTTGTGCAAATGGGTCCTGAGTCTCTGGCCTCTGTTCCTCCACATGGTGCTTTCCTCCTTTCAGCTAAGCCTCCTTGCTACACACAGCTGCCCAATCCCACCCCTCCTGCCAGACACTTTTCATCTTCCTCTACCCAAAGACTCCTTCCCAAGGTATCAAGATGGAATAAAAGCTTTCCCCACCCCTTACTTTTTTCCAAAATCACTTTGCTTCATGAAGAGTACACCTGACTTAACAATTATTGGGACCTAACGATGACCTTCTAGAAAAGTTGGAGTCAACTTTACAACTTCCCAGTACTTAATGACAGTGTCTTGTTGGTACTTTTTCATTAAAATAATTTCCAAATTAGATTCAGTAGATTGGCTTCATGGAGCAGCCTTGGCATAGACAGTGTTATGCTGAAAATTGAGACCCCAGCAACCAGAGAAATATTCACACCATACGTATGAAGAAAAACATTATGCCAGCAAGACATATAAAGACTTTAAAGATCACTGCTATATATATGGACTTGAAGATATAATCAAAACTCCAATATAAATATACTCTGTACTGACCTCCTTTCTATCTTCCTGTCCCCCAATCCCTCCTCAATTTGGGTTTTCTTTTCTTTTCATTGTACCCAAATATCATGTGGGAGGGATATTTTTAAGTAATACAATCCAACAATCCAAATTGATAGATCTTTCCTCTTCCTGCTTGAAAAATTCAGAGGCTCTTTATGTTTGATGTCTTGCAAAATCTTAGAATTAGAAGCAGAGTCTATTTGATCAAGTAATTTAGAATGATGTTTTGGATACAATATATATACAAAATCCAAGATAACCAACCATGAAGGATGCCATCAGTTAGCAGAAAGCATTGTGCCCATATGGTGTATTAATGAATGCACAATTTCAGAGACATCAGACAAAGAAAGGCAAAAATACTGATTGGAAGAACACGTTCTAGAATCTTAGAATGAATGAAAAAGAAAACTTTCTGGGTTGTCCCTGACTCCAAACAACAATTTCAATTCTTAGGTAACTAAATTCTCATGAAACTGAAATAATTTAGAAAGTGAGGAATATTATTGATCCAACATTATCCTTCTTCTCTTTTACATTTTGGAGGCACTAGACATAACAAAATAAAGTATAATCTTGTCTTTAAACTTGAATTTAAAATGGTTTTCCTTTAACAAATTCACATGTGGTTGGTGATATTTCTACTGTTCTAAATAGCTAGTAGTTGAAGATCCGGCAGCCCACCAGCCCCCCTTTGCTTTGCTTCTGAAACCCAGGAGAATGTCTCACAGACAATTTCATTTTCATCTTTTATTTGGTTTTTCATTCACCATCATAGTGGCTCTCGAGGGCAGGGCCAGATCACATCTGCTAATGGGTGTTTGGTTAAATGGAATCATAATCTTCCAAAAGGCAAATGCTGAAAACATGCCTTTGTAACCAGACCTTTTCATTTCCTCCTAAGTAGCAGAGTGCCGTTTTCATCTCGGGTCCCAAGCTGTGTCTTTAAAACCAAAAGTTGCATATGGCACTGGAGGGCCAGGGAGTGAGTGTGTGGCGGAGACCAGAGCAGCATGTGGCCACCACAGAAAGATCTTCAAAGTTTATTTTTGCAGCTTTCTAGAGTGAGAAATGCTATGGTGTCACTATGAGAGAGGAAATTCTATTCTCTCCATTAAAATAATAATAAAAAAATCTAAAAGAAATAAAGTGCAAGGTCTATTTTAAATGGAAAAATAGATGGGCAGGTCAGCTTTGGGGTACATTGGAACTGGAAATGATCACTAGGGAGAAAATGTGTAAAGAGATCTGTCATAAACAAATGTCCTTTTGTTTGGTGAGTTATTCAGATACTGGGAGCTAAAGCAGTTGCAGTTTCAGGTTCTTTTTTTTTTTTTTTTTTTTTTTTTTGTGCCTTTGCTCAAAATCCTATTACAAATGAAAAGAAATTCAATCCTGTTTTTCTCAAGAATCATAGATTCTATCAATTTAGTCTTAAAACCACACTTTCTGCCAGGATGTCCCCTTGTTGGAACAAAATTGTAAATATTTGCGCATATTTTAGACCAATTAGGCAGGAACAGAGAAGAAAGAGAACCTGCTAAGCAGAGAGATTTGATGCTGGAATTATGAGTGTTGCCCAGAAGTCTTGGAATGAGGAATAAATAACTATTAAGAAAAATAAATATGCCTTAGTGGGACTTACTCTGTGTGGTTTTTGGCTTTACCAAAATTTTAGTCTCTTTATAAGTGGTATAAACATGATATAACTTTTTGCCAGAGAATGTAGTCCAAATGCAATAACACCCACCTCTTCTTTGTAAGACTGGAGCCAAATACCTTACCTCATTTTTTTTTTTTTTCAAGAGATCAGTCTGAATACCATCTGTTGACTGAAGGTTAAAACATGAGATGGGAGGTTCTAACTTGCTCCTGCAATAGTTTCACTGAAAAACATAGGAAAAGGCCTACATCTCGATATTATTAAGAGAATCACTCTGTATATCCAAAGAAACTGTTGCTGAGATTTAGTTTGGAAGAAGAACATGGGTGTTTGCAAAGAGATTCAATGTTGTGATCCCAGAGGCAAAGTATCACCATGGAAAGAATCTGAAATTTAGAGTTAGAGACCACTTGCTTTGTTTCAGTGTCACCTGCACAGGAGAAATCAACGCTGCCCACACTGTGAACTGTCCACTGAGCATCACTGCTATTGAATGACTGTGCCTTTTTATCCATGAAGTGGAGAATAACTATTGTTTAGAGGTCTATTTTTTAAACAAAAAATAAAATTTAAAAAATTAAAAAAAAAAAAAAAATTCTGGGCTGAGAAATGGCAGTGGATAACTTTGCCCAGTCAATCAATATTTTCTGGACTGCATATAGTACAAACTCAGATAATATGTCAGCACAATGGTTTTATTTGCAAAGCTCCAAGTTCCAAATCCAGGTTCAGTTCTGTGATCACAGTTAATATTGTCACAAGCTTTCAGTGGAATTTGATTTAGAGGGTCTTACAGTATAATCGTGAGTTTACAGCCACTATGTAGTTCCCTGACTGTGTGATTTGAGCAGGAATCTGCTGTGATTATGTGGAATGGCAGGAGAAGTCCTCTTAGAAGCAGCCTCTAGTTAACTTGGCCAGGGGAGGATTTTTCTATTTACACATTTATGAATACAGAGATGACACATTGAGATTCATTTATTTAATAAATAACAACTAATATAATAAGAGATGGCAAGCAAATGTATTAATTACTTGAAAAATAAAATTATTTATGCATAAAAATGAAGGCTATCATAAAAATTTCAAAACTCTACATTGGTCTCTTTTAAATAAATTACCTATAGAAAAATATTTGAATTATTGAAATGTTATTGAGAGGAAATAGGGACAGAGTTTTGAATTTTAATGGTTAGCTACAAACTCAAAATCAAAATACAAATAGACTTGAATTATAAAACATTTGGCAAGTGGAATTACTATAGAAATGTCCATTATGATTCCCCAATATTTTCATTAACCAATGACATCCTGAAGATTTTTGAGTCGATAAAATTTTCTATGTCCAACTTAAGAAATTATTCACATGTCTAGAAGATAACTTTTAAAGTGTCAAATTCAGAATAAGAGTTAAGAGAAAATATAGAAGCAAATGAATTTCATTTGGTGGCATTAGTTAAAATTAATTTTGTTATTTAATCAGAAAAAATATCTTAGAGTTATGAACTTCTTTGCTTGGATTGGATTCTGGAATAGCACTGGAATGGCCTTCTAGGCACTCCCAGGACCTAAAGTTGTTTTCAGAATAACAGGCAAGGGAGGGAAGCCGAGCAGGAACCCCATCTGCTTCTAATTTGGCCTTCCCAATAACCTTTTGCGCATCAGTTCCAAAAGAAAAAAGCCACATCAGGGGAGCAAATGGAAAGACAATCCAACAGTGAAGTCTCTTTTCTTTCAAAAACGCTGCTTTCTCATCGTTATTGGGGATCCAGGTGCCAGGTACCTGCCTAATGGGGTGATTTGGGGAGGGAGATTTTGAAATTGAACATTCCTGGGATCTGAGAAATGTATCATTCCTAAAATCTTACCAAAAGTTGACCTAGCCTGGGATAAAAGACCTTTTCATAAGGCATTACCTCTTGAGGTTTTGTCTCGTTTTTGGTTGGTTTTGTACCATGAGGTGATTTGATCTACCAATCGCCCATTTTTGAGAAGCACCCCTTGGATGTTTCATTGATTCCTCTGCCTCTGCATGCCCGTGGCTCTCTATTCCAGGCCTGAGTGCTAACAGTCTGCTTTTTTCGCTCAGGCTCTGAGCTATCCTTATGCCAGAGAGATTCCCAAATTTTGCTGTGTAGTGGAGGAATGGAAGTGGAAACAAGATATAAAATATAACAGAAAATTAAGGTTTCCTCTGTTTCCAAGTCTTTGCTCTTGAGAATTTGGTTGCATGCAGTACTTCATAGTAAACAGAATGAAGAAAAAGGTGAACAATGGTAATTTTTCTTTTTTCTTTCTTTTTTTAGTACCTGGAATTGAACCCAGGGGCACTTTACCACTAAGCCACATACCCAGACTTTTTAAATTTTTTTTTTTTTTTGCATTTTGAGACAGGGTCTCACTAAACTGTTTAGGGCCTCACTGAGTTGCTGAAGTTGGCTTTGAACTTGGGATCCTCCTGCCAAGTCACTGGGATTACAGATATGCACCACCAGGCCTGATCACTTATAATTTTTTTGAACCTAACCTAATACTTAAGTTTATTATATAAATTACAAGTGATTTCAAAATATCTGTGCATTTTCATGGAGGTTCCTAACATAACATTACTGCTTCTGTCTAGGTCATCCCTCCTTTCAATAACCCACCCCTCTATTCATAATATAGATTCTTATACATAGAGTTTCTAGTGAACTCTAATTGATTTCTGTAGAAGCAGAATCCAAGAGTCAAGATTTTAGTAAGCAAGCAAGAAAGAATAAGAATATTTAAACAAAATCTACTCAATTTCTTAAGATTTTAGTATCTAAATGGAAAATGTAAAAGGATTTGAGTGGTTTAAGGGACCTCGGATTCTTCACTGGATTGAAGAGTCAATTGCTACTTATAATTGAAAAATAAATATTTAGATTATCTCCTTGAAGACCGTAAGTTCATATGGATAAGCCAAGTCAACCATGAATAAAATTGCCTTCCAGAGACCTCAGGTCCACTTGGTATAATTTCACACACAGTGTTTAACACAGAACATTATTGAATAAAATCCCAACTGCCTCTGTGCAGGTCACAGTATCCAGAATATAACTACGTCCCCTAAGATCCTGACATAGCAGGGGCAAGAGTAAAGCCAATGTACCCATGCTGGCATTTTGTGTTTTACCTAATTTAAAATAATATCCCACCATGTTTGTGATTGTAAAAATAATATATTTATTGAAAAAAATTGGGGAAAAAAAGAATATAGCATAAAACTGAAAATAGGTCAACATATTTTGTTACCATGAGATAACTATTGTTAATATGTGGAAATAAAACTTACACTTTATAGCTATTTAAAATACATATAGATATGTGCATAAATTTTTTTAAGAAAATTCTATCACAATTTGTCTTTCTATTTTAATTTATTTTTTTGCGGTGCTGGGGATTGAACCCAGGGCCTTGTGCTTGCAAGGCAAGCACTCTACCCACTGAGCTATATCCCCAGCCCCTCTACTTTATTTTTAATTGAGTATATCATCAATTTTCCATGTTATTTTCTTTGAAAATTGTCAAGTTTATATACTACTATTTATTATTGCATTCTAAATTCCTTAACAATTATGCATTTTAGAATAAAAGAACTACTTTAAAGTAGTTCTTTTTTTTCCAGTATAAATTATACTACAATGAATATCCTTTTAGATACATTGATAAATATAGGGAAAGGTATAGGTATATCTGTGGTAAAATCCCAAAAAGGAAGTCAGTAGAAATAAGGAGAAAAAAATCTAGTGAGTTTAAAATAATTTGTATTATGTATACCAATCCGGTGCAAGCATGCTTATAAATGATGGATAAGGTATGAAAAATAGCTGAACACTAGTGGAGAATAAGAAACAAAGGGAAGAAATAATCCATGGCCTGATTTTGCACTGTCCCTGGTCTTGAGTTGTTCAGTCCCCTTCATTGCCCATCTGGGCAGGGTTGACACAGTATGAAATGCTGGTGACGGCGTTTCAGAAATGAACCCTCAGATGAACTACAAGATGAGCTAGGTACGCATTCTCCATACCATGATTTTCTTATTCCTTTTCACTTGATGCATCAAATCAGTGCCACTTCTGAATTTATAAAATATGATTTAAAGACATTACCAATCCATTGAAAATAGTACAAAAACCTGCCAACGTTTCCAACCTTCATTTCTGTTGTCAAACAACAGGGTCAACTTCTGTCGTCTTGGTTTTACTTTGTTTAAAATTAAATTCATGTTTTGTTCTTTCTTCTAAATTATTTTAAAATTTTCAGGAAGCAATCTTGACACTGAGTCAAGATTGGTCCCTTTTCCATTTCACTTTTGCAATGTAGAACAACTATGTGCATTTAACATACAGCATGAATAAACACTAGTTTTACTTTCCATATAACACAAAATTAGTTTTATAACATAAGCAATGCCATTTCAAATAGTGTTTTTAGCCCATGAATCTTAAAACTGGCAATTCATTTTAAAGATTTCTGGCACTTATTTTATATGTGTAAGAGACTTCTGAATATCATATTCTTTCTTTACCTCCTAAACTGAAATAACACAGAACACTGTTTTCAAAACAAATTATGCACTTGTGTCAGTAAAGTTGTGTTGTTAATCTCCTAAGAAATTTAATTGTAATTATTTAGAATCATTAAATAATTGTTACTTAAACATGTCTTAAAAGTGTAAGAAAAATTATGCTTTGAAAATGGCAGTGCAAAGCGATTTTTGTTTATTTGTGTGCATGCAAAAAGTTACATATTTAAAAGCAATTCGTCAACCCCAGTGACTTTTTTGGAAAGTGCTTTTACTATTGAATAAGAAAAGTTCTCTATGTCAGTAATAAATGGCAGTCCACGGAATTTTGGCAGATGTTTTAGCTGTCCACATGAAATGGATGAATACTTTCCCACTTATATTAGCTCATGTTATACTATGTTACTGAAGAGAACGAGAATAGAATTCCTCTTGTGGTCTTGTCATGTATAAAATATTCTATCTATTCTATAACATTAAACGGATGAATGAGATCAGACAGTATTAAAAAAGAGTGGCCTCAGAGATGTGTCTTCAAAGGAAAATGGACTGGTCACTGTGATACTTTCTTAAAAAAATTCCCCTTATTCCAACCCAGCTGGGTTTTGCTTCTCAAGACAGCTGTTTTCACTGTAGTCCAGGTTTCAAATGTCAAAGTGGAGAATAATTTGCCATAGCTCTGGGGCAGTTCTCCTTTACATCCCAACACCCCTCAAAATACAGAAACAAGCGTGACCATACTGTTAGTATGTATAAATAGATTTTTTTAAAAAAGGAATTAATTGTGCTTGGCTAGCAACACTGACATGTGATTGATACTAATGACTGGGTACCAGGCTTGCTCTCTTTCTAATATGCATCATCTCTTTCCTTAGAGGAACCCAGTATGCCTGCCCTGCTCAGCCCAGACACTAAGGTGGATTGATTTTACCTATGACTCTAGAAAGGTGATGTCCCACCACAGGTTCAACTGATTCCAGGGATGCTCAAGGATGCACACACAGACAGATGCACACATACATGCATAGATGCATACAGTACACACATATACAAATATACACACCCAACCACACAGGTGTACCTGCATACAACACACGAGGATACACATACGCATGCGCACACACCTCCGTGTGGTGTCTGAATGCACCTTTGGCAGATCATTTCCTGGTAGTTCCTTCTGGACCATTAAGGATACAGTTCTTTTTTCTGTTTTTCCCACCCACTTTGACTTCTTCATAGAAACCTTGTTTAACAGAAAATTCATGCCTTTAAAATTTCTTTTGTTTGTTTTTAACGTTTCTGTTCCCCATTCACTTTAATCTGGTAGTTCTTTAGAAACAAAGGAGTTAAGTATATTACAGTTTTCCCATTTCCAGTTTCTGGGGATCTTTGATCTGTGCACTAAACAATGAGCAAAGTCAGGAAGGTCCTCTCTCCCTCTGAGAATAAGAATTCTGTGGCCCACCCAGTATTTGTGTGGTCTTGCCGCTTTCAGAAGCAGTGAAGAGGAGGATTAAAAAACAAGAAAATGTCCGTGATGCCACCGTACCACAACTGCTCCTCACTGTGGGGTCATAGCCCCCCAACTGACTGCATATTGGTTTAATTTTCTCCTGGCTTTGAAATGTCTGCTTCTGAATCCCGGGAATAACAACAAGCACTTTGGATTCTGAGATCCAGCAGCACCTACTGCCCTCAAACCTGCCTGTACGTTACCTTGTTCCACCTTTATGTATCTCCCTCACTCCATCCTGCCAATCAGGTCTGAGTGGACACTTATTTGTGGCACCCAAGTCACATTTACATCAACAGGGGAAGGTGAGCTGGTGCCTGCAGAGGCTGTGGGACTCAGTCCCCTCCGGGTCTGGCTTCTTCTCTCCTCTGCCATTCCCTCCAGGGTGGCACGTTCCAACTGAAGCCCACACTGAGGTTGGTGGAAGAGTCACAGTTCTCCCCTTCAACTCGCCCTTGGCTTCGAGACGGCTCGGGCAGTGGATCTCCCACTTGACAGTGTATTACACCCCCTCAATCCAAGGTCACACCCGGCAGGAGAACAGGATGAGTGGACTGTGTCTCATCTTCTGCACTGACTCCTGTGCAGCAGCTCTGCAGTCGGATGGACCTGGTTCACAATTCTTGCTCTGCAGCTTCTGAATAAGAGGTGATCTTGTCATGGCCTTGTCATTCTCTTAAGAATGGTTCTTCTTCCTGGAACCCAGGCAGAGAACCATCCATTATAAATGAAATGAGCTTTAAAAATCCAAAATGAGATAAAATACAAAGTGTAAGAAACCCAAAAGTAGGAAGGATAGATGAAAAAATATAGTTATAAAAAAGAATATGGTGGCATATGCCTGTAATCCCAGCAGCCGGGAGGCTGAGGCTGGCTGTTCAAAGCCAGCCTCGGCTACTTAGTGAGGACCTAAGCAACTTAGTGAGAGACTCTGTCTCTAAATAAAAGTTTTAAAACAGGACTGGTGATGTGGCTCAGTGGCTAAGCAACCCTGGGTACAATCCTAGTAACTTCCCCCCCCAAACTAATTTAATTTAATCTCAGTATGGCCATAAATGAGAGCGGCATAGACCTATAAGAATATTTGAAAGTTTGAAGTGGAAGATACTTGAGGCCTGTTTTTAAAGTTAAGTAAATAAAACAAAAAAGGAAGCTTTGTTTTTGTTTTCCCTAAGTTTGTGGTAAAATCAATCTGGGCAAAGCATAAAGTTCACATGGGACAGACATGAAACAAATGTGAGTCTTTTCTTTTTATTTTTAAAATTCTGAACCAAAGACAATAATCTCCTCCCACCGTGGGAGAGGTAAGTGGTAAAGTGAACCTGTCACAGCCAAGGTACTCATTGTTATGTGTAAACAAGTACAGGGTCCTAACGAAAGACAATCTGTGCCACACTAAGATCCTCCACATGCAGCTCAAAGCCACCAAGGACTCCATTCTCATAAGTGGAATAAGGGTCACTCATGGGCTGCTTTTCTGCTTTTCAAGGAAAAATCATGATGTCGATCCCAGACAAATTCGACAGCAGTTTAAAGGACATATAAAACAGTTGATTGGAGTTTGAAAAAAGAAATAGCAGTTTTTGCTAAAAATGCATGCCAAGCTATCATTCTTTTCAAATAGTAATCCAGATACACAAGAGCAATCTCACAAGCATATTGTCACTTGGTAGCTAGTCCCCTCCATCTGCAGAGGCTGTTGGAGAGGGGAGGAAGAACTTCTCTTACCATGACACAGATCTCCACAGTTTGAGGCTGACTCCTATCAGGAATGTTGCCTGGTGACAAGGGGCTACAGTTTGAGGTAGGGACAGGATGGCAGAAGGGTCTGAGATAGTGGTGAGCTGATGAGCACAGTAGCACTGTCTCTTAAGGAAAGTGTTTTAAAGAGGAGAACGTGGCTGTGCTTAAGGAAGCTGGTGAAGGGAGAGTATCATTGGACGTGACAATAGGAATATGACTGACAAATCACATGAGTCCTTCCAGGAGGGTCTAGCAGCGAGGTTCTGTCCCACACGGGACAGCCATTAAAAGAGGGTTCCAGGTAATGGTGGCAGAAGAGACATAAACTTCTACTTTTTCTCCCCTATACACAAAAATAAACAATTCTAAATGGATTTTCTTAAATACAGAGACCTATAATTAAAGGGATAATGTGAAAAGCAGAAACATTGACCCACTTTTAAAATCTGCAGAGCAAATGTATGAGGGTAATTACTAACCCAGGAAAACAGAATCTACGCCTAGCTGTGGGAAAAGTTCTTTAGCTAATTATTTTTGTAATTAAGATCAGAAAACAGCGAACCAACAGACATCTAAGAAAAGCTCTAATAATGTAAATAGATGAGACCCCAACAGAAACAAAAATATAAACAACCTCCACCAAAAAAGGAAACCTACTTGAAAGAAACAGACTATGCAGGGAGAAGAAAATTCCCAAATATAAACAAACAGAAACAAATTATTGATATCCTCAGAGACTAAATAAAATGCTTGCATCTGCAGAGCAAAGATATGTGATATATATGAACATATGAAAAATTCAGAGACCAAAGAGAAATACTTACAGATTAAGAGCAGGAAATAAACAATTAAGAGAATGTTTGGAAGTTATATTGGGAAAATCTACCAAAAAGAACAGCTTAACAGAGGAAAGGGACAAGAGGAGGAAAAAAAGATGAGACAACTTTTAAAATGTTGAAGATGGATCCTAGAATGTCCAATAAGAAAATCAAAGAATAAAAGAGAAAATGCTGGTTAAGAAAATATCAAAGGGGCTGGGGAGGTAGCTCAGTTGGTAGAGTGCTCACCTTGCAAGCACAAAGGCCCTGGGTTCAATCCCAAGCACTGCAAAAAAAAAAAAAAAAAAAAAAAAGAAAATATCAAAGGAATCCTTCAGTAATGTTTCTTGGAGCTAGAAAAAAATAAATAAATAAGAGCCCAATGAGAGTCCACAACAAGAGATGAAAATGAACCCACACCAAAGAATTCTGGAGTGACATCCCAGCACACTGTACCCAAAGGAAGTTGGGCTTTGAGTTCATGATCAGCCTCGGGCTCCCTAGCCAACTCCAGAGAGCAAAAAGTGAATGAGATACAGGAGATCAAAGGTCAGTATGGTTTGGGGCTGCTTAATAGCAACACTATAAGGTAGAAAATAAACAGAAACTCCTTCATAATCCTAAAATGGCAACAATTTCTAGAATAGATCCTATGCTCAAGTATTAATTGTGAAGGCTAAAATGTCTTAAGAACCTTATTTTCCAGATATTTGTCTTTAGATAGTGCTTTGAGGATCTACTCTATGCACAAGAAGGGTCAACTAAGAAAGGAGCAGCTACAGAAATGAGAAAGTATAGAAATGAGAAAATTTGGCCAAAAAAGAAAAGGACTCAATGGTGTGATGCTGGAGGGGCAGACTGGGGTGGCCTCTCCCAAGTATGGAGGTGATGAATGGCTGGGTTAGAGGATTCACCAGGTCCAGGAGACACTTGGTTCCTGATGTATCTACCTGAATACACTGAGGGGTGAGGTAGATCCTTGGTGAAGGGCTTTGTAATGAATTAGTAAGGAGAACACAGAAAATTATGCCAAACGAGGACTCCCCAGATCACACACTATCACTAACTAGGAGCGAAAAGTGAAAAGGAGTGAGAAAGTGGTGGGATGAGCAGACAAGTTTCTGAGAAGAGGAGCAGAGAAAAGGGACAGGTCAGGGGGGTGTTTGGGATTTGTGAGCTTTTTATTCTGTTCCTAAAACCTACTAAGATATGGTTTCTGTGTATGGGAAGAATTCATGAGTGGTTGAATGCTATAACCAGCATGGCTGTTAATTCAGAAATCAGTGAGGGGTGATGGGGGATGAAGAAAAGACAAACAGACACAAACAGAGAAAAAGCTGGGGCCAGGTGGGTAGTCAAACTCAGAGGGAGTCTGACTGATGCAGAGCTAGCTCAGCACATTTATTATATAGGTTTTGTCATCAAAAGTTTTTTGTGAGAAAGTTTCAGAAAAGCAAACACACTTGAAGTTCGAAGTGAAACTTGTGAGACCTCAAGGTGATCTTTTTATGCCAGGAATTCTCTACCCCTGGGAGTTGGTGCTTGAGCTCAAGGTTCTGACTGATACCATTCTTTATCTTTGCACATAGCCTCAGTGTCACCATAGCAACTGGGCCATCTCAACCTGCACTATTGCATAGGAAGTTCCCAGAGCAACACATCCCTGCGATGGTCAGAAGCTATGATTCAAATCACCACTCTCCACAGTTGGAATTGGCATTGGTGGAGCTATGAGACGCAGGAGCAGGGATAATCTGAGAGGGACAAGATCTGGTGAAAGAAGAGGGTGGGAATGTCATGAAGGAGGAGCTCTGCTTCTGTTAAATAACAGGAGAGCAGGTGAGAATTCATGGAGGTGCAAGTCTACGTAATGGTTTCCTGGAGAGCTGATGAAGATTAGTTTCTTTTTTTTTTTTTAATATCATCAAATGATGAGGCAATGCCGTTAGTTCTTTTCTTATGTCATATAATTTTCATAATAACCCAATTAATAAGAATGACACAATCCCTGTTTTGCAGAAGAGAATAAGAGCCTCACAGAAGTTATGTAACTTTCCTTGAGTACAAAACTATTAAAAGAAAGAGCAGGAAATGAAAACCAAGGCTAGTCTGATTCCTGGGCTGTTGATCTTGACTATTTTATCCTGATGGCTCTCCCGGAAACTCAGAGCTAACCCTGAGCAGCCCAGAGAAGAGCCCTTCTCCAATCAGGGAGAAGACACGTGCTCCTGCTAGTTGAATGCCACAAAGTGGGCAATCCATGCAGGACACATTGCATATGAGCAGTAGTTATCTTACTGTTCTCTCCACTTTCTGTAGAACAAGGAGGAAGGGAATCCAGGAGGGGTAGTTTAGCAGGGTGAGACCTCTCACCTAGGTCTAAGTGGTTGAAGTCCTTTGACAATCCTGTTTATTATCTGCACAATTCATCATGTCAGTGCCAGCGCCAACTCCATCCTGATCCTCTGGTCAAAATTTGGCAGCAGAACGTGATGAAGCCCAGAACAGGTATGTCACCACACTTGACATTCTGCAGAACATTTCCAGCATGGCAATTGCCTTACTGGAAATAATGGCACAGGTACTAAGATTTTTGACTGATTTTACTGATGAGATGTGTGGAAAAACAAATCACAAAGGATTCAACTTCTGAAAACAACTTTTGGAAGTTATAAAGCTGTTTCCTGGAAGAGCAGTGCAGGCTGGGAGTTTCTCGACCTTCTTCACTAGGAACTCAGAGCTGGCTTTCCACAGGATGGTGGTGGAAGAAGGGACTCTGAAGCTGGGTGAGTCTCAAGAAGCAGATGCCCACAGGAAGTCATTTTCAAATCTCTGATAATAAGAGCATTTTTCTAAAAATCAAGCATTGAGTTAAAGTGCAAAGTAGAAATGAGAAGTGCATTATTTCTTAATAATAATAATAATAATAATGAAGTTTAAAAAAAGTCATTTTCAATATTCTAGAAATTTATGAATGACTTCCTCCACAGATCAAGCTACATCCACGTAATCTATAGTTCCCTGTCTGGACAGAGCAGAAAGGGTTGACAGGACAGCTTCCACTCTCATTCTACTTTATATCAATTTCTCTGTCACCATCCTGGAGATGCAACCTACTTTTGCCACTAATTTCAATGGCTTTTGAAATTTAAGAAATGCGTTGCTTTAAAGTGTTCTGCAAATATCAACTATTTAATTTCTGTCTCACTCCATGTTGACACTGGTTGGATTTGCACTTTGACTTTGTAACTCATGCACTTAAGCCTGTGACTAGTTGGGTCAACATCACACCCTATCATTCTTCCAGTTTCAGTGGGGAAAAAAAAAAAGGTTTCATTGAACAGCTAAAGCCTTGACTTTAGTAACAAGTCCAGTCACTCCCCTTTGCAATTGTGCAAACCACACCCACTGACATGCTAAAAGCTGGTTCCCGGCAAGACCCACGCTGTCCCTTTTCCAGGACCTTTGACTTACCTGCCTCCATAAGCTGTTGGTCACTTGCCCAAGATCTTGCTTCACTGTAGGCAGATTCCTGCCATTTTTTTCTCAGCACACCCATAAAACCTGAAATTGCTCTGGCTCATAATCGAAAAGATATGCACCTTGCCCTCATTAAGGAGCAGAGGTGGTTTAGATCAAGCCTAGACGAGGGAAAATCAGACTCAGCATTGAAATAACTAATCCTTTGTGTATGCACAAATTTTGCTCCTACTACCTAAAGAAAACTTAAAACCTATTTTTGGGCTTGATTCTTCTAGTCTCTGCAGTGACTTGCCAAGCAGATCCACTCTCCCTGGTCCCCTACATCTCCCTCTAGTGGGACCCATGGAGACGCATTGCTGCAAACATCAAAGTGTTCTGCAACCAAAATTCCTTTTAAAGTTAACACCATTTTGAGAACCTGTCTACCCAGGAAAATATCTGAATAATGGCAAAAGTATCCAGAGGCCATATCGGACTCCATGTCTGAACCATGATATTCGGGTTCACACCTGCCTGTTCCCAAGGTACTATTGATCATTCTGCCTATGAATCACCTAATCATAGTAGTTTGTACAGATTGAATTTTTCTCAGCCACCTGGGTGTTGCCTGTGCTCCTTCACTTACTCACAATTCTGTGAGGTAGGTGCTTTCAATCTCTCTGTGCACAGTAAGGATCCCAAAGCTTAGATCATTAAAATAGACTCTCCTGGGTCAAAGAGTATGTTTGAAGCTTTGAACTGCCATCAGTCATGCATTTTGCAGGACAGTCCTCTTCTTCCTGTTGGGCTTGCTTTGGGCTAAAGCCTCAAGAAGGGAGCAAAGCAGAGATTTCCAACTGAGGAGCATTTACACAGAGATGCAGGGTTTAGGATGATATTCCACAAGTTCATTTTTTAATAAAACGTTTGCCCTATTTCAGTTGGCAGATAAACTGTGAGAGTCATGTTTATTTCTTGAGAGTTGGTTCTAGCCCACCTAATGATCCCCAAACCTTGCAGTTTTACAGGATGAAGGTTTATTTCTCACCTCGCCTGTACAACACAGGCCAGAAGAGGGTACCTATGTCCTGCCCTGTGAGGACCCAGTTTGCTGTAGGATCTCAAACCCTGTGGTTACAGAGTTCAGAGCAGAGAAGCCCCCAAACTACTGTGACCAATCAGGAGAAGAATCTGTGCAGTAAATCCACCCCTCCGATGCTCCTGGCTTCAGTCCACAAGTCACACATGCCATTAAAGGACTCAACACAAAGGCAAGAAATTGTCACAGGTCCTAAAGATAAGAGAACTGGAAAACAGGCAAGCACACAGATATTCCCCAGCCAGTGAATCAACATTTACTGGGTTGCTTTCTTTGGGACAGACATTCAATGATCTTTCAAATTCTAGTTCACTTATTTCTCATTTTACCTTCTGCAAAGTTTTGGAGACATCCTTAAAAACTTATGTGATGAAGATGAAATTCATTGCAGGCAACGAGAATGGAGAGAGGCACACAAAAGGCAAGGTCAACTGAATTAATTAAAAGTTTAAATTAGAGAACACTACGAGCCTTGAAAAGCAACACCAGCATGTTGCTACAGGCAGTAGCGAAGACCAAGGAAGGGTTAATAACGGCATCTATCAGTAGCATGTGAACAAGTTTTGCCAGGGCGGAGAGCAAACTCCAGGGCTGTGCCCCTCTTCTGCACCCCTCATTTGCATGCATGACTGATAGAGGGACAGCAAACCGCTGCAGACCACTTCCTAATTGCCATGGATCTAAGTCAGAAGAAAATCAATGATAAGGCTTTCCTGCACACAAGTATTTTGCCTTTACTTGTGTCCAATTCTGATCCCTCCTAAAAACTGTCATGAGAGTGTCATGACACACAGAGCTCGCTCATATTGCTTTACTATTTCACTCGTTAGGAGTCTCTAGTTGCAAGCAACAGAAACAGACTTTAGCCTAAGATAGGACTTTGTTATGAAAGCACAAGAATTCTTAGGGTGCCAGTGTGAATGCATATGAGCTCAAGAAGCCAGAACAAGGGGTCTGCTATCATGCATACCTTTCCATGCTGTGGCTTCTCTCTCATGTGCACACGCACTCTCTTACTCTCTCTGACACACACACACACACACACACACACACACACAGCCTTGCTTTCACCTCTCTCTCCTCTCTCTCCATTTGTCTATCTTTCGTTTATCTATCATTAATCTATTCCCACCCCATACACTCATGGATTGTCCTGTCTCTCTGCTCCATATAGCAGGATCTGGCTTCCTTGTCATTGCCAACGTGTTTGCCTGTTACCACTCTAACCCTTTAGTGAGACAGACTGGATTCTCGTGGTTTCAATTTGAAATTCCAAGAAATTCGCATGCGCTGCCTTGGCTTGGCTTGTGGGAGGTGTCTGTCCCTGATCTAATGAGTCATGGCCCAAGCGATGAGACTGCAGCTATGCAGATAAAAGTTAGGAGCTGGTCCCTCCAAGGAAGAAGGGGTCCTTCTCTGAGAAAGGGACTGAGTGGGGCCAGTGCTACAGAAAGGGGTTTATTATTGTTTCAAAGACCACAGATGTGCTGTAGGGAGCACAGTGGACAGCATGCTCAGGGCTGCCACACGGAAACAGAGTCTGAGCAAGCGGGCAACCTCGACAGGTTCATTCTGGTGTTCTCTGGATCTGTTTTGGGTCTCAAATGATGCAGCTCCAGAAGGCGGGAGGCAGAACCATCCATACAAGTCTGATGACTGACTTTTATTTTTCAAATTCAGTCATGATCCTGGGAAACAAGAAATGAACCCCTACTTTCCCAGGGAGCTCTAAATGCCTAGCTGTTTACACGGGCTTCCTCCCTTCTGGAATAATGAGGCTTCCCATCACCATCTATTAAAATTCCATTCTTCCTTCAAGGCCAAAGCGGGAGGTCTCACATACCTACTGAAACATAAACTTAGAAAATTTAATCAGCACAATGAAATTGAAACACTCAAAAACACTGCGCAATCAGACTCTACCTCTTTTCTATTTTAAGAAATAAAAATGGACTTTGAAATCTTAAAGTCATGATTCTAAATTATAACTTCCCATAATTGAAGTCATTAAGTTTAGGAGAGCCTATTAGCATATTCAGATGAGGGTCTCATCTGTAAATCATCAGAAGATCTCCTGCTCTCCTTCTGGGTGAAAATCCAGTGAAGCATCATTTGGGTAAATCACAGGCATTTTTCCTGGGTGGGCTGGGAGTTCCCGAGTGTTAGATCGCTTGCTTCCTGCCTGGCTTCTTCCCCTCCTTCCCTGTTTCCTCTTTTCTGTACTTCCATTTGTTAATTGTTGTTGTAAAGCTAACAATAGAGTCATTTAAGCTGCTCGGGCTTCCTTGAATTGCTTGGAGATGGCAGACTGGCTATTAGAGACAGTACAGCAACCACCATTTGGAGAACTGAGCAAGATCTGTGAACCTGAGAAGGAAAAGCAAACCAAGTCCTTTATTTTAAAAATGTAATTATGCAATTAACATGGGTAATCATAACTAATTTTTAATAGATGTCAGAAATGGATATTTCACCCAGAGCAATCCCTTCCTACAACTCCCCAAAAAACCTTTGCTGGCATCAGGAGCACACTCATTTTCTAGCTAGACCTCTGGTTTCCTTTCCTCTCGACTGTCCTTCTACTAGATTTTCAATTCTTCTGAGACAGAAACCCATGGAATGGGCGGCTGTCCCACCCTCAGATCTGAACTTGGGTGATGTCGTCCTTCTCCTGCCATCACGAATGCAGAAGTTCTCTTCATCCACCAACACTTTGCAGGAGATGACCTTGAAGCCTTTTGATTCTGATTCCTGGAAAACTCAGTAGTCATCATTGTCTGCTCCTTCTGCAAATGTGCTTTCATAAGCATCTTACTCCACATTGTGACCCAGCTTCACATGCTACCATCTCCCAGTAATTTGCGGTATGTTTCTCATCGCATAAACAGAAACACAGAGGAGGGTCAGGCTGCTCTCTGCTCTGTTGCAGATGCTTCACCCAGCCTCCTGGCTGATGTCTGACAGTGAGAACAGGCATTTATTTTTGTTCCTTCAAGGAACAACTGTTTTCACTACTAGCTCTGACCTTCCTCCTATTTGAAAATAGAATCTACATCATTTATTATGTATAACTTCAGCTTAGGTCCCTTACCTATCAAAACTTACCCTACCTTTTCTTGTTTTTAAGTAGCAAAATTTCTTTGGAACAATTAAAAACTTTAAAGCAGGAATAGCCTTCACACTGAATCTAAGGGCAGGTAGAAAACTGTATTTGCATCACAAGCTGTTGCAGCTCCACAGAGGGGGCACACAGCAAGCACTGCTACAATAGGTAGGTAAAGATTTTTACAGAGAATTCGCAGATGAAGTGATTTATAAAGTGTTGTGGAGCTTGTATTAGTGCATCGCCAGGGTCAAGACAAAGGAAACCAACTCAAGGAATATTTTTAGTGTATTTGCTGTTAATTGGGTTGTTCCTGGGTGGAGAGGAAGTAGAGCAGGATAAGAACTTGCAGGTAAGATTCTCTTGGTGGGGCTACTTGGGATCCTCCCAAGAATAATAATGGAAGAGAAACAAAGTAGCCTCCTGAGTGAACTGGGTTGATGGCTCTAGACTCTGAACCCCGGCTTCCTTTCAGCAGTGGTAAATGTTTTAAATACATCCTCTTACGCATGAGCTTTCCTTTCCCTCCCTCCCTCCCCCAGCTTTACGTATCTCTGACTGATGCAGATTGCAGAGTTCATAAAAATGCATCACAGACCTATTTAAACTATATGATTAACTGCTAATATATGGTATTAACTTGTAGAATTTTATGGAGATTAGTATGTATAATTACATTTGATGGTATGTGGTAATTACCTGTTTGTTTGCATTTTAAAGTATGATGACTTGAGAACATTCATCAATCCATATATGGCTTCAAGTCTGATATAAAATTGCAACTCATTTTAATTGTTTTTTTTTTTTTTTTTTAAGTAATCAAACTGACATCTCTCATAATGTAAAGCCTAAAGGGGACTGACTAATTTTATGGAGATGATGCTAATAATACAGTGATTGGAGTACTAAGTAATTGAAAAGAACTCTTTAGAAAATGGGATGTTCTGATCAATATTTTCCAAATGGGCTAATTAAGTGTGACTGTAATGTTGCTATATTGCCAATAAAACATACAAAAATTCAGCATGGATTCTGGCTTTTCAGAGGCCCAAAATATAGACACTTCAATGAAAAAGGTTTTGGAATTCAGGAGGGAAGTGCTTTTGCAGAGAACTTATTAATGACAGCAGAGAATATCCACTCGCTCAGCAGGAGAACCCTCACAACTTTCTTTACACCACCTACCCAGCTTTTTCTTTACTCCTCTGGCCTCTCAGATGCTGGTTTTACCTCTCCCCTGCAGAGTGACTGATTCAGTCATAGACACAGGATTCCTGATATCACCTGACCACAGCTCTATTTCCATTCTACTCATGGATTGTGTTTGTTGACCTTTCAATTGACCTTGGGCCTTCTTCCTTGTTCTTTGCTTTTGCTGCCTCTCTGGGTGACTCACCTCATGAAAAATCCTAAATGATAATGCACAGGCAATATACAACTTAACCTAGGGTTCAAGTTCCCTTCACTAAAGTATTGATTCATATTGACCATGTAAATTGGGTAAGATCAAATCCAGTAAGGAACTGTACACAGAATCCAACCTTCAGGATATCCCAGCATTTCAATGCCCTCATCACTGTTGATTCAAGCAAAGAGGAATCAGCAAAAATAAGCTCAGAAAACACCCATGAAGACGGAATCATGCTATGGTCCAGATCTCTGGAGGGAAGAGAGAGTTCCTACCATAAAACCGATCTACGAACCAGGTCAGGGGGAAAAAAAGGCCACTGAGCTACTGGAGCTGGCAAAGCAGAAATAATAGGAAAAGGTAGAAAAAGGCAAGCTAGAAAGAAGACATGGAGCACAGGATATAGACAGTGTGCAGAGGACGTCTCACTGGAAAGACATTGTTACTATACCTGCAACTAATTGCTTTTCTTCCATTTTGGTTACTTTATGTATATTTCGTAGTGGCTGAAGGAAAAGTTCTCTTACAGAACATGCTCGAGTCTTCTGTCAGGTTAGTATTATTTTGAAGTTGGACAATAAAACAATGACATCAGTGTGGACTTGTTTTTGAAAATTCACAGGTTAGGCTACAAATTAATTGCTTTCAGTTTGCACATACACTTTTGCTAAACTGAAGTAAAATATAATAGTATGAAGGTAACTCAGAAAGAAAAGTAATGTTCAATTTTCTCATTATGAACACACTTTTCCCTGCTACAAGTTTAAAATGCTAATAAAATTATTAAATCGAAGGCTAGCTTCAGCTGACTAACGGGCTTAATTAGGAAGGTGCATTGACTTTACGCATATAATGAAACTTCAAGTTGTGGGCTAATTTTCTAGTTAACCCTCCTGGGAGTTAAGAGACTTGATCTTTTCTAGTCATTGAATGAATTCATAAGCCAAGAACCTGGGTGGAAATTTCTGAAAAGGAGATATAAATCAAAGAAGAATGAGACATCCTCAGTTTGGAGCCCTTAAGAAAATACGTGATCTTGTCATGAAGTGAAATGTAAAAGAAGAGGGTAAGTCAAAGACAGGATCATTTAAAATTAGATATGTGTTCAGTCAACCAAGGTGGAGTGTACCAGTCACTTATTGAACCAATAGAATATAGGAAGCTGCAAAGAGTCTACACGCTAAACAGTTTATGATCTATGCCCTCAGACAGGTTGCAATCTAGTGAGAAAACTGGAGAAGTACTTTAATAACACTAGTCTGATATCATCAACTCCATCCATGCAAGTGGATGTCAGAGTGTGGATTCACTGAGTCTCAGTTTCCAGAGGAGGCTTTGTGGGATAATGAGGAGGGCTCCATCTAGCACTTGAGGAGACAATAAAATAAAGCACTCAAAGGTGGTAGAGAAGGGAGCAAGCTGCCAGACACACATTCATATTTGCTAAACTGAATGAAATCACAATGAGAAGGCCAAAGACGAAGAAAGCACCCTGGGAAGGATACCTAGAAAGCAAGGAACAGACAAAGGTGAAGTCAAGCAACTGCACATCACAGTTGGGGTAAAATGCTTTTAAGAATTCAACTTTGCAGCAGCTAGGTGCTAACTTGCCACTGAAACTCAGAGTTCAGATTAAAAAGCAAAGGTTTCTTTTACCTTTTTCATAGGTAAGTACACTATGTAAATAAAGACAGATTTGGTCCCTAACTCGACTTACTGTTCAACATAAATAGAAGTTGAAATGATACGTCTGAGACATGTCTTAAAATTCATAAATGGCAAGTTAGGAAGACACACCTGAAGTCAAACAGTGAGTATGAGCAAGATCTAAAATGGAGAAGCAGAGCATACCTGGGCACCACCCTGAGGCATGCCAACACTGTGGGCCTGAGGTCCAGCTTCACTGGATTAAGGAAAATGCCCATTTCCCCACCCCAAGAAGAACAGCCTGTTAAGACAATCTTGGTGCTAAAATTAGGACTCTCGGAATAAAGACGAACTGTGGATTTGGTTCCCCAAAGTCAAAGGAGTTTAATGGACCTTGGTTTTGAGCAGGAAAAGAAACACCAACTCTCCTGAGAACTTCAAACCCTAGAGTGTTCCACTTGAGGACCTGCAGACTGAGTGTGCTGCTTGGGAACTCCAGAAACACAAGGTTGGTCATTTGGTAGAAGCTGTGCTGGGTTGGGAGTAAATTTGGGCACTTGGCAGAAATGTCACTCCTCTGGGCATTGTGCCTACACATAAAGTTGCAAAGGTCTCTTATCATACAAGGAAGCAAGCTCTAGAAATACAAACAGGTGCAGGCAAGGAAAAAAAAAAAGAACCACAGAAACAACCAAGATTTTTTGGATATGCAAATAGATTCAGAATGAAAATAAGCATATTTACTATGTTTAATTAATGGAGACACATAAGGTCTTAAAAATAGTCAAGCAGGTTTTTTTTTAAAGCCTAATTTGAACTTCTAGATATAAACCAAAGCTAACGGAAATTAAAAATTCAATGAAGAGGTTTATGATCATATTCAAACTAAATTAAGATGAGACTAGTAAACTAGAAGATGGATTAGAAGAAATTACCCATGATACTATAAAATATAGAGAAACACAGTAGAACCTCATGTATCTTATAGTCAGGAAAGGATTGCTTTCAAAACGAAACAGTATCAAACAAAATCATTTGAAAAGGCAAATGTTAATCTATTTTATTACTCCAGGTGAAAAACACTGTGAAGAAATTTAGTGGGTACCAAGAAAATAATATATTTATATTGGCCTAAACCAATAAATAATAGTATAAAGAGTCTAATGTTTGAAAAGAATTTCTGTAAATGAACACCAAAGTCACAGCAACTTCCAACAGGAAGATTATAGCTAATCTTATAAATAAGTAAAGGAGTAAAAGGTATGAAGAAGTAGTTTATAGAAATAAGAACTAAAAGAAAAGGAAGAGATGTTCAAAGTTAGAGGGCTATGCTAATGAAGATAATATGATGTCACATTCTTCCTACAGATTGGCTAAACTTAAAAGACCTGAGCAATATCACTTGTCAGGGTTGTGGGGGAGGTACAAGTCCCATTCACTATTGATGGCATTATGAATGGGGTAGTTACACCAGAGAACCACCTGGCACTCTCAGGTTACACTAGATATGTGCAAACTGCCTAAGTTGATGCATTCCCCTCCTGGATATTCTGTAGAAGGACGGACCCAAGTCCATAAGGAAACATGTACATGGGTGCCATTTACAACATTATTTACATGTAAGGAGATGAGGCTGCCCACCCATTTCTAAGAGAGTAGGTAGGTAAGATATGGGGGAACACATGGATTATTCCAACCAGAACCAAAAGATCATCTGTACCCAGAACCACATAGACAAGTCTAAAAATGCAGTACTTAGTGAGGAAAAGTAGTAAGAAAGGAACAGAGGTATAATACAAAATGCCATTCACTTAAATTAAAAATGCATTTGCATAAAGTAAGGATACATAGTATGTGAAAGCAAATACTAGCAACATTGCATGCATTAACCACATTAGAATATTTTCTCATGAGTGGAGTAGAAGAAGGTAAAGAAAGGGCCAAAAAGGAAGTACAAAAAATGAAGGCATGAAGAACAGAGATAAAAGAAAGAAAAAAGGAAGAAAGAAAGATGCTACAAGGTATGTAGAGAGAAATTAATAACTGGGGCAAAGTAGTGAGCTGAGAAATAACTGCACATACATATATATACATATACATATGGAGAAGCGAGAAATACAAATAAGAAATTGCAATAGAGTTTGCTTTGTAGGTCAGTAAAGAAAGGATGGGGTTTTTAGCAACTGAAATTAGATTATTATATCAAACCCCTGAAGATACAAATATTAAAGATCATTTAAAAATTTTATAAAATAATATACAAATAGCTTTATAGGAAAGAATTTTTTAAATTGCACATAAAAATCATAAATCAGAAAGAGGATAAATTAGACTAATATCCAGTATGCTAAAATAATCTAGGTCACAATACATTTTAAAATGAGGTTGATTAATATGCCACAAAAACATTGCAAAGATAAGGACAAAGAAAGAGATGATTACTTCCATTAAATTCACAAAATATCATCTGTGTTACCATTGGAGTACCTACAAGTGAGCAAGAGAAATTCAAGTAATCCAGTAGAAAATTGGTCAAAAGCAATAAAGAGGAATTAAACAGAAGAGGAAATGTAAATAACCACATAATTTAGGAAAAAATTCTCACCTTTAGTAGTAACTGGAGAAAGGGAAATTAAAATAGAAATGAGATGCAATTTTTCATCCAATGTATTGATCAGCATAAAAATATCTGTATATATGTAGTACTGGTGAAGATATGTAGTAATTGAAACATTTTTCTAAAACTGGTGAGAATGTATAAATTTTCGAAAATCAATCCTATCTACAATGCTGAAATTTTCTGTGAACTAACAAGTTCATTTTTGTGAAATGAACACAGACATTTTCTTTGAACTAACAATTTCATTTCTGTGCATAAACCCCAGAAAAACTTCACCTCTTACCTCATTGGCACGGAAATATATGTTTATATATGTGCATATTCATAGCAACATTCATAATAACAATAGAGCTGGAAAGAACCCGCATGCCCATCACCAGAGATATCTTAGCACTATCTTTAATAGGGTCTTGGTCATCAGTGCAAACAAGTAAAGTGAAGAGACATACAGCAACATGGGAGAATCTCTCTAAGAATGGGGTAGTTACACCAAATAACCACCTGACACTCTCAGGTCACACTAACTATGTGCAAACTCTGCCAAAGTTGGTACAATCATCTCCTTCAAATTTCAAAATATGCAGAACTAAAAATATGTGCTCAAACTTGGAGAACAACAAGGGAATTGTAGATTTGCTTGCAGAATGACCACACTGAGGCAGGGCAGGTTAGAGGGGAGGTTTGCAGTTGTGCCAATAGTGATGCACGTGTGTGCGTGTGCATGCATGATGGAATGTTCTTAGAATGAAATACTTTGGTATTTTTTTGAACCACCATTATTTCTTCTCAACACTAGTATATCTTGGAAGTTACTCATTACATTAAAAAGCAACACTCTTTTCTAAAAGTTTTGTGTGCAAGAACATAGCCGGGGCAGGATGTTGTTCAAGAAGTAGCATGGGATCTGAAAATTAACCAGAGAAGGGTCACTCATGAAGATGGCATTTAAGTTTCCATTACACGAAACACCCAGAATAGATTAATCCACATAAGTAGAAAGCAGATTGGTAGTTACCTGGGGCTGACAAGACAGGGAAACAGGAAATGACATCTTATTTTATGAAAATGTTTTAGAAGTTGATAGAATGTGATGGTTTTATACATTGTAGATTCACTAAATTCATTCACTAGTATACTTTGAGGTGCTTAATTTTATGATATGTGAATCTCACCTCAACATTAAAACGAAGTTAAAATATATAGGCCAAGGTCTTAGTTCTATCTTGCTCACTTAAAAACTTAAATACTTCTCTCTGAATACTTTTTCTTGTTTACACAATAAGCATATAAATTTCCTCTGCAAGAATAGCATGGGATATGCACTGCCCCCTTATAAGGTAGAGGGTTACTAAATGGTGGGATTTAGTAACCCAAATAAATAGATAAATAAATAAACAAAAGTTGGAAAGACCAAGGATGTACGCAGAAAAAAAATCCAGGTGCGGGCACAAGGAGAAGAGAGCTATGTAAAAATCAAGGGAAGACTCAGGAGAAACCAAGTGTGCCCACACTTTGATCCTGGACTTGCAGCCTCCAGAATGGCAGAACATAAATATGCATTAGGTCCCCAGTCTATGGTACTTTTTATAACAGCCCCAGTGAACTGGTACAATGCCATCACTTGCATGGGAGGGTTGTTCAGCCCTTAACCTTTTTCTCATCATTGCTACATCATTCCCATGAGATTGGTGCCCTATTATAGCATCCCCAGGAGAGCCTGAGACCTCCCATGTTTGAGAGGAGTTGTGGGTCCACAATTTGATCCAGAGCCTTGGGTTCGAGTTAGTTCTGATTTCCATATGGAGAACCTTCTTTTAAATATTGTTCTACCCAGATAACTTGAAACCACTGTAGAGCCTGAGTATAATGTGGACTACTTATGGTGTACAAAATAAAAGCTGTTCTGTAGTGATTTGCTTCCATCTGCTGCAAGTGCCCCATGTATAGCAAGGTATCTGATAAGTTGAGTTAAACAGGACTGTGACGGACATTGTCATAGAGATGAGAATGTCTGTATTTTACCTTAATTGTCCTTATTCATTCATATTTCTACATGGATGCCTATTGCGAGTAAATTATTTTGCTTTAAAAATGCTTACATCAACAAGAAGAGGAATCACAATATTTTGTAGAAGGATGATATGCAAAATAAAATAAAGCAAACCATCAGAGCATCTGTCCCCTGTTCCTTATTTGGCACTTGGATGCTGAACTTTTAGTTTTCACTCTCCGTGGGCCTCGCTGGTGCCCCTTGTCATCTTCTGACCTGCTGTTAATAGTACAGCTTCTCATCTGCAGAACATGATCTTGTTCCTGGTAATGGTGAACTCACATAGGGTTTATCACCACAATTTCATTTCAGTCCTACCCACATCAAAGTATGCACATGGTCCATGGGAGGGCTTTCGTTGAGAGGAATCATTTCTCTACCTTTTATCATTCTGTCTCCTCATAAGCTCATGGTTTTCCCAGCAGATAATTTTAAATTGTATTACAGATTTTTTTCCATGGAATTTGTCCTCTGTCATATTTCATTAAAAGATGAATGCTCTTTTCCCCAGATAATAACCATATAATACACCCCTCTTTCTTACTCTTTCTTTTCCTAGCAGCATTGAGCCAGTACCCAAGAATCCCTAAAATTATCCCAGATTGGCTGTTCTCAGTTAATTCTTTCTGGTGGCTCTTGTCAGGAGGATAGAAACTAATTGCAAGCAAGTGAAGTCTGTGCTGACCAGTGTATTCATAAAATATGCTATTGCCATTAAATGATATTTTCAGACAATGAAAACATTTCAATAGCAGAGCTGAAACAAGCCTCATTAGAAAATAAAGGTTATTAGAATGTTCCTTTCACTACAGAGAAATTCTCCTGAATTGTCTCTTGTCTCACACACCACAGTGAGTGGGGTTAGGAGTGAGTTTCTCTCTTGCTAGGTGAGGCCAATACCCACCCCAGAGGTTTCCTACATAACGGGTATTTCTGAGAGGCATAAGACAGCAGCTGTACCTCCAGGACCAGAAGAAAGACATTTCTTCATGTTGAAAAGGAACAACAAGGAGCAGGACTAAGAGTGGACATTTTTAGGAAAGAAGTCGAGTTGTCAGGCAGCCAGAGAATTCCTCCCAGGTGGAAATGCACTGGCAGGTGCATCTCTAGCCATGCTACACGAGTCCACAACATGTCACTAACTGCACCAGGAAATGACAATGAGCTCCGCGTGAGCCCCACTTGCTCTTGACCCTAAGGGACTTTAAGTGCATCAGTGTTCTCTTAACTTACTTAGTTCATTGAATCCTGTCTCAGTAGTGTGGCAGCTATAATTCTCCATTTTAAAGTCAGCTCCCATCAGGAAGTATAAATGGAGATTTCTCTGTCTTTAGTCATATAACATGAAACCCTCACCTGCTGATTCAGGGACTAGTCAACATGAAATACCATAGATTTTTTTTTTCCAGATAAATTATTTCTTATTAAATCATGACTATTAAAATACTTATTTAATGCTGCTCAAATTTAATTATTCTAAAAGGACTATCTCAATACAGTGTTGTTCCTAAGTTTTGTTTAATCATATCTTAAAACTGGAAAGCCTGGGGTAAGGAGACATAGACAAAAGAAAGGTAAAGGAAAATAAAACGAGACAAAAGAGGGTACGAGGAAAAGTTCAAGTTTTCCTAGCTTGCTCCCTGTGAGGGGCCCCATCATCCAGTGATTCTCAGCTTATGAGCTGTTCGATAAAGACCTAAGGATGTTGTTTGAAATACTGAAATAACATATCCAAAGAATGATGCTTGAGAGTCTTGCTTTTCACTTTTTGGAACCCTGCTAAAGCTTAAAAAATAAAATAATCAGATCAACAAATTATGAGCATACCAGAACTACTATATGCAGCAATTGTATAGTAATGCTACTTCTGTCTAGAAATGGAAAAGTATGTCTCATTTATACAAGGAAATGATGCATTTGCAATCCTGAAATACGAAATATAAAACTTAAGAAAATGGAAACGTAGGCACTTAAATATGTTTAGTTTAAATATAAAGTTTAAATTAAAATAAAAGCTAACTTGAGAAAATCACATAGCATGCCGAAGTATTTTAATCTGACGATGACAATACTTTATCCTAAAATTAGTAGATTTATTGGTTTTTGCATTCATGTTTTCAACAATGAGCAAACATTTCATAGGAGAAAAAAAAGTCAAACTGATGAAAAAGAAACAATAAGGATTACAACTTCAAACAGACTGTTCCTGAGTCAGCTCTAACAGCACAATTAATCCTCTTGCTTGAAGTTTACAGATGACAGCTCAGGGCAACCAGAAGGGAAATCTCAGGGGCCATGGCTCATCTGGTACAAAAGGCATTTCCCTGTTGGGCTCTAGAGCTCAGAAACCAATGCACGAGCTGGGACCAAATCAACTAACTTTGTGTTCTCAGCATTTATAAAGAAAACTGGTTCTGATTAATTACCTAGCAGGAGCCCCACATGGCCCTCCAAATACTATTTCAGCAACTGGGAGTCCTGAGGGTTCTTCTCATCTCATGCACACTCTCTGCCTTAGGATCATATTGAAACATCTTAGAAAACAAGGGGATGCTCAGTCAAAGCATTTGTTGCATTCACAAAGTCATCAGGAATTGTCATTTGAGCTAGGGAGGCTGTTTTACTGCACGCAGGTAAATGGTTTGTATTGAATTATCTGTCCAGAAGAACATCTTAATGAAGTAAAGGATGAGAATACTAAATAGGATAGTGATTAAAGGTGGTTGCAAATTTGTTCAGAGAAGGAATTGAGTCTAGAATACATTTATTTTTTTTTTTGGTCTGATTAGTTTCAGCTAATAATATTTGTGGAATATGATTAAAATATAAAACCAATTTTTTTTACAGTACTGAGAATTAGCCTAACCTCAATATTTTAACATCTTAGAATTATGTAAAAAAGCGAAAAATCATTTCTATTGAGGACAACCGAGAGCAGTAGTCTTGAACAGCAACCATAATGCATTTGCTGGAGGCAGGGCAGACATGAAGGGGAGGATTCTGGTAAGATGGCTGCCTACACATCCCTCCAGCCTGAGAGAGAAATAGTAGTCATAAGACAGAACCTTTTTAGTTAAATGGAAACACCAATGATCATTTGAGTGACAAAGTCCCAAGTGTAGCTTGCATACACACACACACACACACACACACACACACACACACACACACAAATCTATAATTTTCCAACTTAAATATTTCACATATGAGCTTAAACAGAAGGTGGTTATCATTAAATACTAAATTAAAAACTTTGAAAACTAAGTCTAAGAAACACTTCAAAGTGCAGAGTAAAATCATAGAGTTGAAATTGTAGGACAAAAGATAAGAGACTAGGAAAGTAAGCCCAAGACATAAGTAAGAGGACAAAAGGATTTTAGAAGGAAAAGGAGAAATAAATGGACTTCTGAGACATTTCCCACATAACACTCAGGTAAAGAAACAACAGGTTTTGAAAAATAAAGAAGCAGGTGGAGAAATAAGATATTAAAACATCCTAAATCTACAGGTTGTTGAAATTCCTTTAGGAAATACTAGAATAACATCTCAAGAAAATATACAATAATGTTGAAGTAAAAGGTGTCATGGATAAGCAAGCTTTTGGAAATGACATCAACCTTATTCTCCAACTGAATGAATTCTTGAAAAAATATCCAAATCAAGTAGCAAATACATCTTAATAAAAATTTCAGGGAGGGCAAAAATTATTCTACAAACAAAAATGAAAACTAGAATGGCAACCTGGAAGTATCCTAACTTAAAATTAAAAGCACAAAACAATGAAGAAGATTCCATTGTTAAAATGTACCAAACTCTCTAAGCCTAATTATATAAAAACAGAATTAAAACAGTTAATATTATGAGTTCGGTGGGGTATTTTAATTTGCTGCTTTGAGAATTGAAACAATTTAAAAGACAAAAAAATGTATTCTATGACAATAAGTATTGATTAGAAGAATAAATAATTATCAATGGTAGTCATAGAATTTTATATTCCTTGAATAGGAAAGAATTATATCCATGTGTTCATGGAACTTTTATAAAAATCAATAATTTCTTGGCCAAAACAGATAAATAAATCTAGGTATCTCCTGTACAGCAGCATTAGAACTGTAGTTAATTTTGTGCACTGATGCTTTGCTAAAAGTAGATTTTAGCTATTCTTATCACATAGGTACACACAAAACAACTAGGCAAGTGAAAAATAGATTGATTTTCTTGACTGTAATAATCACTTCACTATAATCTCTATCAAAATACCATATTGTATAACTGAAGTAGGTACAATAACAAAGAATATCTAAATATAAATAATATAATTTTGACTAAAAATTTTATTAAGTTCATTCTGTTCATAAGAGCTAATGAAATTATAAATAATTATAAAAGGGCCCCAAAGCAGAGTTCCTTGAGAATTTAGAAGCATATTCCTGAATCAGTAACTCTAACAAAGAAGAGAAAATAGCAAGGAAACTGACAATTATGTAAAATGTCATAAAGAAGAATATTTTTCATAGCTAAAACTATTGAATAATGTGGAAGCAGATTCCAAAAAAGAAAAGGGAAAAGAGCATGAAATATCATCTTTATTTACAAAGAAAATGCAAGCATAAAGGGAGTTTTTGCTTTTTTTAAGAATATGGAATAATCCCAAAAAAGCAAATAGGGAAAGTAAATTGATAATAAAAATTAACAAGAATTGTAAAGTAGCAATTAAAAATTCAAAAGATGTCGTTTCAAATATTTTTTTCAAAGTTTGTTGTAAAACAAAAATTCTATAAAGCTTAACCATCTTAAATATTTTAAGGTGTGCAATTCAATGACACTAATTATATTCCTGTTGTTGTACAACCCTCACCAACATGAATTTCCATAATTCCATGTATCTTGTAAAATTAAAAACCTACATCCTGCTAAACAACTCCTCACTCCCCTCATCTGCAGACTTGAGCAAACCCATTCTACCTTCTATCTCTCTGATTTTGAAGGCCAGAAATACTTTATATAAGTGGAATCACACAGTCTTTTATGAGTGACTTGTTTCGTGTCGCATAGTGTTGATCCATGTTGTGGCATGTATCAGAATTCCCCTCTTCTTAAGTAATATTCTGTTCATTTTGTATGCTGTATTTTGCTTCTTCATTCATTGGTAAATGTAAATTTAGTTCGCTTCTGTTTTAGCTATTGTAAATAATGGTGCTATCAACATGGATGTACAAATATCTTTTGAAGACCTCGATTTATCTATTTTGGGCATATGCTGAAAAGTAAAATTGCTGGGTCATACGGAAGTTCTATTTTTAAAGTTTTGAGAAATCATCACACTGTTTACCATGGCAGCTACACCATTAGAGATCACCACCAACAGTGCACAAGTGTTCCAATTTGTCCACATCCTCATTTACACTTGTATTTTTTTATTTTTTTATAGTATACATTCTAATGAAAGTCAATTTTATTATAATAATGCCTCATGAGTTTATTCAAAGGAAAAAGAGAAGAGACAAAAATATAACAAATTAGGAGAGAGAAGATAGGAATAACCATGAATTTTGAAGTGGTTAAAACAGTCATAAAAATACATACAAAACTTTCTGACGAGACATTTGAAAGTTTAGAGGAAATGGATGATTTCCCAGCAAAATATGTATTGCCAAAATTCACCCAAGAAGAAAGGGAAACTTAAATACATCAGTTACCATAAGAGAGTTTAGAAAAAGACACTTAAAGATCTACCATTGAAAAAGGCACTGAGAACAGATGGATTCCCAGCTGAGATTTATGTAACATGGATTTTATGTAACCTTTAAGAAAGAGAGCTTTTCAAAGTTAAAATATTTCAGGCCTTAGAAAAAAGATAAAAGACCTTCCCAAATCATTTTACAAAGGTAATATAACTCTTTTTTAAAATATGATAAAGATAGAATGATAAAAGAAGATTGTAGAAAGATACAGTTTATGAATAAAGATGAAAAATAGAATATGAAAAATCATAACCACGTTTTGCTGTATTTACTTGATTTTTTTGTTTTTATTGGTCACTTAATATGTTGCATACACAGTTCTCAGTCAGAAATACAGAAATAGAGTAAAAACTAAAATAAAATAAGATGCTCTTCCACACCCTCATGGAGCTTTCTCTCTAGTATGAAGTAGAAAGTAACAAAAAGTAAATATTAATATATAGCTAATATGGCACATGGTAATAAGTGAAATGGAGAAAAAATAAACAGAACATAGAAAGTGGGATTTTTGGGGGTGCGGGCATTGGCCATTTTGAGTGATTCATTTATGTTTGTGGGAGAAGGCATCAATCAAGTGATTGGCACAGATTCAGAGGAGATGAGAGAATATCAATTACCTGGGGCAGGAGATTCATTGGGAGACCATTCCAGGAAGAGGGAGAAGTTGCTGCAAAATCCTAGAGTCACACAGAGGACAATGTACCTATCAAAACATAGAGCAAGAGAGAGTGGAAGAGATATAGTCAGAATGTAATAGGCCCAGATTATGTCGGGCACCTCAGGCAGTAATGTGTCTGTCTTTTAAGAACAGTCCTGGGGCTTTCGACCACAGTTGGTATCCTCCGACCTCCCTTTCAGCTGTTATCCCTCGGGGTACTGCATTGAGATTGAATAAATGGGGAACCTGTTTCAGGCTTTTGCAATACTCCAGGCAAGGGCTCATGGTGCTTTAGGTAAGAGTGGTAACAGTGAAAAGTGATGGAAAATGATGAAAATATGTTTGTAAAGATAGACCTGAATTGATATCTTGGTGGACTGAATTAGTGAAGTAATGAAAATAAAAGTGATCAGGAATACTGCCAGAACCATGACTCAAGAAGCATACTTAAAGGTATAATCATGAAGTGAGTCTTGAGAACCCAGGGATGCACAAGGACGGGTGTGGTTAAGGAGGGAGCACAAGCTTTTTTGAAGCTATTAAGTTTAGAATACCTATTAGACATCCAAATGGCATCACATAAAGGGTGGTTATGTGAGACTGGAGCTGGTATAAGTTCAGGCCTAGAAATAAAATTCTGAGAGCCCTAAGTGTATAGTCGCAACCTAAATCTGAAATTAAGCAAGGTTTCCAAATGAGTTTAAACAGAAAAGGAAGATGAAGAAGACATTCTAAGCTTAAAAGGTGTTTCCGTGGAGTGCTAGAGATGGAAAACTTAATCAGAGGGAACTCAATAGAGAATAAGAAGACCTGAAATGGAGAAAGCAAAGGCAGGAGATTCAGAGGAATTTTGCTTCAAGAAAGGAAGAAGATAGGACAAGAATGGGACAGAAAGGTAAGATAAAGTTTATTTTAGTAATTGGAGAAATAACAAGATTATATATTTATGGGAAGGATTAGTTAATTAGAAAAAAGAGGGGGACATTCCTTGAGTAATGTCCCTGAGTTGGTGAGAGAAAAGGGGATGTAATTTCCAAATTGGAAGGTGAGGTGGACTTTGCTAAAAGTGACAGGAATGGAGGTGGAGATGAGCATTAGTGGTCAGTGTGGAGGGGAGTCAGTGGACATCTGCAGGTGGCTTCTGCTTCCCAGGAGAAACAGGAAATGATGTCATCAACCAAGTAGGCGAGAGAGTGTGGGACATTTGCAGAAAGGACAGTGGGAGAGGGCGAGGACTATGGAAGGACATTATGTTTGGGTGGACAGCTTTCCTAGTTTAGTTAAGGCTTTCTTTTTCCTCCATCCATATTCAGCAGGAAGGGGTTGGGCATGGTGTAGACAGAAAGATTAATTATTTCTTGCTCAAATTAGTTCCATTATACAAACATAAAAAGAAAATCAATGCAATATGCTATTTTTAAAATGTGTGGTGAGATATTTGTTAGGCTTCCTTTTTCAAAAACTTTAAGTTGGGCTGGAGTTGTGGCTCAGTGGTAGAATATTTGCCTGGCATGTGTGGGACCCTGGGTTCAATACTCAGCACCACATATAAACAAATAAAACAAAAGATTCATTGGCAACTAAAAAAAAAAAAACTTTAAGTTAATAAAAAGAAGTAACTCTGAATGACTTTGGTGAAGTAAAGACTATATAAAACATGTAGAATTCTTCTATCTGGTAAAATGAAAACTCTATTTAAATTAAAATAAAAAAATAGATACATACTTCTGCTATTACCATTATAATTTAATATTGTCTTCAAGGATATAGTCATTTTAATTAGATACAGAATTTAACAAGTGAGGCAAAATTTGCAAAAGACAAATTGTCTCCTCATAACATAGTTTTATAACTAGAAAACAAAGTGCTCTAAGGTGGATAGATATAAGGCAAATGTATAATAATTGTTGATTTTTGTATGTTTAAAAGTGAGAACAGAGGAAAATCAGGAAAAATGCCATAATAGTGAGAAAAACAAGATATTTTATATATAAAATTCATGAGAGAGAAACAATATTAAGAGCAAAATAAAAGTTTCTTGAGGAATATAACATGATATATGGGCAAATGTAAAGACATAATATTCTGGAATGAGAAATCTTCGATATATAAAATGCTAAATTTTTGGAATTAGTACATTATGTTAATGTATTACAGCAAATTCAACTTGAATTATATAAGCATATAATTTATATGTACAAATAAATGTCAAAGAATAGCAAATAAAATTCTGAATATTAAGACTAAGAAAGGAGTGATTTGACTTACCAGATATCAGAAAAAAACTCTAACCCATCAAAATAAAATTGATGTAACATTAGCATAGAGATAGTAAATAGATGAATCAGAGGCTGATATATATTAAAATAGCATTTTCATTAAATGAAAAATAGACTCTAATGAATGGAACTGGAAAAATATAGCTACACATGTGGAAAAAATTACAGTTCAAACACTACATCATTTCCTATACAAATAAATCCCACTGAAATTAAAAAATAAAATGACATGATTTTGGAAGAAATACTCAATGAGGAAAGACAAATATAGGTGACCCTGAAAGTTCATCTCCCTACTTTTGGCAGTGGGTCAATGATCAGGCTTCAGATGACCTAAGTTAAAGCTCCCTGGCAGTTTCTGCAGTGGGAACTTGCTTCGCCCATTCAGAAAACAAATGCTGCACAGAAATTCACATACACTCAACCTAAGCACAGCATGACAGGATGCATCGGGTTGGGGTGGCAGACACTGCCATCCCCATCTATATTCACTTGTATGTGCTCTATCTATAGAGCTCTCTGTGTCTTTTTGTGTTTTGCACAATTTTTGATGACCACAAATATAATCTAAGAACTTAGAGAATTCCATTAAAAAGAGGGACAGAATCTCAGAATCAAAAAATGTCTGAGAAACAAATAGAAAATAAGTTATTTTGAAGGAAACTGTTAGTGTATAATTATACAAAGATCTGAAAAACATTACCTAAAGAGGAAAAACATCCAAAGTAAAGACAGTAAACAAGGTGAAGAGGCAAATCTCAGAAGTACAAAGGTAAATGACTAGCTAATGAAAGGCAATATGATCAAAGTTACAATGGAGATACACAGTTTATAGTAATGATGGCTTTCATTTTACTCTTACCAGATGAAAAGTAATTGTGACTGCTGATGAAGACACAGAAAGTGGATCCTCTCATACATTGACAATTGAAATGTAAATTGTAATCTTTTTTTTTAAATCAGTGCATGGTAAGATCATATTTATGTAAAATGGCATGCGTGAAGATCATTTAAAATAAAATGAAGGCTGTATAACTTGGTGAGTACTGAGGAGTTCAGGGAGCATGCTAAAACAGGATCCCAGGCATGGGGTAGAAAGGCCAGTCTGGATTCCACAGGACAGAGAACCTGGAACTGCTTCTATAAGATGGCCATGTCCAATTAGAACATATTTAGGAATTATCCAGAGCAGACAGGAAATGATGAACCTTTTCAAGTGAGAAGTTGTGGTGAAAATACCATTTTTTGTGAATGCTACTTCTTCCTAGAATATGGAAAAGTGTGGACAAAAAGGTGCTTCCACAAATGACAATGTGTAAGATCATAAATTTTTCTTGAACTCATGTGAGAACTGAGCTTTTAGAGCAACCAAGTAGTCTGAAATTTAAGGAAAGATGGACAATCCAAGGAAAGAGGGAAAGCATCCTGGCGGCTGAGCATGGGACAGAAAGGGGAAAGGAACAACATAAGCAACTAAGAAGACAGCTAAAATTCGTCACGTGTTAAATTCGGAATACGGACTGGCTTAGCGGAAGAGAACTCCACAGAGCCACAGGAAAGGGAGGTTTGGACACAGATGTATGTGTTTCTCCATGGCCCTGTACCTGAGAGGCCTGGTAGACAGAGGTGCTGGTGGAGAGTGGGAAAGATGGACATTCAGCCGAAAGCTGCTGGATGGGGGAGCAAGCTCTGTTGCTCCTCAGCTCCCTGAGGATGGGGAACATATTAAAAGAACTAGACATTGAACTCTGGGGGAGGGTCAGAAAATCATTCCAGGAGAAGATCATATACCACTCTATTAAGTTTTCTTACTAACATGGAAGGACATTTCCTCTGACATAAGGGTCGCCAAAGATGCTAGGCAGTGTTCAGGTGCCACAAGGAAGGTGGATTGAATACTGAGAAATTCCCCAGACTGAGGCTGCAGAACCATGGAGAGCTCCCTGCTCCGCTCTGCTCCCCTTCCAGACCTGCACACGCTGAGCACCAAGCTAGCAGTGGCCCACTGGAGGCCAGAGCCAGGAGAAGGGGCTCACCTGTGGCTGGGGTAAACAAGCATAGCCGGAAAAGAGCAGCAGGAACATGGAGAAAGCCACCTGTTGCCCTAGTCTCACGCTAAGCCCCATGTATTTCCAGAGGACACTGAAGCCAGCAGTAAACTCAAGGTAACCATAGCAACCACGTAACCCAAACACAACTCGACTCTGACTAGGTTGACTCAACTTCCCACACTGACAACCTAGCTAAGGAGGCAGGCCCAAGAAGGAAGCCAGGACAGGTGACCCCAATATACCCATCCTTGAGGTAACAGTTATTTTTAAGCAAAAGGCTATTTGGAAGCAGTAAGCGGAAGAAAATCTTTCCCTGCCCACTGCTTTTCTGTCTGAAGACAGGAGACCAACTCTCCTTTACTGGGGATCCCTCTGCATTAGCAGAGAGATGGCATCAGAAGATAAATGAAAAAACAAAAACATGAATCCATTAGTTTCTTCTCATATATTTCTCTTCTCACACTTCCTTGCTCTTCGAAGCCTAAAGTTGACTTCTTTTGTCCAGTCATTTCTCTAAAAATGTGTCTCTTCTTTTGGAAGGCACTGTGTCAGCCAGAGTTCAAAGTCACTGCTTTTAAGTTCTCACTTGTTGAGGGTTTTCCTGTCTGATATACATTGCATATGTAAATAAACTAGCTGTTGTTCTCTTGTTAATCTCACTCTCTATTTTTAAACAGGACTTTGTGCTTTTTGAAGCTTGAGGAGAAATTATATTTCTTCCCAATGCCAATGTCTAGGCACAAATCATATTGATTTGTCTTACTCTTCTACACACAGCTGACATTTAATTAAAAGCAATTTGCAAAAAACAAAATATTCTCAGGAAACAAAATGATCAGTAGAACTATGAAGATGGTCCAAATATTGTAACTGTGAGATAGAACTTTTTAAAAAAAGGCTAATATGTTAAACACTGCAGTGGAAAAGGTTAACAACATACATGAAAAGATGAGAAATTTCAGGAGAGAAATGGGAATTGTAAGAAAGAGCAAATAGAATGATCAACAGACATATAATTCTGTGGTGCCATAGATAAAGAATATATTTAACGGATTTATGAGTAGACTCAATACAACAAAAATCAATTGATGAACTTGAAGAAATAGTTCAATAGAAATTAATGATATTAAAACTCAGAAAGAATTAAGAGTGGGCTGGGACCATAGCTCAGTGGTAGAGCACTTACCTTCCCATGTAGGCACTGGCTTCAACCCTTGGTGCCACATAAAAATAAATAAGTAAATAAAGTCAATGTGTCCATTTACAACTATTTATTTTAAAATATTAAAAAAATATTTTTAAAAAGAATAGTGAAAATTCAATATACTTAATCAAATAACTTTTCTGTTCTTTTTACCTATGCATGACAGTAGAGTGTATTTTGACATATTATACATACATGGAATGTAACTTATCCTAATTAGGATCCCATTCTTCCAGTTGTACATGATGTGGAGTTACACTGGTCATGTGTCATATCTGAACATAGGAAAGCTATGTCTGATGCATTCTACTGCCTTGTCTATTCCCATCTCCTCTCCTTCCCTTCATTCCCCTTTGTCTAATACACTGAACTTCCATACTTCCCCTCCTTCCTTATTATGTGTTAGCATCTGCACATCAGAGAGAACATTGGACCTTTGGTGTTTTGGGCCTGACTTATTTCACTTAGCATGATAGTCCACAGTTCCATCCATTTACCATATTTTCATGAAATGCCATAATTTCATTCTTCTTTATAGTTGAGTAATATTCCATTGTGTATGTATACCACATTTTCCTTATCCATTCATCTGTTCAAGTGCATCTCATTTATTAATTATAAATCTATGGACCAGACATCTATTTGTCTCTCTGGACCTCAGGCTTTGCAAATGTCTCACTGAATATTCTAGCCCATTCCTTTTAGCTTTCCATTCATATCCAAGCACCATTTCAGGAAACAAGTACTGACAAGCTTGAATGGGAACCAGATGCAACAACTACCTGAAAAACAAATGTCTAGAAAACCTTTGTTTGTTTGTTTTATTTGGTACTTAGGACTGAACACAGGGGTGCTTTACTACTGAGTTACATCCACAAACCCTTTATTTATTTATTTATTTTTGTATTTATTTATTTTATTTGAGACAGTGTCTCCCTACATTGCTTAGGGCCTCATTAAATTGTGGAGGCTGGCCTCAAACTTACCATTCTCCTGCCTCAGCAGGAACCACTGGGATTAGAAGCATGCATCACCATGCCTGACTTCTAGAAGAAATTAAATGTGTATACTACCTCTTAGGTCCCCCAAGGCAAGCAATCAAACATGCAATCTTACTCCTGAACAAAAAGTGAGTGTGCATTTGCACAGGAGAATTGTCTCATACTCCAGAAAGAGCCCACTTTCTGAATATCCTTCACTAGTAGTCAGAACTATGTTAATAAAGAAAATACAACAAATATATCAGTAAGATAGTATGGCCAGGCATGGTGGCACATGCCAGTAATACCAGCAGCTCCTGAGGCTGAGGCAGAAGGATTGAAAATTCTGAGTGAGCATTAGTAACTTAGCAAGACTGTGTCTCAAAATGAAAAGTAATAGAAGATGGGGTTCGGTGGTCAAGTGCTCCCTGGGTTCAATCCCTGGTACAAAATAATAATAATAATAATAATAATAATAATAATAATACAGAAAGAAAGATAGTATGTAAAAAGAACTGAAAACAATATCTAGAAGCAAATAGGTACTTAGTCTTTTTCTCTATTTTTGAAGTTATTTTAATTATACACTCATGTTCTCAAACAACAAAGGTGACGAAGGATCACAAACTGTATATGAATCATAAAATCTCTGCCTCCAGAGAAGGATAAATATCATCCCTCTGCAGTGGTTCCAAGGAAGACCTCCAACAAGGGACCAGAAGAGATCTTCTCCAGGGTGGCTGTCAATCCACTGATTTTGGAATCTTCCTAGTAAATGTATGCTGCCCTCTATCTCTTCGCTCCTTCCGTGAGATTGTAAGAGAGAATGAACTATCTGGAGAGTTGTTCATAAGAAAATCAAAATCATGGTAATAATAACAGCTAAGATTTGGAAACATACATAACAATCAACTTAACTGTAAGAATGGAGCAATCCTACTAGACACTTGTGAAGACAGAATAAAAGTAATTCTTTTAATACTCTCGGTTATTTATTTAAATGTAATTTATTTAGCAATGCTGGAGATTGAACCCAGGGCCCTGTAGTACCAGGCATCTGTGTTAGCCAAGTGCTCTGCTATGAGCTACACCCCCAGCCTAAGTCTCAATTATTAAAAAAGAAAAAAAAAAGTAAGCAGCTAAACTTGAAGTTACAATTAATATTCTGGTCTGCTTCTTTCTGTTTGTACTTGTCATACATTAAATGTGTAATATTACCTTAAAAATCGTTTTGTGTGAATGTAGTGTGCTAATGGTTGGATATATTTTGTACTAGTCATGTAAATATGAGTGTAATAATTAATTTTAACTGCAAAATAGCAGATTAATCACTTGTGCAAACTGGCACTTGCACATCATTTGTCAATGTTTATGTCCTGAAAGCTCTAGAGTAGCTTTAATCCACACACCTGCATAAAATTATTTAATGATATTGCACATCCTATTAATCAAACATGATTAATATAGAAGAGAATAGGATTTTGGCTCATCTAATACTTTTCATAGTTGATATTTTTCAAAGTGTTTAGCCAATTAATGAACTAGGTGTACAGCGGCTGGTAAATACTGTGAAGTCAGGACCCCGTTGTGGCTCAGGGTCAGCCTTCCACAGTAGAGCTCATTTTACTATTGCAATAAGGTCTCTTGATGTCAATGTTTATAACAGCCATGGAAGGAACAAAATGAACTCTCGTAATACCTCATTACGAAATGAAGCTCAGACAGTGCAGCAACTGACACATCTCAGGGGCGCTGCAGCTCCCAATTTCCTATTCCAGGAGAATGAAGAATGTCCAGACTCCCTTTCCCAAGGGTGGCACATCTCCAGAGTCCACTCATGTTTCTTGTTCAAAGAAAATACCAGACTCAATTGATTGCTAATAGTATCGTCATTTCCTCATTTAAAAACTAAGTGTAATTGCAGATTCTTCATTGCTATTGAACACAAATTAGCCTCAATAAAGTAAAGCTCGCTTTCTGAAAAGTTTATAAATCACCTTTGGAGTTGTGAAGAGTGTTACTACAAACATTCTTACACACATTGCGGTTTTTTTTTTTTTTTTTTTTTTGGTAAATATTTGTCTTCATTTTCATTGAATCTATTTCTGGGAGTAAAACTGCTGGCTAACATGCATATACATGTTTCATTTTAGTAAAGATCACCCCTCAAAGTGACTCTATATGTTGGTGCTTCAAGCATCAATGGCTGAGAGTTTGATTTGCACCTTGTTCATGGCACCAAAATTCAGCAATTTGAAATTCAGTAATTCTGGTTGGTGCATATTAGAATCTCATTTGAATTTAAGTTGAATTTCCCAGTATTAATGAGTTGGAGCTTTTTGTATTTATTTTATATTTATGTAGTCTCTTATGAGGCACGTGCTCAATTATCCAGGCTGTATTTTAATGGAATTATCTGTGTTTTCTATTGATTTTTGGAAATAAATATTCAAAAAGATTTTGACAACTCTTATGAAATCAAAGACTGGTATAATATATATATATATGTATATACATAGTCACAGTGTGAAGCTTGCCTTTTCACTCTATTAAGGATATATTTTGATTAAAGCTCTTAATCATAATAAAGTCAAACTTGTGAATTTTTCTTATATACTTATATATTTGAGTCCTTTTAAAGAATTCTTTACTTACACCAAGGTAATGATAATAATACTTTCTATTTTCTGTGAAAATTTTTACTGTTTTCCTTTTACAATTAATTCTGTAACCCACCTAGAATTAATTTTTATAAATGATATCAGGTAGAATCAAAATAATTTCATATTAGGGAAACAAGAGTGAATAAATCACAGTAACTGACATCAAAGACCTTGCTTTCTAATGAGAGAGGAAGACAATTGAACCATTTATTACGATATAGTGGATAGTACTGAGAATATAACAAGAGAAGGAAGTGATTATGTTAAAACCTATTCATTGAGTCTGCATTAATAGTCCTAAGGAAAATACCTTAATTGGTTGGTTTAGTAATGACAGGCAAGGTTTCCTGGCATTGGTGATTTCACATTTTGCAGAAGAACAAAATCTGTATTGCTCTGAATAATAATAAACAGCTATGCAGCCTCATCCTTCAGGAGAGCAAAACCAGGAATAAAATGTTCTGAAATATTAGGAGAAGGGTGTTTGGCAGAGGTGATTCTTGAGTAAAAGTGTAGCTGCAGACCTTAGGAAGAGGAACTACAGCTACCATGGCATGGGGAATGGAGGGCAGTGATCTCTAAAGTTCCATTTTCAGTTTTCCTTTGATGGACTGGGACATTATCTGCTTTGGTCATGCTATGGCCTAATGTAGATGCTTTTACATTCCACAGCGGAGAAGGAAATTGATTTTTTTTTAGATCTACTTCTGTCTTCATGATCTCTGTTTCTTCCAAGATATCTTCCCTTCTGCCCCCATTTTTTTCAACTATGACCTTCCTTATGAAGAGAATTTCCATGACTTCTTTCCTTCACTCCACTCATGTTTGGAGATACCTGGTAAAGATACTACCTTGTTGAAGAACAACTCTAGCTTTTCCTTGGACACAGAGAGGCAGAACCACAACCAAGCTCTCTGGTGGCGTGTGGCATTGACAGTCACAAACACAACTGCATCTTGGCTGTATAATTATATACTCTGGACTTCACTTTGCACATTTGCTTGTCTACTTGAGTATTCACTATTTTGTCTGCCTCATCCTCATCCTCAGATGACGATGTGCCTTATGCTTTACTGGGAGAACTTCAGAAATGGGGAGAGCTCTGTACCTGCACAACCACCCACCTTGCACTGCCTCTAGTCATACATTCTGAGTTCTCATTATTGTTGTAGATAACTTCTTGGTGCATCTGTAATAACTCAATTAGTCCACTTGTTCATAGATCTCATCGCATCTTGCATATTCCTGCAACTTCTGAGTTTTTCTCTTCCACACTCCTCCAAAATGCTCTTGTCCAGCAACAAAGACACCAAAGATGGGCTCTCTATGGTGTTTAGTACCTAATAACCTAATTCTCAGTACTTATTTAAGAATCATTGGACACTTTCTCCCTGACACACCTTTCTCACTTAGCTTCCAGGATACCACCCACATTTGATTTTTCCCCCTGAGTCCTACCTTCTTGGCCTTTGCTTCTTTCTGCATCTTTCCCCATTCTCTTGCATGCTGATACTTCCAGACATGAGTCTTCTCCCACTGCTCTTTCCCACCTCCACCTCTCTTCTCAAGATCTCATTTAGCCTGGTGCTTTAAAGAACATCTATGCACCAATGACTCTCCAATTATATTTCCAGATAAGATCTCTTTCCTGAAGTTTGGACTTGTATATCCAATGTTCTAATTAACTTTTCCATCTGAATTTCTAGCAGACATCCAACTTAACATATCCAAAACTGAACTGTTGACCTATTCCTTTCACCTGCGTTCTGCAGGACTCAACATACACTCTCAATCGATCAAAACTCTGTTCTTGCTAACTGGTAAATAAAAACGAATGTAAATATGTAAGAATGTATATTTGTTGCACATAAATTTTTGGTATAAAATAAATGTAGAAGTTACAATGTGTTCTTTTCATCCTGTAATTGGGTTAAAACCCAGTGTTGTCCTTCCTTCCTCTTTCTCACACTTTGGGAACTCAAACCATAGGGAAAGCCTGCTATCTTTCCTCCAGGATGTACCTAGAATCAGGGCATTTTGATGACTCGAACATCTCGTTCTCAGCCAAAGCACTATCACCTCTCCTCTGGCTCACGTTAGCTGGTCTTCCAGCTCATACCTTCACTCCTTCGCTCTATTTCAATACAAGTCCCATTCCCCCACCTTTGGTTGGTGCTACTTAAGAGCGCCGTCTTGTACTGTGAATTTCCCACTCTTTTCTGACTTCTTCTCACATTTCCCTCTCCTTCCTATCATTTTCTGCACACTGCTCCTTGGGCTTTCTCTCTGCTGATCCCAAGTATGTTCCAGTGATAAGTCAACAACTGTTTCACCCAACGTGTTCCATCTACAGACACCAATCTCAACCCTTTAATTCTTCCAAGACTCTGCCAAAAGTTGTCTCCTTAACATGAGGTCTAGTCTGAACAGTTCAGTTTATCTAAATCAAAACCCACCCACCTTATTAGCGAGATCATTAGTCCTTTGGGTTTTTTTTTTTTTTTTTTTTTTTGAGATTCGCTTATCTCACTTAGCATGACATTCTCCAATTTCATCCATTTGCCTACAAATGCCATAATTTTATTATGCTTTATGGCTGAGTAATATTCAGTTGTATATATATACACCACAGTTTCTTTATCCATTCATCAACTGAAGGACATCTAGGTTGGTTCCACAATCTGGCCCTCAACACTTGACATTCAGATATCCTTTACCTATTCTATTCTTATTTCAAATCACCTTCCAGCACAGCATACATTTTCTTGTTCACTATAGTTATAGTTAGTGGTATAGAGATTAGGCTCCATGGAGGCAGGGGGTTTGTCATTTTTTCCCTGATGTAACACATGTTACTAAAATAAAAGTAGACAAGTATTTGCACAGTACTATTTATTGAATATTTGCATATCCCAAGACAGATGATATGGGTGCACAGAAGAGAATTCAAATCATACAAAAGCACAGACTACTCTGTTGTCCACATGATTTAAGTATCAATAGTTTTCATTAAAGAAAAACATACTAATGCCAAAATCCAATATATATTTTACTAAATTAAATTGTATGGATCTATAAGTATGAACACATTGATAAACAAACATAATTTTTATTTAATGTTATAAAATTTTGAGTTTAAAAGAATGTGTAAAGATTGGATATAGAGAAAATTTACATAGGTTGATAATACCTGATGGCTAAAATATAGACTTTCACTATTAGAGTACCCTTAAAGAATTTGATTTTAATAGGTCTATGTTTGTTTAAAGATTCTACATACTTCACTTGAGAAAGTATAGATCATCATGTCTCACAGGGGATTATCAAATCCATTCAGATCATTAAATGTTAAAACAAAAAAAAATTTAATCTATTGGACAGTTTTGTAGAAAACTTTGTAGTCATTCATTTAATTTCTGATTTGTTCACTAACTAGTTCTTTATCCTGACCTTCTAATACTTTTGTCCTTATTATTTTACATTTATTTCATGATGATTTTATTGTAAATTTTAAATTATTTTATTATTTTAAATTATATATGGTTTCTGTTCAATGAATTCTTAAACTCCTTAAAGGAGGAATGTGGAGTGCTCATCTTTGTATCCTTGCATTCCTAGAGCTTTCTGTAGGTATCCTACTCCATAAAATGTGTCTATCAATCAATTCAAAACATTCAGTTTACTTTTGTCCACCAGGCCTCTCAGTTCAGCACTCGCTATAACTGATTTTTAGTTAAAGTTGATCCACAGACAAAACTGTGGTTACAGAAGGTTGATTTCCAAAGCTGTTCCCTGGGAGGCTCCCTGGGAATGAGTGGCCCCAGGACAGCTGGTGGTGCCAGGTGTTGGATGCCACAGTGGATCTGTTCCTCCCTCAGGCCAGGAGGTAGCATGCAAAGAAGCAAGCTCCAAGCATGGGAAAATGTGGACAAGACAGAGCCCCTCATTAGCAGAAATGAGAGGGAATTTGACCATCTGAACGATAATTAGAAGAAATGAGAATGGCAGGCAGTTATTTTATTACAGTTGAATTCAAAAGATGCTAGAATTTTAAAAGCAATGAACTAGCAGACAAATTTTTCATTTATTTGTTTTTAAAATTGTATTTATTTAACTTTTTTTTTTAATTTTTCCAGACTTCATTTTGATTCATTGTACACAAATGGGGGTACATCTTTTGGTTTCTATGGTGGTGCATGTACCATTCCTGTAATCACACATGTCCATAGGGTAACGATGTCCGTCTCGGTCCACCATCTTTCATACCCCCCCATTTTCCTCTAAAGTTTACAATATAAAGTGGGTTATGGTGCTGAAGTTCTAGGTTATTAGTGTCACCAAAGAAATAAAAATAAAGAAGCATTTGTCATTCCTGGGTGGATGCCTGTGTGTGTGTGTCTATCTCTGTATTTCTGCATGTGTCCCTGTGCTTTTTATGTGCCTTCATATGTATGCGTGTGTGTCTGTGCCCCTGAGCATTTGCATGTACCTCTGTCTCGGTGTGTGTCTCTGAGCAGGTCTGAATGTGTATGTGAAGATGTGCCTCTGTGATTGTGTCTGTGTGTCTGATCTACGTCTGTGTGTGTCTCTGTGTGTAGGAGTGTGCTCAGCTCAGTACAAGTCATTTTATTCAGTTTAAGTACAAGCACTTTTACTTCACCTTTCCTTTTGTGTTATCTGCAAATTTAAACACAGTTCTAATTTCATTGCTGAAAGTGAAACTGTTCTGACTAATACCTGAGGCGTGGTGGTAGCAGCTATTCGTTTTTATTCTTGGAATTTTTAAAGTTCCTCTAAATACACAAAATCAGACTGAGATTTTTTTTTTTTCTTTTTGAGGAACTCAAACACACAGAATTGAGATCTGAAATCTGCCAATTGGTGCAGATTATGTGCTAGCATAGGAAGTTAGGGTTTCAGTTACTTTAGTGGAAAGGAAATGACTCATGTTAATGCTAGTGTGTAACAGAGCTCCTAAATTTAGCTTTCCTTTAGTGTAAAACCTAATATTGATATAGTAACGTGAAACTTTATTTTACTAAATTACAATTTTCTTGCTGCTTTTTCTTGTCAATCAGTTATTGCGTCTTTCATTAAGTCCATGTTAAGAAGTACATAGTACATAAAATACTCTTTTAAAATCTGAGTTGACTTCACAGAACTTGCTGACTTGGGATCTGTTGCACAATCCACTAAATAGGAACAGAGGGCCTCGGGTCCATTTGGATTTGGAAAGAACACCAACAGCTTTGGAATAATATTTGATTAAAACATTTTCTTTGACCCTTATGGAAAATGGATGTTTATATTTCCAGAGCAAAGGTGTAGAGTTATTATCAGAAGTGGAATTATTGCTTCAGTCTCTGTTTCTGTACTTAATGTTTGCTAGGAAATCACAAGGCACATGACACATGACACATTAATAACACATGACAATTCAGAGTAAAAATCAAAAAAGAAAAGTAAAAGATTTTATGTAGGTGTTTATGGAGGGACCATTTTAAAAGGTTTTGTTGATTTGCTACTAATTGTTCTTGACATTTATTCTTAGATCTACAGTGAGCATGAGAAACAGGTTAAGGAGTAAGAGACTATTTTCACAACAGTTGTTGTTGTTGCCCTGTGAGTTGCTCGCAGTCCCGACAACTCCGGGAAAGAACAGCAGACACCATGTGGAATGATAGCAAACATGTAAAATGGGCTCTTTGGCTTTAAGCATCTTTGTGATGCTGCTTGTTTTAGAAAATGTAATCACCTGAAATTTTCACCTGAGAGCACAAGAATGTAAATTTAGTTTAGAAAGGAGATTGCTTGGAACATTCTCAATGAGTGATAGTAATTCATGCCTTCCAGAAATCTTAACTGGCTTATGTAAAAGAACCATTTGGTTTTCTTTTTAAAACATCTGTAATTAATTGAGCCTTCAGTTTAAATAATCACAACTTGTGATTCTGCCAGGGGTTGCAGAGAATCTCTTTACTCCTAACTGGGGAAGCCGAGACCATGAACTCTATGACTTGCTCAGATATGCAGGTCTAAAGAACCCAGATTAGAGTGTGGATCATCCGTCTCCCAGGACACTTTCTTTTTCCTTATTGCAATAGCTTCATACAACTCCTGTAAATACATCTGTAACATGGAGGAAGAGATGTTAAAATAAGATTTCCAAAATGAAAGGCAATGGTATTCCCTACCACACACAGTACCTAATTAGTTGTCATTCCTGTGCTTACCTATTGGTTACAAGTCACAGCTCCTGCCACACAAAGGGGAACAAAGGACATCTCACCATGTATGCGCATATCTAGACACCATCATAAATCACAGGGCTGTTAAGCACCATCTTCTGGTCTGCAATCAAATTTTAGACCATTTTCTGTTAGTCTGGTGCCAAAATACATATGCTACATTCAGATTCCTCGTCGATACTTGTTTTCTTGTTCATAATGAATTTTTTCCTTATAGTATTACCTTGTCATTGATAATCACAGAGTTCGAGTCACTGGACTCAGATGCTCCCTCTTATTGCTTCTTCATTTGTGAAGAAAACTGGTCCATGAATAACCAGAGCAAGCTGGCCATTGCACCATGAGATCATTGATTTCCCCACTTCCTGCACGTGGGGAGAAACTTACTTCTGTAGCAGGTGGCTTTACACACTTCTCGATTAGTGTAAGCAAACCACATTTGCAGAAAGTTGCTTCAGCGACATGTGACTGTTACTCACCTTTTGAGCAGAACTTTATGGTCCAAAAGAACACACCCAAACTTGGGTCATTTAAGTGCTGGGTACATTTTAGGTACAGGGGGATGGAGGTGGGCGTGCAGAAAGAATCAGATATGCAGATATGGTGAAATGCTGAGATTTTTTGTTGTTGTTTTGTTTTTTTGTTTTTATTAGTTGGGCAGTTTTCTATCTCTGTAAGGGTTGCTCAACAATTCCAATATGCTGATGTGCTTTATGAATTCTACTGAAAGGTAGATATTGCTCTCCAGGTAGATGGGGCATTTTTCAGTAAGATGGTCATTGTGCCACCCTATTAGCACAAGAGGGTTCTTCTGCCCAGGACCAGCTTATGAAATGCTGGACCCTCAGGAAAATCCTGCAGGCATCTGACTAGAAATAATTCTATTGGAGATTCAGCTTATTTGTTTTATTAACTAAAGATTTTAAATTGGAAAGTGGTAGTAAATATCAATTGAACATTTGAGTCTAGTGACCTTAGGGTCCGGTGACCTTATGGTAGTAAAGGATTGACTGTTGCAGGCTGAGTCTACATTGACACAATGCTAACTGAATGACCCAAGATATTGGCAACTTTTCCTTTTTCATTGACTCTGAACCGGAGACACAAAGTTCTTTTTTCTAAAATAAATCATTCTTCTGTGACTAACGGCCTCCTTTTGTTCCCTTTACAGAGACAGTTAATTATGTTAGACTATGAAGTTTAACTATTGAAATAAAAACTGGGATAAGAACTGTGAATGTTCTCTCTGACCCTTCTGCTGATGACCATGGAATCCAGGAAGCAAGCGTTTGGGTGTTTTTGTGTATAGATTTTAGAAGATAAAACGTTACAAACATATCAGAACATGTGATTTCAAAAGGTGAGTCATTTGATTTAGAGGAGAATAATCTGCATTAGGTAGCTTGTCCAAAAATTCTAATTAACAGTTGGCTTAGATAAAGGAAAGTGCTCACAAGAATTAAATAGAGAAGGGAACTGTCCAGAACAGTCACAGCAGCTCCATCTCTTAAAATCTTAGTTCTTTCCTACATTCGTTCAATGAGGTCAGGTTCCCCCAGCACAATCCTACCTGCGTGCCCTAAAGCTGACCTAATCACGTTTAGGAGATGACAGAGATTGTACAGCAGGGAGAGAGATATGGAAAGCATTTTAGAATTCTGTCTGCCACTGTGATCTTTATTCCTTCTTGTGGCTCTGTGTCACCCAGAATTTATTAAGAAACAGCAACCTCTGCCAGAGAGATTATTCTTATGGTTAATTTTTTTTTCCACATTATTGTTTTAAAGAAATGACAGCAATCTTTGCGGTAGTCAATGAAAAACTTTGATTAAAGAAATGGCTAAGAAACATGGTCTCCCACTGGTCACGGTTTTATTTTCCACAAAAGAGGTTTTGGATAACTCTACAACAATTTTGTAGCAATCTATAATTTGAAAACTTCTATTCCTTAGTTATTACTTTTTAAATTACTTCTTAAATCTTTTGAGTCTGCCATGCCATATTTTAACTTAAAATAGTATTCTGATACACTATACCTGTGGAATTTTATTGAAAAATTATGAAGACTTAGTATTCATTGAACAGATAAATAGCTTGATTTTTTTTTCCTGAAAGATTCACTGTTTCCATAGAAGAATATTTCTGAGAGAATTGATTCATCTTTCCCAAAGAAGGTACAGCAATATCTGGTGTCCCATATACTCCTGCATTGCATGACTTTGACATTTTTTTCCTGTGAGAGATGAGCTCAATTTGTCTACTCTTGACTGTGGATGGTCCTAAGTAACTAAGGGACAATATACATATATGATAGAAAAAGTCATAAGCACTCTTTAGGGCTCTCTGAGAAGCCTTACCTGTGGAATGCTGAATCACTGAATAAGATGTCTGACTACCAGACCCGCCATGCTGAGAGGGAGTCCCAGCTAGTTTCTACAGAAAGATCCCCTGGCGAGGCCCTGAGGCCACATGGAGAGACGGAGATACTCATGTAGCCCGCAGTTATTCTAGCACCAGTCACTTTGTGACTGTAAATATTTGTACTCCCATGTTTGCATACTTGTGGATATCTACATATGCTCTGGTATTTGGGTATGTGTATTTGAGTATTCTGGTATTTGAGTCTGAGCTCTGCTCAGACTGCTGTAAGTAAGACCCAGGGTTCTGGGGGAATATGTTAACCAGGAAAAAAAAAAAAAAAATCTGGAACATCCTCTGGTTGTAACTCGCAAATTTGTTTCTCTAGAGGTAACATGGGAAGGAAGCATGAGTACTCTGAGCAATCTCAAAACAAAGTACAGGATATATTTGCTATATGAGTCATCCCAGTGTGTCATAGACATTCTGGGGATATGAATATGTTTTACAAATCTCTAATATTTATAAAAGATGCACAAATAATTTAATTGGCATGTTCACACATTTAACAATATCAGTTGAGTCACAGTATCAGATAAGATTACTGCTCCCACACTGTGTAAATATATAAATGCATATTTATGTACACAAAAATACTTAGAAGATCCTAAAGTTTGACTGTAGTATGAAGAGTTGTGAAAGGCAGGGTAATGATCATCTAAAATTTTAATATGTAACAAACAAGATTTTAACCCATATATGCTTTCAGGAATATTATTGCTTTGAGGCATAGCTACATTCACTTATTGTTTCTTCTAACTTAATATCTCCAGAACTTTTTAGAGTGATAAGTAATTAATATTTATTTGTAGTTTCATGTGGTCCCTTATTCTTTGGCATGCTTCTCATTTAAGGTTTTGTAGTAATCCAGAGAAATTGAATTACAGTGTTTTCTTAAATTTCTGTATATTTTATTAATATGGATGTTAATGTGAACATGCAGAAGCTTCCTCGTGTATGTGAATAGACTTTTCTAAGAGAGTTTGAGGGACCTGGGGATTCATTCATAGACAGCAATGTCAAAGGGTTCCTTCCTCACAAAGAATAAGTTCTTATCTAAAATGTCTTATTGAAAAGATGAAAAGGCATTTCCCTTACATTCTCTTACTTGTGCTCACTTCATGCATTCTAAACTTTAGAGGCACTTCCTGACCAGAGTCCTCTCTGTCAGCAAATTTGTTGCCAGCTGGATTTTGCATAGATTTCTTTTGCGAAATTTCCAATGAATGCAAATATTTACTTCCTATTTTGATTTATAGCCATAAAAGTTATAGGAATCAATTGTAGCAGCATCCTTAAATGCAAATAGAAAGAAAGGTATAGGAAGAGTAAGGAAAGATAAAGTGGGAGAAAGAACGAACACACTGAAAAAACGACACCATGATTATCACAGTAAAAGAGGCCAGGTGAGGAAAATCAGGAAAAAGGCAGAGGCCAATGTGACACCATATTTAAAATAATTTAATTTGTTTACTTCTGTGACTTTGCCACAACAGAGAAAAGTACCCTGTTTTATTCTTTTATTTCTTGCATATTTTCTTCTCAATAATTATTACTCCTATTTCACCTTAGAGAAATGTATTCTCTTAGACTAATTGAGTAACCAGGGAAATAATGTTTCTGAAATTTAGTTCAAACTTTTTTTCAACATATACAAATAAAAAGACAGTTCATGCTTTTCAAATAAAATTCTCTATAATATAATATATGGGTGATTGATATATATGATGAATATACATATATGTACATATTTATCTCATATTAATAGTGACTGGTGATTTTAATCTTAGTAATTATATCTTCATGCATTCATTTAGAATTTTGTAGCTAAGAGTATTTTCACATATATTATCTCATGTAAGATAAAGCAATTCAATTAATTTTGTTCACTAAACATATTTATGAAATACAAAACAACTCATTTCATGGTTGGACACTAAAAAAGGATGCACTAGTGACCAAGCACTCAGTAATTCTGGCTTGGCCTTACCTAGGAAGTGAAACTTATCCCATCTAACTCTCACTGACTGTAGAAGTAGCATTGGGAGAATGAAGGGCCAGGGTGGTGGCCTGAGCTGGGTCTTCCTTGAGGTCAGCCACCCATCTCCGTCAACCTAGAGGTATGTGTCATGAGATTCCCAGCTTGGAGGAACTCAAATCCTCCTCCAGATCTTGGTCTGACTCAGGGTCTTGCAGAACTTGACAGCAGATTGATTCCCAGAGAGCTGTCCAAGAACATGTTTTCCCCCATTGAAGTCATCTATTCTTGCACAGACAGTTTGTGAAATACACAGAATTAGATTGCACATCACAAAGTATTTTTTGATACGGTAAGTATTGCTGTATTATATATACAAATATGGCACACACGCACATACACACACACACACACACACATATAAAATCTCCTCTTGAAAAATCTGTGAACCCAAAACCCAGGAGAAAGAGAGACAGATGGAGATTTGGCTTATTTGCAGATGTTTCTTCATCTTCCTGAAGACCAAGACATTTTTAGTATGAAATATATGCTCTAGTGCATTTTTAATTTTGAAAAAAGATTATATGATTTGCCCAGTACTGGCTTGATAGTTCTAGTGGTTGGAAAGGTGCAGGAGGAGGTCTCTTAATCACCATATTAGCACTAAAGATCCCCCAGAGGATCACCCTACCCCTAGCCAACCCATCCTTCATCATGGAGATCATAAAACTGAGTAATGTTATCATCATGTAGACTTTCAGAGGAGCTTCTATCAAATCATGATAGCAGATGCATTTTCACATTTTTAAGATGCTTCTTGGCAACCATATTGTACAACAGGTGTGGCTGTTATAAACATGATAATTAACTTCGGTCAATTATTTTAAATTCTAGAAGATCTATTCCATTTTTAATTATAAAGTCATTTTTATTTTGTAGTTATATAACCATAGAATTGAAAGCCAGGAAACAGGAGCAAACCTCACAACTTCACAACCCTACAAAGAAAACTACATATTAATCCAGAAAAGTTTTATCCGCACATTTTTTGCTAAAATATAAATGCATACCAATTGGTATAGCACAGATCTCAGTAGGGGGCTCCAGCCATTGCTAAGCTCTCATTCTGTCAGGTCTGTGAAACATAGTGTCTTCCTAGAATTTCTATGCTAAGACCTTGTACCAATGCACAATGCAGTTCACTTAGCTGTCAACCCAGACAGGAAACTCAAATGTTCTGCCAACTTCCTGCCTCCTCTCTTCCCCAAACACATGCCATCAAGTACAAAGACATCTACTTTCATACATCTGGTATTTGGGAATCATGCTATTTTGTTAACTACCCAAACTGAGGGTCTTTAAAGATAAGATTTAAAGCACTAAGATCAGAAGTATTGTAGCTGCATAATTATTTAAAGAATTTACCATAGCTTACTTTGTTTGATATTTGGATTCCTGACTTTTTTGTGTGGATTTGTTTATGCCTGCAAATTCAAACACTTTCATTCTTTTTCCCCTCCTCTCTTTCTCTCTCCCTCCCTCTTTTCCTTCCTTTTATCCTTCCCCCTTCTTTAATAAAAGCAATACATGCCTTCATTTTATTAGTAAGTCTGTATTATTTCTTTCAGAGTCTCTACTTGAATATTTCCTTGAAGGTTTTTTTTGTTTTGTTTTGTTTTGTTTTTAATTTTTAAGTTTGTTTTAATTAGTTATATGTGAAAGAGTGCACTTTGATATTGTATGGAGTATAATTTCTCATTCTTCTGGTTATACATGATGTAGAATCCATCTGTTATCCACACATAGGATAATAATGTCTGATTCATTCTACTCTCTTTCCTAACCCCTCCCTCACTTCACTCACCTCTACCTAATTTAAAGTAGCTCTACTCTTCCTTAGGTCTCACCTCATTGTATATTAGCATACACATATCAGAGAAAACATTCAGCATTTGGTTTTTCAAAAATGACTTATTTAGTTTAGCATGATATTCTCCAGCTCCATCCATTTACTAGCAAATGCCGTAATTTCATTCTTCTTTAATGCTGAAAAATAAATATTCCATCGTGTATACATACCACATTTTTAATCCATTCATCTGTTGAAAGGCACCTAGGTTGGTTCCATAGTTTAGCTGATGTGAATTGAGCTGCTATAAACATTGACATGGCTGCACCACTGTTATATGCTGATTTTAAGTCATTTGAGTATAAACCTAGGACTGGGAGAGCTTCGTCAAATAGTGGTTCCATTCCAAACTTTCTGAGGAATCTCCATACTGCTTTCCATAATGGTTGCACCAATTTGCATTCCCACCAGCAATGTATGAGTGTACCTTTTATCCCACATTGTCCCCAACGTTTATTGTTGTTTGTATTCTTGATTATTGCCATTCTGACTGGGGTGAGATGAAATCTCACTGTAGTTTTGATTTGCATTTCTCTAATTGCTAAAGATGTTGAATATTTTTTTCATTTATCTGTTGATCCATTGTATTTCTTCTTCTGTGAAGTGTATGTTCAGTTCCTTAGCCCATTTATTGATTGGGCTATTTGTTAATTCCTTACTCGAATCTGACCCAATTCTGCTACACAGTTGAATCTTAAGTTTTTTTTTGTTTTTTTTTTTTTTTTTAACTTTTCGTTCTTAGGTTATATCCACGATTTCCTGAACTCCCATTTACTCTTTAGTTTTTGAAAGTCTTGTCTTGCTGTTTTTGTACTGCTTCTTTCAGGGTTAGTCTACAGATGGTGTAAACCAAAGGAGACCTACAAGTGACCCTGTAGCAAACTCTGGTTTGTTGGATTTGGGTTATCTAAGGTTTTCTTGACTGACTTCTTTTAAGAAGGCGTGTACTTTCTTTTTTTCCTCCAGGTTCTACCGACTTTCTTTGCTTTCTCCAGACTGGTTTCATATTTTAATGCTATTGTCATAGGTGTGTCCATTTGCAATATCTCTTCTTAACTTCTCAAATGATTCATATTGAGATTACAGAACCCTAGATTCAGTGTCTTCCCCTCAAAAGGTTGACACAAGTGTCTGCTGCCTTCCGGCACTCCTTCACTATTACTAATGAGAAACCAGAACCTGATGTCAGTCTGTTTTCTTTTGTAAGTAATGCAAATTTCACTATCTCTCTGGTAGCTTTCCACTATCCCTGTGGTAAACTTTATCCATGGTGAGATAAAATTCTAGAAGTTCTCTCTCTTTGTGTCTGTCATTTTTCATTATTGAATCAGCATAGTTTAATCTAAAGACACTACTTTTCTTCAGATCCAGAAAATTCTATTGTATTTTGTTAGTTTTTCCCTCATTTCCCTGGGTCTATGAATCTTTGTACTGCATTCATACTAATTTATTTATTGACATAGTCTCTCATCACATATTTTGAATTTCTTTTTCTTTTGTACAGAATTTGAGAGATTTGACTATTTATTCAATCTCTTCAATGAAATTTTACTTCTTCTATTTCTGAAATATATTTTATTAAAAATTCCAAAATTTCAATAGAAAATTTCTCCAGATTCGCGTGGAAGAAGCTTAGGTGTTGTCTCTTCTTTCCATACAATACGAAACAAAGCTGAAATAAAGTGAAAACCATTGACTCTTCTTGGTTTCTTCCAGAGAACTGAGGTCACAAGACAAACTGTAGTCATAAAAAAATGAAGAGACAGACAGGTCACAACTTATAAGGGTTAAGATAACTTCTGAACTAGAACTGAGGTGAGAAATCTGAATGATAGTTGATGAATTCCTGAAAGTTTATTGTGAGTGAGTATGTGAGACAGAAACCCCAGGGCTCTGGGGAGCCCTCACACTCTCCTGAATTTTGTTTCTAGGAACCTAACCAGTAAAGATGAGAGAACACATCCCATCAACACTATGTCTGGAAAGAGAGGGCGAGATAGCCATTGTGAAATATTCCCAAGTATCCTGTTCTTCACAATGATGCTCTCAGGTAAAACTATTTTAGCAAAACCTAAACTACTGCCGTTTTAACAGGGACCAAGCTACCTAGAGAAAGAAAAACACTCAACTCCAGCTCCTTCTAGTCTTCCTGTCTAACTCAAAAGGTGGAGAGACTTAAAATCATTTGTGAAGGTCTTAGCCCAGGGACACAAGCTCACTAAAAACTGAAACCCCATCATAGGACTACCTGCTATCTTACCACTATATCAACAGAGCTCTTATATGATAATGGTAGGACAAAACAAAAAGAATTGGGAATCTCAGGTACTAATTAATAGAAAGTTTTGCAGAAAACTCAAAGACAGCAGGAAGATAAAACCAAGAACACCAGAGGAAATTTAAGCCTCTGATGCATTTATAGCAAATAGTAAACAGACTAAAACCTTAGCCGGAGAAGCAAAAAACCTTCACTGTGTTAGGGCCTACTTTGTTTAATTCCTTTAACTCAGTACATCATGTGTAAGCCAGAACAGACAAAAGGAGACAGAACAGATGTTTGAGGAGACAGAATAAGCATCAGTACAAGATAGAGAAATGGCAGAGATACTGAAAATTTTAGAACTAAAATTTAACAACTTTGACTAATATGCAAAGAAATCTAAATGAAGAAGGGGGCAAATGCAAGAGAGATAGCAAGAGATGGATATTATAAGAAAGAAACTGAGGAAAATGCTAGAAATCAAAAGTACCACAACAAGAATGAAAAGCGTCATCGACGGACTTTTATCTTTTTTTTATTTTTGTTTAATTTTTTTTAATTATATCTGTTTATTTTTAACATGAGAGATATAGTTTGTCTTTACAATTTTATTTTTGTTTACACATTTGTTTAAAATCAGTGAATTTCTAGGCCAGGTTCAGGGAACCCAAGGGTCTTTATAAGTACTTTATATTGTCTAGAACTAAGGTATGCTGCAAACATAGTCAGAAGTAAAATGGGAAATAACATCTTTTGGAAGATAGGCTTGGAAATTCTCCTCCAGTAAACTAAGGTGTTTCCTTTCTCTGGTAGCAGGGCCGATTGATACCTGGCTGCTAGGCCACCATTTACAGGAATAACCAAGAAAACAGGGTACAGTCCTCCTAAGAAAAACCAAGTCCACTCTGTGTCATGATACAGGTTTCAGAATGCAGTTCACCTGTACTCAAAGATAAACTCACAAAATCTTTGAAAGATGCATTCGCTGTCAAAAATGGGAGCGCTGCCATTGGTAAGCCAGCAGCTATTTGGGACTGTGTCACATGTAAGATGAGCTGAAAAAGACTGTTTGCTATGAGGCCACAGAAAACAGCACTGAGTCCAATATATGTGGATCCATGTTCAAGTAAATTCCTTTCTGCTTCTGGTAGTAGTTCAATTTTTCTGGCTATGATATCAAAAATTGAGTTTTCCCTGATGGTATTAACATGGTTTATGGTTTTCCATCTTGACTGTTGCTCCCTCCCAGCAGCTGGTGTTTCTCCAGTTCTTCCTCCAACACAACGGGGTTTAAGCTACAGTCTTTACTCCGCGACTCCTGGTGTAGCCATTTCCCACTGACCAAGCTTTTTTATTATTATTATTATTATTTTTTTTTTTTTTGAGATGCTGGGGATTGAACCCAGGGCTTTGCACATGTGAGGCAAGCACTCTGCTCACTGAGTTACATTCTCAGCCCTGGACTTTTAAACAAACTGGAAATAGCTGAGAAAAGTATTAGTGAACTTGATGAAATATTAAAAATTTAAATTAAATTAAATTTTCTTCTTTATTTTTTTTTAGTTATACACACACACACACACACACACACACATATAAAACATTAGGATTCATTTTGACATAATTATAAAACATGGAATATAATTTGTTCTAATTCAGTCCCTAATACTTTGTGTTCCCTTCTCCTCCTCCCTCCACCTGTTTCCATCCCTCTGTTCTACTGATCTTTCTGTTTACTTATTGTTGTTTTATTAATGTCTTAGGCATGCACATGATGGTGAAATTTGCTGTGGTATATTCATGTATATACATAGGAAAGCTAGGTCAAGAAAATAATGAAAAAAATACCAGAAAATAATCAAGAAATGTGTGACAATTCCAAAAATGTGTAACATAAGCATAAGGGGAAATTCCATAAGCAGAAAAACAATCAAAACACGGAACAGAAGAAACACTTGAAACAATAGTGACTGAGAATTTTTCAACATTAATGATAGGTACCAAACCATAGATCCAGGAAGTTCAGAGAACCATAATCAACATACAACTATTATTAGGCGTATTAAAATACAAACTGCAGAAAATTTCGAAAGCCAGGAACTTGTCTATAGAGGAACAAGGGTAAGAAGTACATTGGATTTTTCTTAAGACCAGACAAGCAAGAAGAGAGTGGAACAAATTTTTTTAATATGATAAAAGAAAAGATCCAACAGCTTAGAATTCTATATTCAGTGAAATTATCCTTTAAAAGTTCAGGGGAAATAAGACTCTCTCAGACAAATGAAAATTTATCAGATTTATTGCCAGTAGAACTACTTAATGATACATGCAAAAGAAAATTTTTCAGAATGAAGGAATCTATGTAGCTCAAAACCTTGGATCTACATAAAGTTTGAGGACAAGACATAAATGAAGATAGAATAAAATTAATTTCTCCTCAAGATATTAATTATTGACAAAATTTATTAATCATTAACACAACTTATTTAGTAGACCTATGGACCTGCTCAGATTGTAAATTTCTCCTTGTATGTTTTGAGGAATTGGTTCCTTTTATCTATGTTATCAAATGGTGGCTATAGAATTGTTTATATTATTCTTTTATTGTCCTTTTAAAAACTGTGAGATTGGTAGTGATGGTGTCTCTTTTATTTCTGATATTAGAAAGTTGAATATTCCCTTTTTCTTAATCTGGCTATCAGTTTATAGTTAAAATTCATCTCTTTGAAAGTTCAGATTTTGATTTCATTGATTTTTTTTGTTGATTTGTGTTATCAATTTCATTCACTTCTGCTCTAATTTTATTATTTGTTTTCTTTGGTTTACTTTTGGTTTCATTTGTTCATATATGTCTGTTTTCCTGGGGCAGATATAACATTATTGATTTTAGATTTCTCTTTTCCTCTTGGCATTCAATGCCATAAATTTCACTCTCAGGACTGCTTTCACTCTAACCCACAAATTTTGATGTCACCTTTTAATTTATTTCAATTCTTCTCAGAGTTCTTTAACCTAGAGGAGCAAGGATAAAAATTTAAGAATATGTTTAATTTAGAAGTATGTTTTTAATTTGTACTGGGGTTCTCCATTTATTTTTCTTTCATTAGGGTAAGTAGTTACCTGGAAATAGTCCACAATGCTATATAGTTATACATAGTATAAGTATAACATAAAACCACTGACAATGCTGAAACCACTAAGAGCACTCTACAAAAAAATCATAATAGGTTAAAAATTATGTATATTATCCACTGCTTTTAAATTTTAAAATTCTGAATTTTACATCCTTTTTTATTTGAATTTGTTCATTCATAGTAGTACTGTCTTCTTGACTCTAAGGATATAATTTAAGATTATTTCAAGCCTTTTTTCTGTTCTCTTAATATTTTATTAAGATTTTCTTCTTATTCTCACAATAATTTAGCAACAGTGGTGTTGTTCTCGTATCTTGTCCTCCGTGGCTGTCTGCTTATATTTATGAATGAAGGACTGCATCGATCACAGAAGGTTGCTCAGAACATCTTCTGCAAACGTGCAAGTCTACTCCTTCACCTTGAGTAAGCAAGTTGATTACAATCTCAACACACCTGGAGAAGTTTTGGTGGATTGAAAAATTCAGCCTGAGATGCACATCTGAGATGTGGGGAGGAAATCTGGGTACTTTGATCTCCATTCTGGATAAAATGAGGAAATAGTGACTCTGGGTGTCACCTTTGACATGTGGCAAATCTAACACTTCCTATGTGTAATTCACATCACCTTAACCTTAAGACCCCCCACAAACAGACTGTGGTGTGTGTGTGTGTGTGTGTGTGTGTGTGTGTGTGTGTGTGTTTGTGTGTGTGTGAAGACTTATGCAACTCATTGTCTTGCAATCCTTGATATTGAACTCCCTCTATTTCCATACATTCTTATTTTGCAACAAGGTTAGGTTCTCAATGTCATTTCAGAAGGGAGTAGCTTGCACCTCCTCTAACACTATTTCTTAGGCATACTCTGAATTGCACTGATGTATTTATAAATGATTCAAATGTTTTCCATGTTCTACATATTTGTCAGAACTTCTGACCTAATGCTGGATTACTTCCCTCTCTCGGATCTTTTATAAATACTTTGTACTTCTTTACCATTATTCTTGAACTTGAAGAATCACACAACCTTTCCACAAGCCTTAAACATATTAAATATCACCTATTTCTTTTAATGATAGCTTAATATTCCATTTAGTAAGGGTTCCATTTATTTATTTCATGATTTTATTTATTATCTTTTCACGTTCTGCTCATAAACAGGATATAATGAATTTATATTTTTGTTGTTCAAGTAGTATCTGCCTTCATTTAAATTACTTTCTTTGGACCAATTCCCAGAAGTAGGATTATCGAGTCAAAGGAGATATTTCTTTTTATGACTCAAATAGTTTTCCCAAGGAGTTATGCCAACTTACAATGACACCAATAATAAATGAGAATAATAGTTTCAACACACTTTTTCATGTTTGGTCTTTAAACTATTTTAAATATTTGCTTTCCTATGACTTTTAAACTTTCTCTTTATTAATTAGTTTGTTAAGCCACTAATTATTACTTTTGCCTGCCTAATTAGTAAAACAAATGGTTTTAAACAGTAATCCTTTTGATTTCTTTATTTTTAATTAAAGCAAGACTTCATTCACATTCTTTTGATTTTAGGGCATTAAAATTTAGCTAATGAATTAAGAAACATTAGTCCCTACATTATAATCAATAGTTCCACCTTTCTTTACTTCTCAACTAAATCCAGCACTCCATTTCCACTACTGATAAATTACTTTTTAACTGAGCAGCAGTGCCTATATAATTATAACAGTTATAGATGAACAACACACTGCTTGCTTTTAAAAGGTAAGAAATTCCTTTTAATAGTAATGAATTTTAGGAGCTTACCCACTATTGTTTTAATCCAACAACAACAAAAAATTGGTTAAAAAGGATTTCTTCAGGCATTGTTTGTAAATACAGTCATCTATATATTGGGAATTGGTTCCAAGACACCTATGGATATAAAAAATCTGTAAGATACTCAAGTTTCATATATAAAAAGTCATTGTATTGAACATAACCTGCATACCTCCTCCTTTGTACTTTAAATAACCTCTACATTAGGTAAAATATCTAATACAAAACCAATGTCATGAAATAGTTGCTTCATTGTATTCTTTAGGGAATAACTGCAAGAAAAAATATTTTGTGTGTGTTCAGTAAAGATGCAACTCTTTTCAAATATTTTTGATCCACTGTTGGTAGAATGTATGGATGTGAAACCTATTGGATATAAAGGGCCCACTGTATTTCGTACAATTTTCAAAAGAATCCTGTAAGGTATTTTCTTTCTTTTTTAAAATTTGTTCTTTTTAGTTATACATCATAGTTATACATGATATAATTTGATGTATTTATACAAACATGGAGTACATCTTATTCTAATTTTACTTAGTAGCAAATAAGAAACAACAAACTAGAAAGGCAGCTTGAATTTATTTATTAATTTATTTATTATTAATTTATTTATTATTTATTAATTTATTTTAGTAAGAGGACCCTTAGAATAAAAAGTGATAGTTTCTAACCATGGGTGAATAGAGAGAAATATGTAAATCATGCTGCATAGATAATAAAAAAAGTTTATAAATAATGAGCAATTGGGTCATTTTATAAAGTGTAATATCTATTTAACTCCTCATTTTAAGAAAACAATTTTGATCATATTTTAAAAAATTATGTTCAATGCATGCTTTAAGCCTTGAAGTTGTTTAATGAAAAATACTTACATGAAATGTATTTTGCTCAACGTAGTTGTAGAAATAAAAATCCTTCAAAAAAAAGTAAATGTGCCCAGGCAGAGTGGTGCATGTCTGTAACTCCAATGACTCAGGAGGCTGAGGCAGGAGGAATGTAAGTTCAAAACCAGCCTCAGCAACTTAGCGAGGCCTTACGCAACTCAGTGAGACCCTGTCTCTAAATAAAATACAAAAATAGGGCTGGGGATCTGGCTTAGTGCTTGAGTGCTCCTGAGTTCAATCCCTGGTACTCCCTCCCTGCAAAAAAAGAAGTAAATGTTTTTAAAAATTCAAATTATAAAATCAAAATTCTGAGAGTATCATGACTCATCTGTGTGATAAGCACACAAAGTTTCTGCATGGGCTACAGTTTTTTTCACCATTGTCTGATGGTAAATTTGGAGGAAGTTGATCTGCAAACACATGCATATGAAGTAATTCATGAATAAAACAGCCTCACAAACTGATGAATTCAGCTATCAGAATGTTAGGGGACAGACAGATGTAAATGGTGAAAACATGAGGTTGAGGAAACACTTCTATAAAGTGGATTCACTGTGCTGACTCACGCATGATTTCCTTTCCAAGAAGCAATTTACCTGCAGTCCTTCCTGGCTTATATGGACAGGACATATCACATTCCTCAGCAAACTACCTGTTATGTGCAGGAGAAATGCTGATAATGTTGGTGGGAGGAACCCAGATGACCCTGAGGTGGGACACTTGAGACCCTTTCTACAGACCAGATCCTGAAACTCAGAGAGATAAAGCTAATTCCTTATATCAATAAAATCTGTACGAATTTATGGTTAAGAATCAAATTAAAAACAGTTAGCATGAACCAAGGCCACCGAGAGTTGTCATGGAGTAGGGACTTGGAATTCCAAGATCATCTTGCTGTCAGTCAAAAATTGAGAGGTGGACCTGGGTGGAACTATCTGGAAATTTCTCTGACCCTAATAAAAATTAGAGTGCAGGAAAGGCACATTGTCCCTCTCCTCTATGAGGGGACCCATTCTCTCCTGTCCCCATTTCCTATCCCTTCAATAAACTCATGCCTGTTACTCTGAGCAATATGTCTGAAATCTTTCCGACTTGATCACAAACATCAGGGCTTGAAATTTCCTGAGAGGCCTCGGATCTGTAACAAGGAGACATTTTATCTTTTTAAAAAATATTTTTAAAATAGTACAGAGAGCTGAGGTTTAAGGATTGAGTAATAAATAGGAAACATTTATAAGGGAGTGGGATTTGTATCTTCAGATCCTTGCCTTTCACTTTCTTAAAGTAGAAAATAATTCAATTGACTACAAAACAGCAGTGACACGATTTTAGCTTACACCTAGAGGACTGATACGTGATGGTGATTCAGCATGCATGCTGCCCAAGAAATACACTCTTTTTGTTCACTTCTTCAGTATTTTTGGCTTTGCTGTAAATGTCATTATATTACCAAAGAAATCATTATATTATATTATCATTATATTACCGAAGAAATCAATACTAATATACAGACTCATCCATGACATATGATTACGATGAAGTGCAGGTGAGAATCATGTGCCCTCTGTGGAGTGATTTTAAGCATCTTGTCTTTGTAATGAGGTGGAAGCAGACTATTTTGATGATGATAAAGTCAATAATGGAGAACAAAATCAGACTGCACTCAAATGTGCTCACGCCACAACCCAAAACTGATAGAAATCCCCGCAAATCCTTTGCTGAACAGCAGCTGAGCAGAAGTTCTTGTGAAATATGCTATGATTGAAATGTGTCTCCCAAAGTTCACAAGTTGGAAACTTTGTCCCCAATTTATCTGTGTTAATAGGTGAAACTCAAGTGGAGAAGTTTGAGTCAGGGCCGCTGCACTCAGTAAAGGATTGACTGTGTTGCAGAAGGACGAGGTTCTTTGCTGTGGGAGTGGGCTCCTCTTGAAGGAAGAGTTCCACCCTCCTTTGGTATCTTTCACCCTCCCATTGTCCCTCCACCTTGGGACGAGAGAGCAAGAAGGCTCCTGTCAGATGCCACCCCTTGATCTTGGACTTCACAGTTTTCAGAACTGTGAGGCAATACATTTCTATTCTTTAAAAGAATTATGGACAAGTCAAAGAAGCTAGCTTTGATTTTATGGTTGCTGATGAGCTGTAAATTCCATCCCAAGGCCTCAGGATGCTCCATTGTGTGTAAATGTGGATGCTGATACATCTAGATCCATGTGGCTGCTGATACATCTAGATCCATGTGGCTGCTTGTGCATTCTCTCGTGTGCCAGTTCTCCTTTCAAAAATAAAGGAAAAAATAGCCCTTGACTGTTCAAAAGAAGCACATCTACATCCTGCTCTTATATTGTTTGAGACCCACATATAATCCAAGGGGAAAAAAAAAGCTTCCTGTTCAGCAACATATGGAAATGCTACATGGTTTCCAAGACAACCTTATAAGATAGATACTACTATAGCCCATTTTTCAGATGAGGAACATAAGATACACAGATTTTGAGTGGTTTGTTCAAGATGACACATTTGATCAAAAGGACATTAGAATTAAACCATGTCTAGATTTTAGAGTCAATGTTCTTAACCATTAAATAATATTGCCTCCTTAAGGTTTGAAAGTACCTACTTATCATAGGAGTTAGACATTGAAAGTGACTCAGTAAATGATAAAATAAATAAAAGTCAGTTACAAAGGAATATTCCTTAAGTTCTCAAAGATCCAAAGGGTGTTATGCCTTAAGGAATTCTTTCATACCTTTAGCATACTTTTTCTAGCAGTGCCAACTGAAGGTCGCTTAATTTAATACTCTTTGGGGACGTGTGCTGACAATGTGGTTTTCTCTCTTTTAGCAAACACAGAGATCATACATTTAAGAATTACATGAAAATCTGTAATTATTCTTCTGGCATGACCTTTCCTCTGCTCCCAAAGGGAGCTAGTAAAACCCTGATGGAATATGGAATGTTAAAGGAAAATAAGACATCACCGCTTCCCGCCAGAATTCTTGGTGTCCAGCTCACTGCAGTTATTACCAAAGCAGTTTCTCAGCCCTGAGGACATGCTAAATAGTGAGAACACGGTTGTGGGTCACACTGTTCCCATTTGTGATGGAGAGGAATAAAATTGTCATCACATAGAAGCTTCAAATTGAAACATGCTCATAAGCAATCAACATACTGATGTGTGAGACTCACTACCTGATCACACCCTTGGTCATCTATTGCAAAATCCTGGCAATATTTTTTTTCTTCATTGGAAAAGAAAAAGACATTATAAGGAATCTTTCAAATGCTGTCCTCTGAAATTTTTGAAAATGAATACACCTATTATTGCTCATTCTCTTTTTCAATCACCCCAAATCTGAAAACTATACATATGCAAAGATTTTAAAAGAAAATTTTCAAAATAAGCCAATTATTGTTCGTTCCACATTAGATGAGAAAAATGTCTATTATTTATCTTGATAAGTCAACTTCCTGACAGAATATATAACTTAGGTATTACCAAATCCTTCCTCCTGTGACCTTATTTAAATTCAACCTCCATCCTTAGAGTTTAACCTGGTTTCACTTCTGCATGCAATCTTTACTATAGCAAATGCTCTCTAATGTCTGTGCTTTCCTCAGAGGTCCAGACAGGCTTCATGGAGCTAAATACATTTGGAATGTGGTTGGGATGCCATGCATGTGTTTCCAAATCAACTTTTCATTGCAAAAATGCATTGCATTAGTTGGGTTACATCACTGTTGCATCTAGTATAGCAATAAGGTACCCAATAGGTACATATTAGCTTATAAAATGCACCAACATTTTTCCAGGAAGGACTAAAAAGCTAATAACCGTGTCCTATAAAATCTCCAATTGACACTTTGAAAAGTGTAGTGTTTTACTGCTGTATCAGCTTAGCCTAAGGTAGAGAGGTGAAGATATTTGAATTATGGACTTAGTTTCACGTCTCTATAGACACTTAAAAAATTGGAGTTTTAATCCAGAAAATTCATATTGTATATATTCTAACACTATTTTGTTTTTGTATGCTCTTTCTGGACTCTTGATGAGTCCAGGAGAAAGGAAGAAATACCCAAATATATCTCAATGCTTTGTAGGATAAGAAGGAGGCTGATACAGCAAGGGATCTTTTACAACAATCTATGATTCTTCACTTTTTTTGACTCCTGCCCCAACCCAAAATCTATGTAAAAACACATGCCAGTTATAGGAGAATTTGAATTATCTTTAATGGAGTGAACAACGGTGTAGATCTTACGGAGTATGTGTCTCTAACTTCTTTGTGTTTCTTTTAATGCTTCATTTGCCTATTTAGGGTAACTATTTTGAAGAATATCAACTCATGCCTTGTCCCAATAACAAAAAATAAGCTATTTCATAGTACTTGCAAAGTCAGGTAATTGATTCCAAAGGGAATTCAGGGGTTAGAACTGCAATTTCCTCTAAAGGAGCTCTCATGTTTGGAATCTTTAGTAGCTAGCTGCCTCTATGTTATTAACAACCCTACTTATATTTGACAGACAAGTAATAATGTGGCCATCTATCTACAAGACAGCAGAGCTGAATATATTTCAAACTTTATAAATGAATTTTAAAAGCCCTACAGACAAAGTTCATTAAAGTAAAGAAAGAAAATTTGGTAAATGGAGTCTTGATTTTATTGATGAATAAATCTTTACTTTCTACAACTGCTAATAAGCCAGTGGAAAGTAAAATAAATAAGCATTTCCTGTATATTGAAGGCAGTCCTCTTTAAACAAGTGTGTGTAGAATACTTTTAGGATGTTTTCAGTGGTATCACTCATGGCTGGTTGTGAGTGATTCACAGGGTCTTGTTTGGCCATGTCAGCCCTGGAAGGAAGGGCTCTGATATTCCACATATAAAATCCCAAGAGGACCCTCCACAATTCATGGTAGGCCCTTCTTACTACATAAGGATGTTCAAGTTCAGTAGAGTATTATATGAGCATCTCACCTTGACCAAATCAAGTTGAATATTCTACATCTGATGTTTATGTTATGATAACAAACTGATTAATTGCTAAACACAGATTTTTCTTGGTATGATGAAAAATTGCCCTTTTGTAGAAGAAATTATCTTTCTCATACAAAACAGCTTTGATAATATCTTCACTTTAAGAGTTTTCAGTTCTTGAATACTTGCCCATGAGACAGTTGGACTGTTGGTCCCTGGTCACATATCTCACCTAAATGTGGGAGGTTCTTCTCTAATAACCAAGTCCCAAGTTTTATTGTCAACTTATCTCCCAGAATGGCTCCACATTTAGGGAAAGCTTTCATTTTAGTAAAAGTGTATGGCCCTACCAAGGATGTTGTTGGCATAATGGGGTTTTATAAAGATACTGTTTTCTTGCATGTATGAATACTCTAATGAGATTCATTAAAATGCTTAGTAAGAGGATCAAGAACAAAAATGGGCAGAAATTAACTTTGGTTTTAAAGACTTTGAGGGCCCTGAAACCAGCTTAGGAAAAACTAAGTTGTAAGACACTTTCATATCCATACCCATAGTAACTAGCAATAATAGGTTCTAAAAACTACTCAGTGAATAGCACCTATAGATGTCTCATAACCAGGCTCAGATTTCTGTGGGCACACAGATAATTTACTGGAGACTACTTTTGAGGACATTCTAGCCATCTGAAAACAGAGCAATTTCTGACAAAGCACTTGTTGACAGATATTCTGATATCAGGAAAGATATTATCCATCTAAAGGGTAAAAGGTTTACCCTCAGTCTCTATAACATCATTCATTCAATCATTCATTTATCATTGATTGCTTACTACACCCCTGGTCCTTGAGACTTTGGGACATTGATACTTAATGATGAAAAAGGCACTAATCCTGCTTCCATGAAATTTAACTTTTCAAAATACACAGTAGGAAAACATCCACCCAGGAATTTACTTTCCCTCTTCAATATCTACATAGATCAACAAGAGCAATTTTTTCCTCAAATATATTTGAACATCATTTTATTGTCAATAAACAATGAATATCTATGATGCACTAAAATCTGTATCACTGTCAAATGTGAATGTTTAAGCATAAAGATATGGATGCTGACTACCAAGAATTTATAATCTAATTGGGAGACAAGGTAAATTGAATGGAAAAAAAATTGAGGGACCATATAATTATATTGAGTAGTGACAAATTGATTCTGTTATGACGCAGTCAGCTAAACAAGAAAGAGTTTGGGCTGTGAGTTGAACTGGGCAAAATGGTAACACAGGGCCTTTGGGGGCATTCTAACCAGGTGAGAAATCTGATTTAGTGTCAGGGATGGAAGCAAAACTCATACTCCAGTTAGTGTTGCTACCAGTAGATATTTTTGCATACTGAGTGCCTCTGAAATGCTCCAAGAGCAAGATCCTGGCTTTATGGGAAAAAATACAGGTCTATGGTTCACTAATGTTCCTTCAGTAAGATGAGAGCTATAGACATCATATTACCAATCAGGGAAGTAATCTGCAGATAGGGTCCAGAATTTCTCAGAAAGTAGGTGGATGATCTGAAAGCCAAACAGGCCTAAGGAGCAAGTGAAGCTCTGTTGTTTCCTCTTGACTACATGATGAATCTGTGGTGAAGTCAAGCCCTCCAGTGAAATGCACCACATGCCACAAAGGGGAAGGACCGAGAAAAAGCCAGGAAACAGACTCCTAAACACTCTGGAGCAATCGTTCTAGGTTATGGTGGGAAAACGTACACAAAGGTGGGAATGTGCTGTTCCCTGTGCAACACATGGTCAGTCACAGTGACTTGGAGCAGCCCCCTGAACACTGACCAGTGCTGGTCCCAGGGGCTGGAGATTCATCAAAAGGACAGGGATCAGTGGTGGCAAAGGGTGTCAGGAAATGTTTCTGGGCTGTACCATGTTCTTCTTAGTGGTGAAAGATGTGAAGGACTTGGGTAGAAAATGAACAGAGAGGTAAATTCAAAGCAAGAGGCACACGTTTTAAGGTTTAGAATGAGCCATGACATAACCAGATCAAGGAGGGACACAAACGTCCCACAGCTGATTGAGGATCTAACAATTCCAAGGTTGCACCTACTAATACCCATCATCAGAAAATGTCACGAAAAATTCTCTAATATTTTAATCTGCTAGGAAATGCTTGTTACCATTTTACATCTTTGATTATTTCATTCGCAGTAATGTCTTGGAATGATATTTTTAAATTAGTTCAACTACAAGTCACATGCTATTTATTTAAAATCCATTTTCAAAATTCTTTTAAAAGTAATTACAGGAAATTATCTGCCTTTGTATCTTGCTGGCTGACACATCATATAAATCATCCAATGTGTCACTTCTGATAAAGCCCATGTAATCATATTATATGACAGGAACTGCCTGTCATAAATAGACATGATAACCTAATTTGGAAAACTCAGACAAATACAATTTCTTTTAAACTTTAGTTCAAAAACACTGGCATGACTCTACAGAACACTGGCATATTGATATGACTTTGAAGAATATATGTAACATTTTCTTCTTTAAAATTTGAAAGCTATTTTCGTTTCACACTTCACATATAAGCTCATAAAAATGTATTATATAAAATATTTATAACAAAAGTTAAACAAAGAGAATGATATAATTAGTAAGCTCAATTTTTTCTTGGTACCCTAATTAGAGTCTTTGAAGTGCAGAGTATTTACAGGAGTCTCTTCCCTTAACAGGAAGTTTAGCCAGTGAGGACTGAGGATGCAGCTCAGTGGTGGAGCATCTGCCTAGCATGTGTGAGGCCCTGGTTTGATGTCCAGTACTGAAAAGAAAAAAAAAAAAAAAAAAAAAAAAAGGGTAAGTCAATGATTTTACATTGAGAAAACCATGGTCCACATTAGAGAGAGGGAAGATAGGTTCAAAATTGTGTCTTTGTGGGTGTGGCTTCTGAACTTTAAACTTCACAAGCAGTAAGTATGCCACAAGGCAAAAGCTGTACCTCTTGCATGCACAGAGAATTGTTCAGAGAACTTGATGTGCTGAAGGCAGAATGAGATTGGGTCTCAGCTCCTAATATCAGAGGCTGACACCTGGGAGTCACGTACTGAAGCTGTAATCACAGTGCAGACATTGAGCATCTGGCAAAGTGTGGCTCAGCTCACCTCTGACTATTGTGCTAAGTTGTCAGATCACTCCACTTTTCCAGGTGCCATCCGGGAGACCTGGGAAAACTATAGAAAGCTGATGTGGCTTGGATCCTTGCTGTCTATTCCTCACTGCCTTTATTCCTCAAACCCAGTGAAACTGTGAAGTGAATTCTAATAGACTATACTAAGATGGCTATATAATCACCGACTGAGGGCCACATAATAAGGAATTTGTCAAACATATGATGCTTTGTAATGTGTGTGTGTGTGTGTGTGTGTGTGTGTGTGTGTGTGTGTGATTTCACCTGCCATGTTCTTTCTCCTTTGCTTGCGATTCAATTTATTTTATCCTGGAGTATGAAATGAGTGAAGTTTCACCCACAATGTAAGGATACACTCAAACTCACACTGTGTCGACTAATTTATCCATACCATGGCTATTAATCTGGAGAGGTGCATTAATTATGTAAATGCAGCATTATATGATAGGAAAAAAATTATAATTTATGTTTCCAAAAGATTGAGCTTTTTTTTTTAGCAAATTTGTGAATGAAGAACTTCCTTCCATTTTTCTTTCCACAGAAATGAAAAAAAAAAAACTCAGTAGCTCTGAAGAGTAAATCAGAAGGAGAGCAAAGTAAAGAATACAAGTATATGCCATAATTGTATTCTTCTTTATGACTGAATAATATTCAATTGTGTATATATATCACATTTTTTAATCAATTCATCTGTTGAAGGCATCCAGGTTGGTTTCATAGTTTAGCTATTGTGAATTGAGCTGCTATAAACATTGATGCTGCTGCATCACTGTAACATGCTGATTTTAAGTCATTTAAACTGAGGAGTGGGATAGCTTAGTCAAATGGTGGTTCCATTTCAAGTTTTCTGAGAACTCTCCATACTGCTTTCCAGAGTGACTAAACCAATTTACAACCCCACCAGCAATGTATGAGTGTACATGTTTCCCCACATCCTTGCCAACATCTATTGTTGCTTGTATTCTTGATAATAAACATTTTAATTGGGGTGAGATGGAATCTTAGGGTAGTTTTTATTTGCATTCCTCTTATTACTAGAGATGTTGAACATTTTTTTCATGTATTTGTTGATTACTTGTAGATCGTCTGTGAAGTGTCTGCTCATTTCCTTAGCCCATTTATTGATTGGGTTATTTGTATTATTGGTGCAAAGTTTTTTGGGTTCTTTATAGATTCTGGAGATTAGTGCTCTATCTGAAGTGTGTGTGGCAAAGATTTTCTCCCACTCTGTAGCTCTCTCTTCACATCACTGATTATTTCCTTTGCCGAGAAAAAGCTTTGTAGTTTGAATCTATCCCAATTATTGATTCCTGCTTTTATTTCTTGTGCTTTGGGAGTCATGTTAAGAAAGTCTGGTCCTAAGCCTACGTGATGAAGATTTGGACCTACTTTGTCTTCTATTAGGTGCAGGATCTCTGCTCTGATTCCTAGATCCTTGATCTATTTTGAGTTGAGTTTTGTGCAAGGTGAGAGATAGGGCTTTAGTTTCATTTGCTGCATATGGATTTCCAGTTTTGCCAGCATGATTTGTTGAAGAGGCTACCTTTTCTCCATTGTATGCTTTTCGCACATTTGTTTAGTATGAAATAACTGTATTTATGTGGGTTTGTCTCTGTCCTCTATTCTGTACCATTGGTCTACCTATTTTGGTGACAATACCATGCTGTTTTTCTTTCTATTGTTCTGTAGTATAGTGAAGGTCTGGTATTATGATAACACCTGCTTCACTCTTCCTGCTAAGGATTGCTTTAGCTATTCTGGGCCTCTTATTCTTCCAAATGAATTTCATGATTGCTTTCTCTGTTTCTATGAGGTACAACATTGGTATTTTAATTGGAATTTTATTGAATTTATATAGTACTTTTGATAGTATGGCTATTTTGACAATATTAATTTTGCCTATCCAAGAACATGGGAGATCTTTCCATCTTCTAAGACCTTCTTTAATTTTTTTCTTTAATAGAAGAATAAAATTATGGCAGTTGCAGGTAAATGGATGGAGTTGGAGAATATCATGCTAAGTGAAATAAGGCAAAACTAAAGGCTGAATGATTTCTCTGATAAGTGGATGATGATACATAACAGGGGGTAAGGGCAGAACTGAAGAAGGATGGATTGTGTAGAGGGAAAATAGGGGTGGGGAGGGGTGGAGGGAAGGAATAGAATGAGACCAATATCATTACCCTATATTCATGTATGATTACACAAATGGTGTAACTCTACTTCCTATATAACCAGAGAAAGGATAATTGTGTATGATGAATCAAAAAATAAAATAAAATAAAATAAAACACAATAGGGCACAACTAGAACTAAATTATTTGTTTTAGAAACTCTGTATTTAAATCCACATTTTAAGTGCTATTAATTCTTTAATAATATTCTATATTAAAATATGTTGAAGTAGTTCAGATTTGACATGTCTCCTGTAATAACAAAATACAAACAGTAACACTGACATAAATAATCACAAACACTTGAAGCATTTCTAAAAGTGATGAGTGTTCTAGGAAAAAAAATAGTTGATATTCTATATCTTTTTGGTGTTACTGTTCTGAGTCACTGTCTCCCAATATGTTTTAGTCAAAGAACAAGGAGAAAACCATAGTATGTTTGTTTTGATTAGTTTAACAAATGTATATTAACAATCTGTGGGGTTTCAGATGTGTTCTGACACTTTATATCTGGCAATAAACAAAAGAAAAAATAAAATATATCATCTCATTTAATTCTCAATAAAAGCCCATATTAAAAAAAAAAGAATATAAGTAGGATGTTTGCTATCCACAAAGCATTCAGCATTCCCTGCTGTTTCCAGTTCATTGAGGGTGTTTTTTTTTTTTTTTTTTTTTTTTTTTTTTCCTAAACCAATGGACATTTTGAGTGATAAGGTACTTCTTAGAAATATTTATATGAAATTTTCTTCTCACAGTTGATTTAATCTGCTATTAAACAAAATTAGTTATCTATAAAATTTGCCTTAAGTGAGTGACTTATATGTCTATAACAGAAAAATTCAGCTTTTAAATTTGAAACCTAATAAAATTAACTGACAAAAACCCCCAAGACAATTGGTATTCTTATAATTGATGATCTATTTATTTAGTAGAAAAAGAAATGACTAGCTTTGGGACTAGAAAAAGAAGTATAAAGAACAAAATGATTGTGGTATGTGTACAACACAGCAGATAGTGAAGTTCAAAAATCTAGTATATCTGAATATTCCTGATTCTTAAAAAGATGTTCTGTGAAGCAACAATGGTTCATGTGTATTCACGACCTAGAAAGTTTTTCTAGAGAAAGCATTTTTCAAGAGCACACACTTTGTACCATCATTTAAACCTTTATTTTAGAGTTCCAGTAAATGCAATAAGGCAAGAAAAATTAAATTCAAATATTAGAAAGGAGATATAATAAATCTATTTTGATCTCTCTCCTTCCAACATCTCCTTCATAAACATTTACCTTCACTGACACCCTGACTTATCCTGACCTTGATATAGATCCTGATCTTCACTATAGCTTACTGATGGTGTTAGACATCTGCCTCAATAGTAGCCCACCCCAAACATGTGGCTTAGGTGACTTTGCCAAACAATGAATGAGCCAATCACATTCACATCCCAAGAAAATAGAGTGGATTTTGTTCACTAAGAGTGGAGAGTGGTAAGAGGAAATGATAGAAGGGAGCATTTGATGAAAAGAAAAAGCAGAGAAAAAGTGGAAATGCCCTTCCAGAAAGCAGCCCTTGTTTGATGTTTTCCACTTATCATGGGAAATGTCTCTGGTTTGATTTTTGTTTTTATATTCCTGTGAGCCTTCTCAATAATCTTTTTATAGGAAATTGTCAACCTCTGTTGCTTGAAGCTGATAAAGCTCTCGAAATCCAAGGTAGTTAAAAATATTAAAATCATCAGCAGTCACTGAGTGTCAAGGTCACAGTGTTGCGGACGTTCCTCATTTCCTCACACAATACCTGTCTCCTCACAATTATTGAGGATATAGCTATCATGAAAATAGTTAGTAAAGGGATAAGATCTGCATTAAGGCAGAGCATAAATTGGTCATAAACTGAACAATCACAACCAGAGTGGGGATTCAAACACAATCATTATGACTGTGTAGCCCATGTGTAGCTACTTGGAGAGTTAACGCTTCCATGCTGTTGAGGTGACAAGCTAGAGAACTGAAGAGGATAAATAACGAAACTATTAAAACTACTGCAGTTCCTTCATGCTAAGTTTCAATCAATTCAAATATTTAAAACTCTCTAATAATAGTATTTATGGAGAACTGAAACACTGCAAATGTCTTACACTTTGTCTTAGGAGATGACACAATTTTTATTCATACTGTCTTCTGAAATACACAATCAATATTTGGGACTCAGCCTGGGATTCTTGTGAATAATGTCTTTAGGGTTAATAGTGTAGTTTCCAAGATTAGTTAAAAGATTGGGGTTCGTCTAAACTATCATTGGTGATCAAAATTATGGTTTTATTTGTTTTTTCTTTAATTAAAATGCATAAGGATAAAATTAATAAATGTTTACTTGGAAGACATAAAAAATTCTAGAAAGATATTGAGCAGTCAGTGATGGCATCTCACAATGAATGAATCTGTTACAACAACCTTTCTGAATTTAATAATTGTGTGATCTATCAGAGATATTTGGAAGTCAGTACTACATTAACTTAGTATGCAGAAGCATTGTCTGTATGCATGGTAAGTTTTTGTCTCAATATTTTATCATGTGTTATCATTTCACAGACAAGTGACACTGTTTGATCCAAATTTAATTTAAATTCCAACTGCATCCTATACTACCAGCACAAATAGCTCATGTGACGGCCAAATGAACAAGGCTTCTACACCCAGATGAAAGCGATGTACCGGCAATGACAGCTCTGCCATGACTTCTCTTCCAACGACAGCTGTAGAGAGCACATTTTTTCTGACATTGATTATAAACCATGCCTTGATTTCAGCGACATTAGAATGTGAGGAACTGTCCATTTAAAAATGATAAAAATGGTGATGAGACAGTTCAGTAAAGTGGTCAGGCACAATAAGCATTAAAAAATGTGTGTTTTTCTTGTATGATTGCAATAAAAATATTATTATTTTTTGTGGCAGTTAGAAGCCATATTGGAAAATACTACACTACTTTAATATTTATGCTATTATAACCACAGTTTCATGATCACAAAATTAACCTTGAAATAAAGTAACCAAACAACTTCCTGTTGTGATAAGAAAAATAGCATCCTCTGAGTCCTCTCCTTCTGCCAGGATCTCCTCCTGCCAAATGGTGTCATCTCCTCATCTCTCTTAATCCCCAGAACTCATGCAGGGGTGCATCTCTTAGGAGAAAAATAAGAAAACTCAGCTTTAAAAAGAAGTTACCAGGGGATGAAAAACCATAAACTTATTGAAAAGCAAGATTGGGATTTGTTGTTGTGGTTGTTAAGTGGAGACACTCAAATCTAGTTCTTCTTAATTCTGAGGTATAAGCAAGTTCTCCATAATATGTTGTTTCAATAAAAGATCTGTTCCACATTTTTTATTGGTACATTACAGAGGCATGTATTGATAGGATTTATTGCTACATATTCGTGCATGCACACAATTTAACAATATAATCTGGTCAATATAATTCCCCAGCATTTCCCCTCCTTTCCAGCCTCCCATCTATAGGTACCGTTCTTCTACTGATCTCCGTTTGATTTTTCAGAGATCCATCCCCACCTTTGTTTCCCTCTTTTGTGCCCTAGCTTCTGCAAATGAGAGAAAACATACTGCCTTCCACCTTCTCGGTTGACTTACTTTACTTAACATGGTGGTCCCTAGTTCCATCCATAATAAAAATATTTTATCTCAGAAAAAACAACCAGAAGAATTTTTGCTTTTTTTTTTTTTATCCATCAAAAGTTAACAAAGGACCTATTACTTGCTAGAAGTTTTCTTCTTGCTTGAACTTCTTAGTTGTTATAAGGAAAAATATCAAAGTATATGAGATCCTATTTCAATATTTTTCACATAGTTCTCTGAAACATGGTCAAAAAAATCAGAACTTTTTGAGACTATGAACAGAATCAAAAGCCAATAAAAAACTTCTATATTTTCCTGTCCTCAAATTAAGAAGTGTTCCAGTTCCAGTTGAAAAACATGTTCTGAATTGGTTCATCCTTTTCTAATCTCCACGGTGACATGTATCCAAGGCAACCAAAACAACACCATATGGAATCCATCCAGGACAATGCAGTCTTTAAGTGAAGATAATGTACAAATATCAAAACAGAAAACTGATGAGGCAATGGAAACTATTTTTTTAAAGTTCTTTTAAATTAAATTTTAAAAGTTCCAGAGACTGCCTTTCTTTTTGTTTGAATGAGAAATTCCATTAAATCCTTCATATCAGCATTACAGAATTTCTATAATTTATTCCTCAGTTTTATCTCATTCTCAAAATGTGTAATATTGATTTCCATATTTACACACTGGATTTGAAAGTAAAGCCATGTTAAAAAAAAAAAAAAACAAAAAACACTGAATTAGGAATCTAATAAGCACAGGATATCACAGCTCCAGGGGTTAGAGGGAGAGGCCAAGGTTTTCTGTTTTATCCACCTGCTAGCACGTCCTTGAACATCTTGTCCAAGTTAAATCTTTAGCAAAATGTCTTCTTTTTCATCATGATTGGCTGTCACTTTTGATAATTGCTAGAGTGATTATAAGTCTAAACTTTCAGTAGAACTCAGACACATCCTAACCAGAAACATCAACACCACCTTTATAGGTCAAGTAAAGGCTCTTTTATTATTTTTGTCACACCACAAACTTTAATCCTGAGTCTGTGAAAGCCTTCAAAGAGTAGAATTTCTGTACGATCTTACTGATCTCATGACCTGCCCCTCACAGTCCACTGGTGATATTTCTTGGAAGCAGAGTGCTTAGAGGTTAGTAAAAGCTCATCAGCTGAATGAGAAGCAAGTGAAAGAAATTTGACAGAGTGCAGGTGGGATGTCCCACCCAGCAAACGCTGAGTGAGTCTGGGCTGCTGTGATATCACAGAGGTGTTCTCTCAGAGTCATGAGATTTCATCTTCATCAGGACCTGCCCACCACTGAACGCACAATGAACTGCCATTCATTACTGTGGACATCCTCTTGTGTGAAATTGGTGAGATGTAATCCAACCTGTAGAGGACAGCTGTCTATGGCATTAAAAAATACTATCTCAGTAACTATTGTTATTATACAAACCATTCATATAATGACTTCATTATATGAACGAGAAACAAATGTTCAACCTCTGTGAAAATCATTCGAGAGGATTGCTAAGGCTGCACCTGTACGGTGATAAGACCTTTTCAGATAATCGCTAAATGCCACTGATCAGTTTTATTGCTTCTGTCCAGGATTTCTCCTGTCTCTGAGAATAAAAACCAGAAATATTTATGAATTTCGTAACTATTTCTAAGCACTTGCTGTATGCCAAACAGAAAATGCCCTGGGTACCCTTGATTGCATCACAGATCTCTGCCCCTGTTGAACTTACTTTTGGGTAAAGAGAGACAGAAACCAATGAAGAAACAAAATTAGAAATTATATAGTAACTTAAAAGATGAGAAGTGCTACCTCCTCTCCCCCCAACCAAAAAAAAAAAAAAAAAAAGACCACATAAACATTGGTGAAAATAAAGGATTTAGAAATACAAGAAGTTGGTGTGGTAGGAATATTGCAATACATATATAGGGTTGAATGGGTGGGTTTTAAATCTCTTTAATAAAAGCAGAATCTCCAAGCAAAATGTAAAGATTTTAAATTTCATGCAATGACATGCAATGAGAAATTAAAACTGGGTTCTGTCTATCCCCCATGTCCAAACTCTGCATCCTTCTACAGGAAAATTCTGATTTCATTAGCATTGCATAGAGAGGCAAAAAGAGAACAGAATTCTATGCACTATCAACAGAGATCTGCTCTGTTGTCTTAATATCTTTCTTACAAAGTAACTTTCTTTCATCTTATACACGTCATAGCTGTATATATGTACATATATGTACATATATACAATATGAGCTTTATGCTCATATTGGCTCTCTTGGCCCCCAAGCTCACCTCCTGCAGAAGTGAATGCCAAGGAATAGCACACACATGGTGTTCTCTATTGCTCCTGAGAACCCGTTATGTAAGACAGGGGCTACTGGAAAGCCTGCCTGTTCTCTCTGGAAGTAGACTTTATCTTTAGTACTTTGAAATGTAAGTAAATCTCTGGAGAAAGGAGAAAGAGGTCTTTATCTTTGTTTTCTGAAATTTGGATAAATCTAAGCAAATTCCTATTAATGCCTAATCATGAAAAGACATATGAGAGTGTCTTTGACAATTATCTCTCAAGCCAAGACTGCTGTTTGGTAAATATTCTCTTTCAGTCACTGATCCATCTCACCAACAAGAGTAGGACCAAAGCATATATGTACTGCAATTTCTTTATTGATTTTTCTGTTGATGGGCATTTATTTTCAAATCTGTGCTATTGTGAATAATGCTATGAAGCAGGGGATACAGATATTTCTTTGAGATACTGAGTTCGTTTACTTTGTATATAAATCCAGAAGTTGGGTTGATGGACAATATGATAGTTTTCATTTTTAATTTTTGAGGAAACTCCATACTATTTTCCATAGTGCTTATATTTATAGCTTGAATATATTCAATCCTTACTTGTCTATTAAAGACTTCAAAAAACAATAGGGCCAATCTACTGGGTTTATCTGATTTAGCATTTAACCAATGCATAATCAATAAGATTACAAGAGGATTACCAAAAGATATAGACATTAGGGTTAATAAATATGCATTGTATGAAACAAAAAAAAATGCTCAATCTTTTGTTGAACTGAGTTGATACTATTCCTTGTAAGGAGTATATCTTTTAACATTTCTTACACTTATGTAAAAGTGAAATTTTTATGAAAGTGAACTTTATACATTTTTCACAACATCCTGTGGATTATCTCAACCTATTTACAGAGAGATTGCTTATATTAAATAGTTTTAGACTGTAAGGAAGGCAAAGAAATCCACAAATTCATTCCAAAAATATTTATTAAGTGCTTGTAATGTGCTTAGAGCATTATAAATCAAGTGATTTATATTGGCTACTTATAACCCTAGCTTAGTTATAAATAGTGATAGAAGCAATAAAAGAAACAAATCTATGCATTATAACGCTGTCATTCAAGCCCCTCAAAACCCTCACACAAAAATATCCTTCTCTTTGTCTCTAGCATATCTTCGTCTGGCCTTACCTGAAAGATGTAATGTTTATCCATATCTTTATGCTCAGCAATTTTATTTGATTCATAAAAACATATAAACCTTAAAAATCATTTTAATGGCTGCTCATTGTTTTGAGAATCAGGTGCAAACTTCCTCTCCTGATAGAGTAAATCATTCCATTTTTCTCCTCCACTCATTTTCCCAGTGTAGTCCCCTAATCTGGATCCCATCCACTTCCTCAGTTCTGGAGATCTGATGTGTTGTTCCATGCCCCTCTGTTTTGCAAATAACTTTCCTCTGCTCAGAATACTTATTTCCTCCCCAAAGGATGTGAAGGTTCTGTTTCTTACTCCAAAGAGACTTTAACTGTCATTGTCTTTGACTTTTCCCAGGACCCTATTGCACTATTTCCCAGGACTGCACAATTTCTGATTCATTGTACCTTAAACTTTCATGTAGATTGCACTTAAGTCAATGTATTACAGCTATTTTTTTCCAATTTTATTTCATTTACTATTTTCCCTATTTTAAATGTATAGTTCAGTGTTATTAAACACATTCACAATGTTGCTCAGTCATGAGCACCGTGTATCTCTGTAACTCTTTTCATCTTGTAAAATTGAAACTCTTATGTTCATTACACAGCAATTCCCTACTTTTTATATCTGTGATTTTGACTATTCTTAAGTATCTCATCTAAGTGGAATCATTCAATATTTGTCATTCTACAATTGTTTTATTTCACATAACATTGTGTCTTTAAGGTTCATCCATCCCCTAGCATGTGTCCAAATTTTCTTCCATTTTAGACTGAATAATATTAAATTGCATACTTATTTTGTATTTTGCTTACTCATTCATTGGTCAACAGATATGTGGGTTTCTTTCATATTTTAGCTATTATATATAATACTACTATGAACTTGGGAGTACAATGTCTCTTCAAGACCCTGTTTTCCTTTCTTTTGGATATATACTTAGAATTGGAATTGCAAAATAATATAACAATTCTTTTTTTAGCCCTCTGAAGGAACCCCACATTGTTTTCCAAAGTGGTGTATATTTTACATTCCCACCAACAGCATATAAATTCTTCTTGTTAGTAATTATCTCAATGGTTATAGGTTGTTATCTTATTGTAGTTTCGATTTGATTTCCCTAATGGTTAGTGATGTTGAGCAAATTTCATGTGCTTATTGGACACTTTTTATATTTTCTTTTGAGAAATCTCCATTCAAGTCTTTTGTCCATATTTGAAAGAAGATTTTTACTGTTGTTGTTGAATGATGACTATTTTTTAAAGATTTATTTCCTTTCCTAGAATAGATTTATTTCCTTTCCCTAGAATATATTGGAAGCAAGGACTATATTTTATCTGTTCATGTATCTCCATGACCAACATGGTTACTTGTGCTTAAATAATCCATGAGTGTTTATTAAAATAACAAACAGGATGCAGTACATGAGCAAGATCAAAAGGACAGGAATCCCTCTGGATTTTCGGTGTAGAATCACATACTTGCAGCCCTGTTCACCTTGAGGTGGTTATGAAATGTAGGAATAAATGTCTCTTCTGTCAGACACCATATCTGAGGCTTCTTTTTGGTGAAGCCCATTTCTCAGTGAATTCAGGAGTAGTCTCCTTGGAATGCATGTCAAGTTTTTGTGTAACATTGGTTACACAATGGTTCCAGTGATATTTCCTACCACACAAGATAACTTGTTTTAATGTGGGGAAATTAAGTATCAGAAACTATTAATTTATAGTTGTTATGCCTCCTTGTTATTTCCACCAATTAGTTCAGTTTCATAGTCCAAAGCTACATTATGTGGTAACAACACACTCTTATTATGAAGAACACCACCATCTATCCTACCTTTTCTAGACCATTTCATCATGGGACTCTGAGTTATTTTCCCCATAACACATTTCTTAGGCAATGTTTGCTTTCACGACTCATTCAAGATGTGTGTTTCACTGTTTGTTAATATCTATTGCTACTGTTACTTTCTGAAACTGATATAAACATCGACTGAATTGTGCCCAGGAATGGATAATAATATGTTCACATATAATATTTTGTATTTTTTTCATTCATTCAAGATGTTTTTGGTTCCCATTAAATGCTTGGCATTCCCTTGAGTGTTGGAGAGAATAGTTTATCCTGCTTTCCAAATCTCAGTAACTATGGCGGAGAATAATTTTCCTTCAAAACCATTAGAATTGATCATTCTGTCACAGGTCCAGGAGAATAGTCCTCAAGTAGGACACTTTCTCTGGCTATAAATGTCATCAAAATTTAGCTTTTGAAGTCTAAGTTTCTCCAAAATATATTCTTCTATTGTAATAAGATTGATTTTTTAACAACCAAGGCTAGTTTTATTTTTTGAATATCCTCATTCTAAATATATGGCCAATAAATGTTCCTACATTTATACATCTGAAGGAACCTAAGATCATTTATGAATAAGCACATGTCCCATGAGCATGTCTCTGTAAATCTCTCTTATCTGCCAACATCTCTCACAAATAAAGGTACATGAGTATCTATAAGTTTACATACATGTGCATACTTATGTGTGCTTATGTGTTTGGGCAAAATCTTTATATAAAATGGAAGAAACATGTCTTAATTTAAAAGAAATTATCCAAGGAAAAGACTTCTTGAAGGAGACTGAACATCCATCAGGCTGCTGTAATTTTGACATATGCCATTATGGCAACAGGACATGGGGGAAACTGAAGCATGAAGTATTACGCTATTACAATTTTGATAGATATCTTTTGAAATTCTTCTCATTTTCCTAGTCAGCATACATTTTGCATTTGAAAGAGTAACATGACTCTTGCTTTCTAATCTGCAAGCTGTATGGATGGAGTGTGTGCATTCTATCCAGGGTGTTCCCTGATTTCAGTGCTAGAAACTTAACCTCTATTAGTGACTGTTTTAAAAGACCTGATTGATGTCATGAAGCTGACCATGTTCAGTATAGATCATTGCCAATAAAACAACCTATTGAGTGAACAGTTTTATGATTAATGTACAGGATGTAGATCTCACTTATCATCAAGTTATGTTCTGATGTTTCATCCATAATCAGAATCTTTTTATTTTGGTACAGGAGATTGTATTAAAATGATAGTTTTATTTAATCCACACCTTTACAAATAATAACAAAAATTCTTAATGACATATCATATGCTTCCTATAGAAAACAAGCCTGAAACAGTGACCAAACCATGATACCAGTTTCACCTTAGTGGCAGAGGAAGAGGGAATGGAGTAACGGGGGAAGCCCTTGGGAACCAAGTCACTTTCAGAAACTTAACTTCCTTTCTCAGATCCCTCCAGGTTCTGTGTTTCTTTGAATCTTGGATTAAAAGACAATGAACCTCATGGAGCTGCAAAGAAAATTACAGATTTAGTCTCTCCTGCCATCTGCATCCAAGAATAGTAATGTGTTGCCCCCGCTAGAGTTCAATAAGGGGAACATGAGGGAAGGTGGGCTGCTCAGTGCGGGACTTGTGTACTCTTGAGTTTAATTGTTTAGGGTGTCTGGTGAGGTAAAGCAACTTCGTGTTCTCCAGGAGAAAGAGCTGAATTTTTATTTTCCTAGGAGTGGGGTGAAGGAGATATGTTCATTTGGGTAAAGAGAATAAAGGTATTTTGAGAGGAAAACATTGAGATCCCAAATGCTTTCTTAAAGATTCAAACTTACAGAAATCTGCTAGGATAGGCAGAATTGACTAAGAACAAGGCTAATATTAAGAAAAATCATCTCAAGCAGAGTCACATTTAGGAAAAAAAGAAACAGGACCCAGAGGATAATACCTTTCCTAAATCCAATGGTTGAAAGAGGAAAATGTGGGGTCCATGGTGTGGGCATGCCAGAGTCTCCCCTAAAACAGCACCATTGATGAAATTGAGTAGTGACATTTTTAGGAATAATTCTGCCTAGACCAGAGTAGGGGGTTCCCAGAAATAAGGAATTTGGGTGTCCTGCATTTGGCAATCAGTCCTAGTAATGTGTCAATAGCAAGCTAAAAGGCTCCTTGACTGGTACAGAGTCAGTTATGAATCCAGCCCTGTGTTGCAGTGCTAGATCAAGACGCATCACAGGTTCAGTGGGCCTGGTAATGTCTTCTGACTCCCCAGGTAGTGCCTATTTCCTAGCTTCCTTTGAATGGGAACAAGAAGCACGCTTGGCACCTCGTAGGGCTACCTATCATGGAGCTGGCACGAGAGAGGAAAGAGAATCATTCTCCAGAGAAATAAGATGACCATATTCATCCCTACTAGTATGTCCAGGTAGTACACGAGGCATGTTATCTGCACAACCAAAAGACCTTCTTTTTTTTTTTTTTTTCCAGTTAAGACCAAATAGGAATTATTGAGCTCTTTTTCATATGTTTAGAAAATGCTGAAACAATCAATTAAGTATTTGAGGAAAAGATATGAAAAGTAAAACTAAAATAAGAATGGACTGTTCCTTTTACTGAATTGCCCCAATATTTTGTCACTGTTTATATTGAATGTAAGAGAAAAATGTAAATTTCTGAAAGTGTTTTGCTAGGTTTAAGAGAAATATTACTTGTACAGATATTGAAATTTTAAAAATTGAGACCATATTTACCCCCTTGGGTTCTGTTATAGTTTCAGAGTGATTTATCTCTGTTCATACTGAGTCATACATACTCGGCAGTATTTTGTAACAGTCAAATTTTCTAGAAACCTGAATATTCAAACATCACAAGACTTGTAGAATACCTAAGTGCACCAGGGATCTTATTTTTTTTTTTTTCATGTATAAAATGAGACGGTATTGCAAGTCTGAAAAGTCACTTCTACGGTTGTGCTTCATGAGACTTTTATGTCATGCTTTCTTTAAAAGTTGTTTACTTTATTAAATTAATAAATGCAGGCTGAGGATATAGCTCAGTTGGTAGAGTGTTTGCCTTGCAAGCACAAGGCCCTGGGTTCAATCCCCAACACCACAAAAAATAATAATAATAATAATAAATGGGAAGTTTGGAGAAGGTTGGAGAAGACATCTCATTGTCTTACTCAGAACTGGAGTTTCTGAACATTCTTCTAGTGTCTTCTTTTTCATGAGCTCATCTTGGTACAAAGTTGACTTAATTGTACAAAAATAAATTTGAACTTAGATTTTTTTTACTTAGCATGACTCTGGTTTCACCATGCTACTTTTATCTATAAGCAGTAAGATGGACATAGGCTTGTTCAGAAGAATGAAGGAGACTCACGCCAACAAGACCCAGAGTTCCTGTACTGAGGCAATGTCACAACCAAGGCCTCTTCCCATGGAGTTGTTCAGGGACTGGACCCTCTCGCATTGCTTCTCTCTGCTTACCAGCTCCATCCTCCTCTCTTAGTGTGTTCGACTTCATATCTTTATAACTATGATATATAAATGCTAGATTCTCCTGAAGAAATTCCTGAGCTTTATTAGCCCAACCCATTTCCCATTGAATATTTAAAATGTTTCATATAGTCTTAAAGCACGAGAATTTGTTTTACTGGTAACTCTAGATAGATGGGTAAACAATCTTTAACAAGAATGTATGTCTATATTGTCAGGTGCAGCACAATTTGCTTTACTGATCTCTCCACAGAGATATATCTCTATCTACAGGTGTCTTTCTGTATAGAGGATCTGTTTATACAATACTCGCATGTGTGCGTGCCTGCACACACACACACACACACACACACACAAACACATACACCTTTAATAATGGTATTTCCAAGAAAAAGCCATATGCTGGCAAATTTAGGTGGAATGAAAAGGTAAGGAAAGGCCACACACTGTTGCTAAATTATCCAGAATAATCTGATTGGGAAAAAAAAAAAAAAAAAAAGCAGTATGAGAAATAGGAAATGGCAAATTTAGGAAAGAAGATCTGTCTCAGGTTTGTTCAGAGGCTCTGACAAGGAATAGAGGAAGAAATGAAGGAGTGTGGGAGGCAGAGGAGGAACAGGAGGCCAATTAGAGGGAGAGGGCTAAGTTAGGAGGAAAATGAGATTTTCTGGAAAGACTCAAAAGATGGTTTTGAAACAGAAAGTAGAGAATTGCAATAGTAAAAGTAGAAATTCATGGGATGTCTTATGAATGTGCCTGAGATTACTTAGCTTTATGAATGGGACTGATGGAAGAACGAAGATAATCCTGAGTCTCACAGGAAGGAGAAGCTCCCTGACCTGTAGGGAGAATCGGGTAAAAGCAAACACTGTACCCACCCATCGTCCACACGGGGGCAAGTAGAAAAGTGGACCACCAGAGTCAGGCAGGGTAATTTTGCAATACATCCAGCCTTCTTCCTTGGGACTTGGCAATATGAAAGTCTAACTCCCTCTATTGGGGAATGAGGATGAAGAGAGTAATATAAAGAGAGACAAACATTTTTTATTTATTTTTAATCCTTCTCAGCTTTTTCCAAATTGTTCTGGGATCAACCGACTCTCCTTTCCTTCTCAGTCTCTGGCCCTCCATTTGCATTCCATCCAGTCCCTTCTCCAGATGCTTCTAAAGTCCAGTGTACCTCATTTTCTGGCTCTGCAATGTATGTCCGGCCTTGTATTGTTTCTGAAATATTACATATACATCATATCACCCCAATTAGTGGGAAACAATCCTGGAGTCGTTTCCACCTTCCTTTGTACGTCCCTCAGCCTATCTAGCATGTGGTCAAACACTTCGATGCATAGAAAAATATTTTTTTATCAAATAGTCTGAATTTCCCTATCTTGTTTAATGTATTATTATTGATATAACTAGGGCTAAAATGAATGGGCAATTAAATATTTTTGTGTTTATATATAGATCATAATTAAATCTAATGAAGCACATGGCATTGTGAAGGGCTCTGATCTATATTTAGGATGAAGACAAGGGACCAGAGTTCTCTAAGGAATATTTCAAAGTCAATTATCTGTAGCATGTTCATGCTGCATGCCGCATAATATTCAAAATCACAAGACTTCTCCTGTGTCATTATCTCAGACTAAGACTGGGCTTGCTGCCGTGGAGCTGTGGCAGGGAGCTGGCATCCCATTCTGCCTACCCTGGATTCGTGGCAGAGGATAGAGCATATGAAAAACAGGAGTCTGAGCTTTGATTGACATAAAGCAAAAGTCTGATCCAGCTGTACTTCTCAGTGCATAAGGCAGAGAAATTGTTTACTCCCTCTGAAACTCACTTTCAGTGTTTGTAAAATGGAAAGCAGCAAATATCATCCACCTTGTGGAACTGTTGTAACAGTAAGTGAGGACTCATGGGGGTGTGTAGCGTGATAGCAGGTAGAAAGGGCTTGAGAGGCAGTCATGGGGATTTCTTATTGGAATTGTAATTAGAGATCAGTGCAAAGGAAAATTCACAAGAACAGTACTATGAAAATAACTGTCAAATAATGGTAAGTTTCTTCAATCCTCCAAATCTGTCTTGCCAGCCAAGGTATCATCCCAGATTTTTGTGTAGGCAGTTGTTCATCATGAATTTGCATGATCTTTAACCTAAGTTACCTATAAATTTATATTTGGTCTTTACTTTATATCAAGGATAAAGCTGATAAATATAACTTTGAATATTGGATTACCTATCTAGTAGGGCTTATTTCATGTATGAATTCTTCTCAGTCTACAGTTTGAATCTTCAATAGAGTAATCTACAAAGACCTCTTCTCCCTATGCAGTGAAAGAAACTAGATTATTTCTGAAGACACATCTGAAGCCTGTGTTTCCTTGTAGGACAACTGACTAATATACACATTATGAGCAACATAATTTATTCTTTAAGTCAATGGATTCCTCTGTCCTTTCTTTATGACATGGTGCTAATAAAATAATTAAAAATATAAAAGAAAAATTAGTTTGAAAAACATGAGCTCCAACCTTACCAACTAAACCAGATTTCCCATTCTTATTTCATTATACATTAAACGAATGAGCTGAATGGCTGAAAAAATAATTAGGGCAAGTAAACCAAGACTTATTAAAACTAAAAATATTCAAAATTATAATTATTGTTACTTACTTGTTAACAAAAATGTTTGAAGCAAGTAGATATTTGGTGATGATAACCTACAAAACTGTCCTATTGTAGGCAATTTATGCAACTTAAGAGAATTTTCTTTTGTTACCAGAAAATCTTATAATTGCCAATAGACATTGCAAAATGTCTTCCTGACCCACACTTCACTTGGGAAAGTTCTTGAAATGATCAGTGAAGTATTGGGGAGAAGCCAAGAGGGTGAGAGATGATCCTGTATAGACCCCCATTGGCGAAGCACCCATATAAGAGGAAATCTGTTTGTCTAAGCTCTGCTAGTGATGCCGAAACCCGTCAAGGGTTGCAGGGAGCTGAGAGCAGATGGAAGAAGTCAGTTAGTTTGGAATCCCTGAGCCAGATGAAGCCTGCTTCAACCCGCATCCCCAAAACACCCATCCCCAAAACACCAAGACACGATCCACCCATACAGTCTCTGCTCTTAGAACTCTCTTTGGCAGAATAGGAAGGGCTCCATTAGTTTGCCAGGAAAAATGCAGTTCAAAGGCACAGTCTACTCCATTTCCCTATCTTACTTCAAAGCTCCAGTTCTTGTCTCCTGGCCCTCTGCCTAGAGCACATTGTGAATTCCCATAAAGATATATTAACGCCAGATATCAGAGTTTACCACTCTGAAGACATCTGCCATTTGTCAGCTGTCATTCCAGACAAGTTCCCTTCTGAATGTCAATGGCAAATGACATTAACAGCTTCTAAAGACAAGATCAAAACCTCGATCCAGGGTAAACCAAATCTGGACTTCAGCCTGTTTCTGGCCTGAGTTTGCCCAGCACCTTCAGTTTGTAAAAATGCACCTTCAAAGCTGATTCCACTTTGAATCCTGCATGGGGGTGGAACATACGCCAGCTCCTCAGGGCCTGCCACTACTGTTGAATCTGCAGGTGTTTTTCTTGAATAGTAGTAATAACATATCTTACTATGTTACTTAACATGCAGGAATGTAGTAGCTTGGAGTTGCAGCTCTCAGAGATCATCAATTCTGCTAAAAAAACTAAAAGAGTCACACAGAAAAATCACAAGAAAAATGTTCTTTGAGGGCCACTGTGGTCTTGAGTCTAGAATATTAGCCTAAGCTTTATCTGTTCAGCCTGGCCTTGATCCACTGATGGGAAAGTTGATTCTGAAAGGTCCATTTTCATCCGCATCCATGTAAAACAAGAGTAATAATCAAGCATATTTAAAAAGTAGGTGAAAGGGCACATTTGTCTTGGCTTGATTATTATTCTTAGCTCTGTGTCACCCCTGTGACGCAGGTCTTATATTACAAAAGTATTTGAATAAAGGATTTATAGAGAACAATATGAAGCTCAGTGGCAAAGCAGAGTATCAAAACTGTATTTCCTAATATAAGTCACATAAAAATGTGCCTTGCATTCCTTTCTGTGCAGTGAGATTTGGGATGAATTTTTGTTTTCTTTTATAGTTTTTTAATGTAGTTTCCAAGTTCTCTATAATAAATAAGCATTATCTTGGAAATTTTTGCTTTGAATATTTTTGAACAAAAGACATGCCAGAAAGATTCCATCCAAATTGAAGCTTTGGTTGAAATAAAAAATCTGAAGTAAAAATTGGAACCATTGATCCATAGCCACTCACATTAACCTATTTTCTAGTATAAGATCTATTTTTAAAAGGAAAATGAAGTTCACAATTTATAGCAAGTGTTTGATAAAATATTACTCTGAAAATATCTACTTGCTAGTTTTAAATGTTCCATATGTTTTATTTTTAAAGCAAGAGTTCTGATATTTCTTTACTGCTTATGTGGGATTTAAAAAGTTTCTAATTGCAATAGAAGCTGATGAGCATCCAAGGGCTCCACACAAGAGGTTGTATCACATAAGTTCCTTAATGCACAGATTATGAGGCAAAGGACCAGAGGACTATGGTGATCTGTCTGGAGCCACATGGCAGGTGGGATGGGGGTCATTTTTCAGGTCTGCTCGTTTTCACTCCAGAGCTCTTGATATAAGTCCTGCTACTGTTCTGGCTCAAATCTCTACACTTCTGTCTACACTGTAGAGGTTGATTAAGATCCTGAAGGCTTGAGACAGGTTTGATCAGTAGGTCACTAGATGTCTCTCACCATGCCATGAATGACACATCATTGCACTCACACACACCACTGATTTGCAAGTAGACCCACAGACAGCTTCACACCTACACAGACACTCCTGCCCTGCACTCTGCAAGGACTGAGTATTAAAACAAAATACATGCATTTGGAAAACAGAAATAAATACAAACTTCTCAGAGCTGCAATTTTAACACAAGAGAAACCTTGCACTTGAAGTGGTGGAGGGTAGAGAGAGATGTTCCTTTTGAAGCTGGGTTCTCACTAAAGAAAGGACAGAAAGGTCCATGGGGACCATGTCTATGATTTTATCTTTACTTCTCTTCTGCCCAGTTAGATATAAATACACATGATCTGTTGGTGTTGTCAAGGATAGGAGGAGCAAGGAAGAATTCAGGAACTGAACAAAGATGATATCTGAAGCTGACTCCTTGCCCAGAGTTGCATGCTCTTCAACAGTCTTTTAATATCTCTAAGTCTCCACTTCTATAAAATGGGAATACTATGCATCTTATTGTTTTATCATAAAGTCTATACATAATATATGAAGGTAGCCTGTAATGGATTGCATTGTGTCCAGATTCCAATGTTGAAATCTTAACTTCAGAATATAACTGAAATCAGAACTTCAGAATATAACTGCTCTTGGAAACGGGGTCCTTAAAAAGGTAACGAAAGTAATATAAAGTCAGTGGGATGAACCCCAATCCAACATGAGCAGGGTTCTCATAAGAACAGTAGATTAGGGCACAAACACATGCAGAGGGATGATCATGTGAAGACACAAAGAAAAGATTGCCAGATACAAGCTAGAGAGAAATGTGGGGGCGGAGGCATGAAAGACTGTGGAATGAGACAGACATCATGACCCTTTCTACATGCATGATTACATGAATGGTGTGAATCTGCATCAGGTACTACCATAGGAATGAAGTTTTACTCCATTTGTGTACAATGAATCAAAATTCAGTCTTTAAAAATAAAAATAATAATAAAAATAAAAAAGAAATCTCAGAGGAAATGAGTCCCATGGACTTCTGGCTTCCAGAATTATAGGCAAATAAATTTCTGTTAAGTCACCCAGTCAGGGGTACTCTGTTATGGCACCTCTAGCAAAGAACTGTACACAGAATGTTAAACAAATTACAGACATCGCTTTAACAATTATTATTACTAACTTACTGGTAGAGAGGATGTCAACTCTGGAATCTGTGCTTAAAGAGCATAGATAAGAGGTTTTTGTAACTCAAATCAGAGCTTATTTTAACCACTTTCTGTTTCTTTTGTTGCAAAGGGTGTCACATTTAAAAGTTTCTTGTTTCAGCAAGGCACTGTGGCCCACCTGTGCCTGTGACCCAAGCAACTTGGGAGGCTGAGGCAGGAGTTTGAGGCCAGCCTCAGCAATTTAGTAAGACCCTCAGCAACTCAGGGAGACCCTGTCTCAAAATAAACAAGTAAAAATGTAGCTGAGTGGTAAATTTTTTTAAAAATCCTCTTTTTATAGAAATTTTATTATTACTATATACAGAAGTATATATTATTACATACAGAAGTTACTTTTCTTTTTTAAGGAGGAAGGAAATAGAATTAAATGAGGAAGATAAATATCAATCATAAATAATATAAAAATCTGAACCAACAGATTAAAAATCAACTATCTCACAGCATAAGCCGAGCATGTGAGCTGCAAGAGGGAACTTGGCTCAGTCACTAACTGGTCTTCAGACCTTGGAGAATGATTTTGCAGTAGAAAAATGACCTCAGCTTCCTCATGTCTGGATTATGAAGTTGGGTTTAATCCCTGAAATCTCCTTAATCTCTGATTCCAGGGCTAAGCATTTGAGACCTCACTGAATGTAAGGAAATAAAAATATGGAACTACATTACCTGTACTCTAGCGGTGAAGGAACTGATGAAAACTGGCTGCAGTCATCTTCTGGAGAGGAAACTCAAAGGCTGGATAAAGGGTTAATGAGGGAAGAATGGATATGGACCAAGAGAGAAGCATCTTCCTGCTTTATCTCATGGTGTTTAAGTTCTGCAAGAAAAAAATATGCTAATTAATGACTAGTTTCTAAGATGAAAAAATATACATATACATAAATAATGTCATTTCTAAAGATGTTCTCAGACCTTGTTCCTAACACACATTTCATATGACTTTACCTACCATCGACTCTTTATTCAGAAAGCTGGCAAGTCATTTAGAAAACCTTAATCCTCACACATAAACTCTTCCCTGTTAAGTACTGGTAATACACATGTAATCATTTATATTTATACACATATGTATAAACACATACATCACTCTGTGCACACACATAACATGTAGTACATTAGGACTGATATTATCATAACATCATAGATATAATCATGGTGACATAAATTTTATATGAGTATAAAATAAATTATATACTGTTCTGATTTAGATATGAGGTGTCCCCCAAAAGCTCACATGTGAGACAATGCAGTTTAATGATTACATTGTACATCACAACCTAATCAGTGAATTAATATACTGATGGACTGATCACTGGAATGGATTAATGATAACTGTGGGCAGGTAGAGCATGGCTGGAGGAAGTAGGTCACCAGAGGCGTGTGGGATTATACTATTTTATACCTGACTCCTTGCATTCAAGATTTCTTTGCTTCTCAACTGACAAAAGCTGAGCAGCTTTCTTCTGCCTTCCCTTCCACCATGATGCGCTGCCTCACATGGGCCCCTGAGCAATGGAGTCAGCTGTCCATGGACTGAAACTCTGAAACTACAAGCTAAAAATAAATTTCTCCTTCTCTAAATTGTTCTCTTCAGGTATTTTTGTCATGGCAAAGAAAAGCTAATTAATACATACACATACATATACAATGTAACTTTACAGTTAGATAAATCTCTGATAAAATGTAGGCTCTCACACTTCATATGCACAGGCCATTAGACAATTTGCTTACATTTATTCATATGGCTACTGATAATTATGAATTTGATATACCTTGTGAAAAATAAATGTAATATGTGAGCAATGACTTTAGTATGTCTGTTGCATAATACACACACAATAGTATTTTAACATTTATTATTAACTCTATTTCAAAATTTTGAATAATTCAAGATATATTAATTGAGAAGCATCAGATTGTTCCGAGGAGTAAATAAATAATACACATGTAACATGCCTCGCCCACTGTCGAACACACAATAAGGCCTGCTTGAGCTCTTTCTCCTCACTCTTTCTCTCCCCATAAGGAAATTGAAAGCCTCTTAAATTGGTAAAGCAACCAAAGCACATCTTCTTGCTCCTAAGAATACCTCTGGCATTGTCTGTCATTGCTGCTTGGTGCTCTTTTGCTTGAGTTCAAGCTGTTAAGTATCCCCAGATTTTCCTCACGTTGGTTACTTCTTCCCTCCAGGAGCACAGATGGACTAAGCTTGAGAAATTCCAGTTCCTGTCTCCCTGTAGTAGCTGAAATTATTTATTTGTATGGCTATAGTAATGCTTTTCCTAATTCGCCCGACAGATCTATTGAACACCAGAGAGTAATGGATTCATTCTTCTCCAATGTGCATTCTAAAAAATTGACCTGAAACTGAGTATTTCAAAAATATTTTCTCTCTCATTTTCACATTCTCAGCACCCTCACTATTACTCCTGTTGGTGATGGAGTGGTTTTCTACACCTGCATAGTTCGATACACTAACCATTAGTTGTCTGGGGCTAGTAAAGATTAAATTAATTATAATTAAACATAATTTAAAAGTTCAGTTTTTCAGCAGTGTTAATATCAGTTCCAGTATTTCATAGATACATGGGGTTACTGGCTCTGATAGAGAAATTTTCCATTCATGCAGCAAGTTCTAACAGACACTCCTATCCTAGCCTCTGCTGGATTTTGGTAGGTGTGGAACTTCCAGGTTGAACATTAAATGCAGAAGTTGCTTTTACAGCACAAAGCAGGTAGCACTACCTCTTGTATTATGAGACTTGCCCCTTAGACTCTATCGAGAGCATGTTCAATAACAGGAGGTATCTATCTGGATTACACTACAATCACTTCAAACTCAGTTTAAGTCGACTTTGAGATGTATATTGCAAAATACTCAATACAAACCAGAGATACAGTAATTGAACTACGGAAACCAGAACAGAAGAAGTGATGTTCTATTTCACTAAGTGTTATTCAGCTAATAAGCAAAATGTTAAGTTCATTTCTGGACAGATAATCTAATTGGAACCCTGACTCTGAAGTCCATTCAGAGAACAAGGATAAAGAGAGGGCACAAAGCCAGGTACAGTGGTGTACACCTGTAATCCCAGGAGGCAGGTGGATTACAAGTACAAAGCCAGCCTCAGTAATTTAACGAGGTCCTAAGCTATTTAGCAAGAACTTGTCTCAAAATAAAATACAGAAAGGGCTTGGGGTATGGCTCAGTGGGTTCAATCCTCCCCACCCAATTTAAAAAAAAAAAAAAAAGAGTGAACAAGGAACTATATTCCCAAGGATAACTGAATAAAGTCAGCTTTTGATCTCAGAATGTTCAAGAGGGACATGATATCTGTCTTCAATGCCTGGCAGGTATCTATGATAGCAACATATCAGACTTGGCCTGGGACCCACAGAACTGTGAGTAATGGTCAACATTGTTGAAAGAAGAGGTTTTTCTGGTTAATAGGAGGAAGGAATTTCTATAGTGATGAGAATTCTCTGAAAGCAAACTTGAACTTCTCAAGAAGACTTCAGATTCTTCTTAAGAATTATTCAGCTGGAGATGAGCAGTCAGTGGTTAAGAATACTGTAAAGACCCTCATGTCTCACAAATACCCATCTTACAATTGAGAACTTGATACCACTTCCAGGTCTGCGATCCCAGACACCCACATCTACTGGAAAAGCACTTACCAAGTCCAAACACTGAATGCATTCACATCTCTGAATCATTCCAGATTTTTTCCGAGGTGGTTCAGAACCTAGAAGTACAAACAAGTGTGTGTTCAGCAACTGAACTCTCCAAGCAACTGACAGTACCCCAATAGCTTAGAGGTTTCTCAAGAAGTATCTATTGGCCTGGTGGCAAGTACCTGTAATCTCAGCAACTTAGGAGGTTGAGGCTTGAGACTTGCAAGTTCAAAGTCATCCTCAGTAATTTAGAGACACCCTAATCAACTTAGTGACTTAGTGAGAATTTGCTTCAAAATAAAATTTTTTGAAAAGAGAAGCTGAGCAGATAGCTCAGCAGCAGAGGGCCCCTGGGTTCAATCTCTATTGCTCAGGAAAAATAACACAAAACTGCTGGTAAGAGAAGTAATTTTAGGGAATTTGTATTGGTGAGAGTATATTTTTCTTAGGTCATCTTAATTAAAAAGAATGGAAAAGAAGGGACAGAGAAGACTCTTAGTTTCCTGGGGCTGCCATGAAAGGTACAATGACTTAGGTGACCTAGAATAATAGTTTGGGAGGATCCAAGTCCCAGATCAAGGCTTCTCCTGAGGGTGTGAGGGAGAATGTGCTTGGTGTGTCCCTCCTGGCTTCTGGTGGCTTACTGTCCATGTGTTTCATTCCTTGACTTGTAAAATCACCTCCCTGACCTTTGCCTTCATCTCCCTGTGTGGATGTCCAAATTTTCCCTCTCTAAAATACATCACTCACCGGGCACAGTGAAATCTCAGTTACTTGAGAGGCTGATGCAGGAGGAACAAAATAATCATGGCCAGCTGGGCAAATTAGTGAGACTGTGCCTCAAAATGAAAAATAAAAAGAAGAAACTCAGTGATACAGTGCTTGTCTAGCACATGCAAGGTCCGGAGTTCAACCCCCATAGCACCACCATCAAATTGTAAAATAAAAATAAAATAAAATATACCATTCATAGTAGATTACAGTCTTCCCTAGGAACCTCTTGTACCTTGATTTCTTCTATGAAAACCCTACCTCCAAATGAGGTCACCTTCTGAAGTGCTGGGCTTGGGACTCCACTTTGCCTTTTTTTATGGAGACAGAATTCAACTCTTAGGTAACATAAAGGAAAGGAAAGCAATTGCCCTTATTACACACCCAAAGAAAATAGCTGGAAAACAATGCTATGAAAGAGAGAGTTTTCTATGATGGAAAATCCAAGCAAATAATTTCCTGGCTGAAAACACTATTTTTTGCCATTGCTCTTACAATAGAGTTCAGAGCCTTCAGGTATCTTACAGAGCCGGCTCTTCAGGACCTGGTCTCATTTATCCTCATCTTATGGGTTCCCCTTTGCATGCTAAGCTCTGGGCTTAGACTGTAATTCAGTTTCTGGAATGTGCCTTGACTCGTCAAGCCTGGGGACTTGGAGCACTTTGGTGCCACAGCCAGGAATGTTTTCCTCCACCCTCTCTGCACCTGAAACACCCCTATCCTTCAGGTGCAGTTTTAATGTTGGCTACCCCACCCATAGACTTGGCCAAGTACCTCTCTAGTGAACAATCACAGCAGAGAATGTTCTCTAGATGAGACTAGGCTGTACCCTGAGCTTATGTATCATGGTCCCCACCTGAAACAACTCCAGAGTCTACTAAGTAAGTGGTAATTATATAAACGGACTGTGGGACAGTCACATACTGGAACACCACCTAGTACTAAAGTAAAACACCCATGGGCACACACCAACCACCTTGCTAAGTCTTAAATATATTATTTTAAATGAATCTTAAATATATTATTTTAAATGAAAGGAGCCAGATAAAGAGAACAGATTAGTTGTAGGAAACCCAAATGCAGGTTAAAGAGGTGCTCCATGAAAGACGTTCTGGAAAAATGCAAAGGTCCTTTATCTTATTTTGGGCTTTGGTTACAAGAATGCACACAATTGTCAAGACTCCACAATCAGACATTTAAGAGGAAAAAACAATTAAAATGCATTTTTGCTACACTTATGTTTCTCTATGCATACCCCTAGCCCAGTAAGGCTCCAAGTGGAAGCTTCCAGAAGTCCTCAGCAGCTCTGACTTCTGCAAGCAGTCCTGTCTGACAACAGGTTCCCCTGAGTTGCCCCTTAGCAGTGACTCAGGGAAGTCAGTTGTGCCCTCTGGTCGCAGCCACTGGACCAACTTCACTAGCCCTAGTCCAAAACTGGTCTTATCATCCTTAAATACTGATTGTGGTTCACTGAGAATTATGCTCACCGTGTCTTGGGAAGGCACTTGATTTCAGCTCTACGGAAATTATCCCACTTTTTCTTAGGTTGCATTTGAGAAATCTCCCAATAACAACCCTGAGTTAAATTTTATCTCTTTTGTTTGAGCTTATCTGTGAACTCTTGGTAAATGTTCAGTGTCTACAAAAGGAAAGAAACGAAGGAGGAGAAGGAGGGAGGGAGGGAAGGAGGAAGGAAGGAACTAAGGAAGGGACAGATGACAGATAAATAGAAAATGATAAAGACAGGCAAAAACGTCAGTTCCCCTCAATATGCCCTTCTTCCTGTTCCTTCAGAAACTCATAAGCCATTATGGCCCAAGGTAGAATGCTTGACATCACCTAGCTTCGTGTTTGATACTGCATAGTTCCTAAAGCAGTACACAAATGTAGAGGGACTAAACAAACAACAAGTCATAAACTAATGTCACACCACAAACAACTCTGCACTGTTTTAGCCAAATCAATGAGTGGAGTTTAGTGGTCCTTTAAAAATATTCAAAGCACAAAGAGATTTTAAAAAAGACCACCGGGTGCTGGTGTGTGGCTCTGTGGCAGAGCACTTGCCTTGCACATGTGAGATACTGGGTCTGATCCTCAGCTTCACATAAGAATAAATGAATAAAATAAAAGCATTGTGTCCATCTACAACCAAAATATTTTTTAAAAAAGGAAAGACTACTCCTTGTTATACTGCTAAGCCCATCATCCTTCACTTATGAAGAGGACATATCTCCTCCAAAATGTACCCCTCCATCACATGTAAAGGCAAGAAAGAATGAAGCAGAAATGAATATCATATAATGGCATTATTAAAAATCAGAAGTTCAGCTGCTACACTGACTATACTCTTGTATGATTCTTAGAGAGAATGTCAGGGAACTCAATCCCTAAATGTTGAAGAGATTCAAAGACAGGAAACATCAGGTAAAATAACATATACAGTCCAATCCTTTTTGGAGGCAAGTAATAGACACTTAAAAAAGCTTGAGTAAGAAGAAAGAAAAGCCAAACCTTTGTTGCTCACACACTTAGGAAATTCAGTGTCCTGAGTTTCATCTGGATCCTGAACAAGATGGTTCCATCTGGTTCAATCCAAAATTTTCCTTCACAGGCTGACACAGTTGACCACAGGCCAGGCTAGTCTTTACTTTCCTCATGATTAGAAACATCAATAAAAAGCCTGTTCCATGTGCCCAAGAATTTCATCTGTCATCCAGGATTAGTGTGGAGTAGCCCCTAGAGTGATAGGTTCACCTCTGAGAGCAGGTCAGGGATGCAGGACAGAAAGTTCTGCTTGGCTAAGCCCAAAGCACAGTCACCCACCTGGAACTAGAGGTCAGATCAGCACAATTTAAGTATTAAAGATGGGGAGAGGTTGCCCCTAAAATAAATAAATAAATAAAAAGTTAACTCAGCAGAACATGACTGATCAACAAGCAAGCCAAAGCCTGCTAGAGAAATTCAGGGTACAGAACATTCTTTCTTCTTGTATTGCCATATTAGATGGTTAGTACTATTTTGCTAACTTGAAGAACCACAATAGAAAGAAACCTACAGAGCAGAGTTGGGGAAACCCCCAGACAGAGAGCCACCACTCTGAAGTTCAAACTTGAGGCTCCTCCCCTGCTTTGGGGGAAAGGACAGAAGAGGTAGAATATTTAATTTATGAAAATTCGCAATACATTAAACCACAAAGTGTCCTTAGTTTAAATTCACTGGCTTTCTTCCTTTTCTTTTTTCTGTTTCTTTGTATGAGTAACTTGGTGGGGGGCCTGGTTCATCAGCGTGGAGGACAGCCTGGAACTGTTCCAACACTCCCAGGTCTGTAAATATTCTTTGATTCAGTCTTTGTTTATTAAAGGTCGTCTGACAAAGTGACTCTGCTGTCAGAGGTGAGCTTATGAAGCTCTTCAAAGCCATGTGACTGCAGGAAAGCTCCCTATCTTGTTTTCCCCATTCCTTATCTGCAAGGATATTTGTTGTGCATATTCTTTTATGATGGACATGTGACTATGGTATTCCTGGTACTAAAGACATACTAGTTCTTTCATGTTTATTTTAACCCATGATGCCAAGAAAATCCTCAAAGGTATTTGAACTGATACATAATATATCAAGGTCTCAAACTCTTCTAAAAAGTATAGTTAAATTTTCCCTAGAATAGTTTATTCAAGTTAGCTAATATCTTTTAGTACTTACTACATGTCAATTAAAGTTCTAAATACTTTGTATACATTAACTCACATAAGCATCACAACAATCCGCTAATATACAAGCTCTTGTTCTTTTTTTCCTGAAGAAACTGAAGTCCAGAAAGGTAAAGCAACTTGTTCAAGGTCACGCAGCTAAGAGGAGAAGAATGAGAGTTGAAACCAAGACTCTAAGTCTTCCAAGTCCATGTTCCCTGAGACTCTGCAAAGCAGCCTGAGACCCACTACTTAATTCATTTCAAGTTTTATCTTTTTAAAAAAATGTGATTATATCCAGGTGGGATTTTGTGCTTTTCAAATTATTGTATGTATCTCCTTGTAAAGCATTTTTATTTCTATTAGTCAGAGATGAAATTCTACTAATTATAAATACCATCTATGGTTCTAATGAAGGAGTCAAACCTGACCTTCGACAGGACAAAAAGAATCTCTCTAACCTACATATTTTTACGCATCCTTTGTGACGGGAACAAAGCATGTCTGAGGGCTGCACAGATAGAATTATTCCTGCAGGAGTTTTCTAGAAAGAGTTAGAAAGAGTTAGAGGTAAAACAAAGGGTTTGGGTAAAGCAAATTAAATTGTCTGTCAGTGATGGAGTGGGGCTGGGCGGCCCAGTGTGGCCTGCGAGGCAAGCCCAGACTCAGAGGAGAAGCGGGAGAGAGGATCACTCTGCACCATGAGTCTCCCACAGTCCAGTGCGGAAGGCAGAAGAGGGGGCCGAGTCCCCCGAACAGCCAGGGGACACAGAGAGAAGCCAAGTCGTCAGTCCCCATCTCAGAAGACTATCTCTGTGCTTGAGAAACACCTGCCTTGTGGATTGTTATTAATAGTCCCCATGTTAAGATAAAAAAAAAAAAAATGTTTCTAAGCTTCATTTTAACCATATCTGTCATTGTCACGAGCCTTTGATGAATTATGACTTCAGATAGAGTGGCAGCCCACCAGGAGACTGGGAAGAGGCTTTGTTTAATCATTGCCGTCGGTGGGGGGACTGAGCACGTGGCTGGAGAAACAGTTACAAGGTCCAGAGCACTTGCCATCACTTCCAGTTCCTCTTCTGCTTTTCTAGAAATGATTCTAATTACACAATCTTTCAAATAACTTATGTGAGGATTGATCTACAAGACACACGTAAGCAAACACATTTGCACCCAGGTATTTGAGTATGCAGAAGCATACATAGGTAGGGAAGCATAAAGACACGTGTGGGCACGTATGTGCCTGTGTGTAATGGAGGCAGTGGTGGAGTATGGAGAAGCCCATTCTTTAAATCCCTGTTGTCCAGACACTTGTTAGGGGACAGAGTTCTCTCTGGTGTCTTCACCCTCACTGGTCAATGCTAGAGTCCTCAAGCCAAAGCAACTCCCCATGGCTGTTCTCACATGAGGCCCACGGGACCACCCCAGACCACGTTGGCACCACCTCCAGTTCACCTTTCCCTTGGCCTGAACCCTACTTCTTCCTGTCTCCTCACTTCCCTAAACTGCCACTGCTCCGATCCCGAAGCCACTTGGCAAAGATGTTGAACACTTGCCTCCATCTCTTGAGATCTATTTCTCAGGGAATATGATGTAAGACCAAAGCAAATATCTACTTATAATCCTCCCCACAACAGGAGTGGGCAGGGAGGGGGAAGGGACAGGAAAACATATTTCCAACTGGGATAGGTAAGTCCACGTGTTTGCCCACCCTCTCCCAACTTAGAGGTAGCAAAGCTCAGAATTCTGAACCCCGATGTGTTCCTGATCCATGGCAAGCCTCATGGATTGAAAAATGCTTAGTTGAAACTACTGTTACCCTTGTTAACACTCAGCAAACTAGCAGACAAACTATCACTTCCTAAGTAGAATAACTAATAACTAATTTAAACTCTTTTGGATGAAAATTAAGCAACTTCTAATATTTATATTATTCTGCATTTTGATTAAGACTATCTTCACAAAGACATGCTTTTCCATCTTTTTAGATTGAACTTATAAAATAAATGAGACAACTTAATGCTATTCTGTGATTTTTTTAAATTGGCAAAGCTAAGTCTCATAAGAATGCCAGTAACACTAAGTGCATAAGAAGGAAACCCAACAATAACCAGAGACATGTAGGACCTGTATTCCAGATGCCCATTGAAGGTGAGGAGGCGGAAGGGGCAGGAAAGAAGGTAAATTTGAAAAGCGTTGGTGATTCTTTTGACAGGAAGAGGTGTGTGCATTGGGTTTATAGCTCTATTTCCATGATTTTCAGAAGTGGGGTTGCTTGCTTTGTTATTTCCAGTTCTCAACTTTTGTGATCTGGTCTGGTTTGTTTGGATGCCTGATTTTCAAGCACTTCTGATTTTGTGGTTGGATCGTGGTGAAAGGCAGGATTGCTAAGGAAGAGAAACCTTTCAAATATAATTGACAATTGAACACTTTGATGAAAATGTTTCAAAAAACAATCTCCAGTTGTGTCTTCACAGCCAAGTTTCTATAAAAAGCTCAGGATTCATATTGTCTGATTCTAAATATCGTGAACAGAATTCCATATGCCAAGTGACATGTTTCATACGAGAAATGAAGAGAGACAATACCTGACCTTTTAGAAATTCAGACTTCATGATAATAAAACCTTCTCATGAATGAAGAATTTTCCCATTTTGTTTCTCTGCTGTGCTTGGAAAAGCAGGGAGACATGTTATGAATGGATGGCTGGTGTTCCAGTTAAATGCTCTGCTGGGGCATGAAACAAAGTGATTTCGAGATGGGCAAGGTTTTCTGTAGTCTATTCACACACACACACACACACACACACACACACACACACATACACACACACGGACAATGTGGGAAGACTCTCTAGAGGCAAATGTGGGAAGCATGGCTGCCCCTGGGAGTTTTCACTGGGCGTCTGTCTATTGTCGGGTTTCTACTATGACCTTAAGATACCCAGCTAAGATACCCATCACAGACCATGGGGATGCCTTGCTTTTTCACTTATGTACAGAGAAGCACTATTTGCAGATGCTGTCTGCAACTGTTCTAAGCTCAGGTAGTCTTTCTGCTGTTAGACAGAATGGTTGTAGAATAGCTATCACCGATCTCCCCTTGGACCATTAAAATGAGTTGGCAGTGGCCAGGGAGCCAGGCTGCTGTTTCTTCCTTCCACACTCTCAGGACTTGAGGTGGGCAGGGCACACGCGCAAGACCAGGACACACCTTCAGGCACAATCAGGCAGATCCCTTCTCCTTGTCTCACTTCAGATTTGTGCTGAAGACTTGCTGGAGGCCTATCCTGTTTACTCTGCTCATAGACCACATGAACATTTCAGTTTCATTGACATGACCTTGGAAAGTCGTGGCGGATCATCTGACAGAAGCAAAGTGAGGCCGAGGGAAAGACCCCCTGGGCTGTCTCCTGAAATGCCCAGGTACCCTGAGGTGTTTGTACTGAGAACACAGGGGGTTTCACTGGAGGAGTGACCTGCGTTGTCTCTGTACGGTCATTCACTGCCACTTAAACTGCCTGCGTCCAAGTCCATTTTGCATCCAGAGTGGATAAACGGAAAGGGATACATGTTTCTACATTAATTCAAAGTACTGGAAAAGTGAATATTTTCCAAGAAGAATTTTTCCCCCGCTCTGGGAAGGTTTTTCTCTTCTGAAATGTCAGAGCACATATAGAATACAAAGTTTTCACCTAGTAGTATTTGATTTGTCATTATTTTATGTTTTCAATTGCTTCATTTTTAAATATATGTGTCATCAAAATGTTTTATTCATAAATATTTTCCTTTAATAAAGAACTAAAAGAATTCTTCATGAGATGAAGGGGCTATGTCAATTTATTAAAGAGGAAGAGTCAGCAGAAAATTTCCCATTCATTACATAGGCTTGGGTGGGGTCTGGGGCCTGAAAACTTATAAATTAAAAAGGAGAACTCTTGCCAGACGTGGTGGTGCTTGCCTGTAATCCAGCATCTCAGGAGGCTGAGGCAGGTGGATCACAAATTCAAAGCCAGTCTCAGCAACTCAGTGAAGCCCTGGGTAATTTATAGAGTCCCTGTCTTGAAATAATAAAATAAAAAGGGCTTGGGATGTGACTCAGTGGTTAAATGTCCCTGGGTTCAATCCCTGGTATCCAAAAAAGGGGGGAGAGAATTCTTTATAAAATTTTAATTATGACAACATATATATACTCTCAAAATTTAAACCCTGGCTATATGCTTAACTTTGCCAAATGATGAGCATATTTCAGAATCTTTATACTATCATTTCATTTACAATTACTATTCCTGCTTTTAAAAATGATTCAAGAAAGTTATCAGAGGAAATTAAAAGATGATTGAGGAATAAAGCAAGAACCAAAAAAAAAAAAAAGGCGTGAGATTGTTGTTACATTAAAAATAATATACATGAACAGTGACAGCCACTTTTTATGGAGTTTATGACATATCAGATTTGGTGATATGTACTCTGTGCATATTCTTTGTCATCATTGGAACTATGGCAAAAAGATACATAGGTTATCCCCACTTTAAAAGCACTGCTAGAAATTTAGCAAGTTCATTCATTCATTCATTCATTCATTCATTCATTCATTCATTCAGCAGTGTTTACCAGTTCTATAAGCCAGATGCCAGACTGCATACTGAGAATCCATCTCTGGACATAAGCTCTTCCAAAGGGACTGCAAAATCCAGAAGCTCATTCTAGATCATCAACCAAGGTCCTCCCAGGAATAAGGAACAGAGGTGCAATGCCCTGATGTCCCTCAATAGCACAGTGGGTCCTACTCCAACTGATGCAACATGCAGAATGATTGCAATTAACATCTCCTGGGAGCTCCCTCTGGGTTGCACAATTCTGAGTACTTGTGTGTATTTCTCCATGCCTTATTCACAGTGGTTCTCTGAGGGAAGCGTTATTACTATCTCCATTTTACACAGGAAGAAATAAAGACGCCAGGCTAAGTGAATTACCTAAAAAGCACACAGTTCAAAAAGTAGCAGGGACGATATTTGAACCAAGGTGCCAGATTCCAAATACTGGAAACGTAGCCACTGCTCAGACAGAGCTGAGGATATTCAGAGTTCTTACATATCATGCCAGTCCTTGAGTCTATGGAGGTAACAAGTGGATCCTTCCTGCCTCCAAGCATTTCATAATGCATGGTAAGTATATTAGTCAGGATTCTCCAGAAAAGAGAACAAAGGGGATGGATAAATGGGTGGGTGGGTAAATAGATAAATTTCTTATAAGGAAATGGCAGTTATGCAAATATGGAGGCTGAGAAATTCCAAGGTCTGCAGTCAGCAAGCTGAAGACCCAGGAGAACTGATTGTTTAATGCTAACCCAAGTCCAAAGACCTGAGAACCAGGAAAGTTAATGATGTGGGCTCCTAGCCAAAGACTGGAAGCCTCAAGTCCTAAGAAGAGTCAATGTTTCTGTTTGAATACAAAGTCAGAAAATGACTCCTGTTCCAGCTTAAGACAGGCAAGCAAAGTTCCCTCTTATCTGGGGAGGGATGGCCATTTTGTTTTACTCCGGCCTTCAGTTGATTGGAGGACCACTCACACTAGGAAGGGCAATTTGCTTTACTCACATTAATCCAAATGTTTATTGTATCCAGCAGTGCCTGCATGGACACCCCTGGAATGTTTAAAAAATATATGTACCTTATGTGACCGTGTTAAGTGGATCTACAAAATTAAACCATGGCACTAGAGTATTCAAAATGTTATAAGTACCTTTAACACAAGAAGGTTTTTGCTAGTGACATACATGAAAGATAATGCACATGCCACCATCTTCATGGTTCCAGTCTGACAGTGTTAGGTGCACTTTATGTACCTTCTGTTAGAGATTCAGACTTCACCGAGAGGGAAATTCAGCCTTGGCTACGGGCTGCATTTCTTCAAATGGAACTAGAAGGCAGGTGTCTCCTGCAGAGGTATGACCACGATCAATACCACAGAGACACAGCTAAATCTCCTTAAGGAAGGGCCAGGACAGTTTACATCCTGGACTTAACTTTTGAAGGCATCACATTCACTGGTAAATGTAGGTCAAGGACAGGTACTAAGTCATGATGAGGACCAAAGTGGCACTCTCAGAGATTATCACAGGTGTCTCCCTGACAAGAAAAAAGGAACAGAGGAACAGATTTGCCTTCAAATTGCTCTGCTTCTAGTTTGGAATCACAGACTCAGACAGGCTTTGAGATATTTCCAAATCTCTCTCCAAAGAAAGACTATGCTAGAAATACAGATTTAGAACAGGTGCAGCCAAGGGAGTGGATGAGATTTTTCAGGAAATATAGGGCCTTGCAGGAAAATAAAATGGATTTATTTAACCTTTCATGAAAGAGCCATCAAATATCTACTATGTACCATGTGCCATTCTGTGTGCTGTGCACAGAGCAGATAGTGGCATGGGTAGAGTCATTGTCTCCTGAAGTTTAAAATATAAACATATAGGGAGATAGTAAACAAATGCACAATATGTTGGGTGACAATATTTGTGATAGAACGTAGCACAGAACATGAAGGGGCTGTTTGCTATTTTACATAGAGTTTTGCTATTTTGCATATTCTCATAGGAAATATGATAAACAGAGAAATAAAATGAATCTGGAGGAGCAAAGGAATGGACCACAAGGAAAGCTGGAAGAAGAATATCCTTGCAGAGAGAACACAATGGTAGTGACTGTGAAGCAGCAGATTCTCAGCATCTTTAAGAGAGCTGAGAAGCCAATGTGGCTCCGTGGAGGGAGGGTAGGAAGGCATAGAGCTCAAACCCCAGCCTATGGAAGAGACCCTGAGATTTCTGTTGATCAGATCAGAAGCAGTAGCAGAGGTGCAAGCCCAGTGGCATAATTTACCCTAATCACAGTTAAAAGGGTTTACTCTGCTGGGCGCGGTGGTGCATGCCTGTAATCCCAGTGGCTCAGAAGGCTGAGGCAGGAGGATCATGAGTTCAAAGCCAGCCTCAGCAATGGTGAGGTGCTAGGCAAATCAGTGAGACACTGTCTCTGAATAAAATACAAAATAGAGCGGGGGATGTGGCTCAGTGGTTCAGTGCCCCTAAATTCAATCCCCAGTACCCTCCCCCACAAAAAAACAAATAGCTTATTCTGGATCTTGCATTGAGAGTAGGTAGACGGTGGGGAAGAAGGAAGCAGAAAGGGCAGTCAGGGGTGCATAGTGGCAGGTGACACCCTCACAACCCCAGCATGGCAGCTGTGCAAGTGGAGAGATCAGAATGGGTTCTGGATTTATCGTATTTTAAAAGCTAGAGCTACCAAGAGGGAAAGAACGGAGAATGTATGGAAAGAGTCACAGATGATCTTCCACTTTTGGCCCAAGGAGCAAGAGGGAGAGACGTGTCCCTTTTTGAGATGGAAAAGACCAGGACATCAGGAGTTTATCTTTGGACTTCAGGTAAACCTTGTCAATAGGTGATGAGATGCTCAAGTCTGAGGTTGAAGGAGAGGGGCCAGTGGAGGGATTCAAATCTGGGGACTCCAGAAGACAGATGGAGACTCTGTAACACAATGAGGCTGGACAAGGTCTCGGACAAAGTAAGTTCCCAGGCCCAATGTTGGGAACTGAAGAGAAGCAGTCAGACTAACAGGAGGAACCCAGGCAGCCTGCTTCTGGTATGGTATGAAAAGGATATATGTGAGAAGAAAGAAAAGCTCTCCTAAAACACATGTCCCAGGGAGGTCAGAGAAGATTACAGTGGAGTCCAGATGGCAGCTGTCCTGCAGGAGATCTGCTGGGGGAGGTGATGCGTACAAAAGCCTGAGGTTTTAAAAGAGGAGGAATTTCAGACAGCAAATATAGCAAATGAAACCATGAAGAACAAAAGCGGCAAGTGGCTGGTGAGAGAGAATCAAACAGTCTGCAAACTGAGAAAGAATAAAGTGTTGTAAAGACTAGAAGACAGCAGAGTCTCAGAATGGTAGGGACAGCGACAAGAAGCAAAGACGGTCAGCGGCTTCACCCTGTGCATTGGTCCTGGGAAGGACTGTCTAAGGCATGACCTCAGATTTGGCAATTATAAAGTGAGTTGTGAGCCATCTTATTAGAGGATGAAGCCAAATTGTAGAGGGATAAGGGATATTTGGGAGGTAAGAAGACAGAACTTGACAGCTCTGTCTATTTTAAGAAATTTAATATCTAAGGGAAAGGAAGATTAGGAAGTATCTTTGTGTTGATCTAAAAAATACCCTTACTTTGATATTACAAAATGCATATATTTTCATATTTTAACAACTCCAAAAGCAGAATACATCTTGCAATTGATGGCATTTTACTATTTTAATTGGCAGCATTTTTCCATTCTATGTGATGCATAATGTAATAATGGTGCATTTTATTACAGATATTGCCTTAGATTTTATAAAATGTCGGCGTATAATAAGTGAGGAAGCTAAAAAGAGGAAGCAATCTAAGTGGATGGGAGGGTGCAGAAGAAGGAAATGGGAAGAGATCATTGAAAACAGCATTATCATTCGGGAAATATTTGTTGAGTGAATAAGAACATTGATAGAGCTGGGCGCGGGGTGCACGCCTGTTATCTCAGCAGCTCCAGAGGCAAAGGCAGGAGGATCATGAGTGCAAAGCCAAGCTCAGCAACTCAGCAAGGCCCTAAGTAACTTAGCAAGACCTGTCTCAAAATAAATTTTAAAAACAGTAAGAAGAAGGACTTGGGATGTGGCTCAGTGGTTAAGAGCACCTGGGTTCAATGCCAGTACAAAAAAGAAAAACGAATATTGATAGAAGAAGTGGGAGTGATTTTTTTGTTTGTTTTTGTTTTTGTTACAATCCTGTATTCGGGGTTGGAAGGACAGAAGGAAGACATGACGGGGTAGTTGGACTAGGAGAATGAGGGTAATTGAATATGGGCTGGTGCGCTGAGGGCAATCATGTGCCCATCCAGGGTGAGGACTTTGGCTTAGGAAAGGATTCAGTAATGTGTCATCAGAAAGGGGAATTCCTGAGCAAGAGAAAAATGCGTCGTAGTTCCTGGTAATAAGGAGTTCTGAGGTGTGTCCTCTGAGTAGATTCTAGAAGCGAGACAGAGGTCACCGTGTGGGAATGGAGGAAACCGATAGGCCTGGGAGGTAGCGTTGGCAGCTCGCTGTTGGATAAGGACATCACATATTGGAGGAGACCTGAGAGTCTCCAAGGCCCTCCAGGACCACATAGGATTGATCCCAAATGTACCGGGTAACAGGGACAAGTGTGAGGAAACCAGGTGAGCTTTAAACGAGGGAAAAGAAGAGAATGTGAAGAAATAAGCTGGGCAAGGCATGAAAATGAAGTAAGACAGCCCCTGTTCCAGCCCTTGGGCCCCTCTGCTCCTGGGTACTGGAGGCCTCTCCCTCCTGGGGGACTCCATGTTCTGGGACAGGAACTCACCAGCACATGAATTCACAGTGAGAAGGTCCCAGAGGAGCCAGCTGCCCAGCCAAGAAGCAGGACTGCCTCTTCAGGTTCAGCCAGTGTCTCAAAGGACCTTCACCTCCAGGGAATATGCTCAGGCCACAGCCTGTGCAGAGCCGTTGACACACACTTAGGGATTGTGCAGGGTAGGACCCAACAGGATGGATGTCCTCTCTTTCCTTTAAGGGCTGAGTTTATGTGGGATAAAGTCTTCTGGGAATTAACACACATGTCACTTGCTCCACCTCCCTGCCAGACCCTCACTCACCAATTCATCAGGTGTCAGACAGACTCCCCTGTGTGCTTCTCTGAGAGCCCCAGGGCTGCCTGGTGGCCAGGGTGTTTGTGGGGCAGTTGCCCACCAGGAAGCTGAGCATCATGTCTGGGAATATAAATACTGAGAAACCTTTGATCTGCTGAACACTAAATAGATATTAGTTCAAAACATAAGAGAATAGTAAAGATGTCCCCAGGTGGGAGGGTCTTGTGTTTTGTGGTAGAGTGAATCACTATGACAAAATGATGGCACAAGCCAGTGTTGACGCGGGATCGCCAAAGCCGAGTGCTCACCATGCTCATCACTCCTGAATGATCCGTTCTCTCTAGCACTGCATGTCTGGCCTGAGTCAACACTGGATTGTCATTTTTTTCTCATTACCCAGAATTTTTCTTTAAATTATTGAAGTCAAACTCGTGATCGCCTTTGTGGTGCTTCTTTTTATTAGCCTTATTTTCAGGGACCACAAAAGAAAAATGATTTAGGAAAGTTCACATAGGTAGGAAGTGGCAGAATATTAACTTGAACCTAGGTCTTTCGTAAGCCCATGGACATAGGGTCAGAAAACAGTAATTCATTATAGACCTGAAATTCTTAGTCACAGACCATTACCCAATCCAGTTACATGAATAGTCGTCACCAGTCACCAAAGGAATTAGGGAAAAAAAAAAAAAAGTTTTGTATTAATGCAAACTAGAAGTACAGGATACAATCATAAAAGTTTCCAAAGTTCTAACTAGTGGAAATATTAAATAACTAAATGTATGTCTAATTAAAAACTCTTATCCTGTATGGTATATCAGTGGAAAGTCATTCTTACTTCTTGTTTGTAGACTGAAATCACATTCATACCTAATGTTAATCTATGTATCACAGTCAAATGTGAAAGTTTCAGTTAAGATCCATTAACACCTGCTTTCCATATTTCTGTTTTCCTGCTTATAACATTTTCTTTGTCTGTATTTTATAAAATAACCCAAGGAGCATTTGCCTATGAATGTGACTGAGATTACATCTGTAGTGACTCTGCTGTCATGCTCAGTGTGACCCAGTCAGTGTGCTGCACAAGGGAACATACCCTGCACCCAGCGCTTTCTTAGAGGTCAGACTCTCCATAAGCTGCCACATTAGACTTTGCTAGATATGCCCCTGAGGTTGGGGTGTGGTGGAGTGGTGGTGAGCAGTTCTGTTCATTCTCAGGGCAGCTAAGGAGCAGTGAGCGCCCCACAAGAGAGGGTCACTGAGTAAGCAGAGCTTCTGCCTCTGTCCCATCTTGAGAAAGAATACTCCAAAAGTCACTGTGGCATTGTGGGCCTGAATGCTGCTCATGTGCAAGGAAAGGAGAGTCACTCAGGGAACCAGAGAAGGAAAATGCTTTGATGACCATCCTCACCAGTGTGGGCTGCTGTAACTACATACCATATGCTGGGTGCTGGAGAAGCAACAGCCATTTATTTCTCACAGTGCTGGATGTTGAGAAGTCTAAGATCAAGGCACTAGCAGATTGCATGTCTGGCAAGGACCTGTTACCTGCCATACAGATGGTGCCTTTCCCTTGTGTCTTCTCAGGGTAGAAGGAGTGATGGAGGGCACTAATCCCATCTATGAGGACTTCACCTTCTTGACCCAGTCACCTCCTAGTACCATCACCTTGGGGATACAGTCTTAACATGTGAATTTGAGGTAGAAGAGTAGACACATTTTTTACCACTATACAGATGGCACGAGAAAGTGACTTGTCCAGTTCACTGAGTGTCAGAGACAGGAAGAAAACCCCTGGTACTAATTTCCACACTTTTATAACCACAGGGCCGTTGTCATTCTCAAGTGAAAGCAAAGCTATTTCCCAATAGAAAATAGACCATTACTAAGGCAGTGTCTCATGCTTATCCTTCACCTAAGTGCCTTCCCATGGGAGATCATTTCTAGGGACAAACAGATTCCCTTTCAAGTTTTTCTCGTCAACTCTAATAACTACACCCAATAGCCTCAGAGAAGAATCGCAGCATGAAGGAGCATGACTGGAATCCATTTGGCCAGTGGAGACAAGAACTAAGCATCTAAGAAAAATGCCCTTCTTTCCCCCTGGTTGTAGTTTTTCTAATTAAAAAGGAAAAGGAAAGTTGGTATTTAAAAACTTGAAGAAAAAGGACCATTATTTCTTAACTAACAAGTAAAGATGGGTCAGGGAGAAAATAATGTGATAAAAGAATTCCCCAACTGCAGTCTGCCTTCCAATTTCAGCCAAGTCCTGGGGGGACAAAGGAAACAGATAAAAACAGCTGATGGGCAGCTGGAGGCAGGAGACCCCTGAGCGGCTGATGTGCTTTGTCATGTGACGGCGGGCAGCACATGCCCCAGAACAGAACCACGCATTCTTCTCTAGTTCTTAGCCACTGTTGTTCTATGATCAGATGATACTGCTTTCAAGAAAAATACCTCTTTTTGAAAATTTTTGACTATTCGTTAGGCTTTTTTTTTTAAGTCAAATGTGCATACACACAATCTTATGTGTATATTCATATACATATACACATACATGAACATACATGCATACACATTGTGTGTGCGTGTGTGTGTATATATATATATATATATATATAAAATCTCATGCACACACACACACTCACACACACAAGTTTGTGTGTATGTGTGTCAAAGGTGCATTTAAAGCATTTGTGTGAAGACCAGGAACCAAGACTCCAAGCCCCTGAGAATTGTCACTGCCTCCTGATAATTCATCCCTCAGGAGCCTCTAATGAAGAAGCCCATGCTCCAGGACTGATGGAGACCCTGAGCAATGGCAGGTAAACTTGGTAGTGCAGAGGAGAGCCCACCTTCCCCACAGATCTCAAAGCCTTACGTTGCCTCCAGTTGGGAAGAGAGAGGCCTGATTCTGAGCTTTCCTTCCTGAGTGACCCACCCACTGAGATGTCTTCCCATCTCCTCTCTTGGTCTTTGTAATCCTCTTAATTCATCCTTCTTCAATCATTCCTTCTCAGATTCCATTTGTGTTCCCCAACATCCCTGGGAGGTAACACACACTCCCAGTAAGGGTGATTGGTCCCAGCAAGAGGGTGTCCCAGAGGGTGTGGGAAGGACCAGGCCCATGGGACCTCCTGAAGACAAAGATAGCATCCCCCCGTGAGGTCTGGACTCCTCCAAGATGATGGTCACCCAACCCACCCAACAGGGAACTCACCTGGCCTCCTACTAGGTATTCAGAAGGAAATCAAATTGTCTCAGTATGCACTAAGCCAGTGAGCATCAGACTTTATTGTGCATATAAATCCCTGGAGATCTTCTCCAAATGTTTTCTGACTGAGTAGGCAGAACAGGGCCTGTGCTTTTCTAACATGGCCCAAGTGAGGCCAGCCCAGCTGGTCCATGGACCACACAAGTATAGGGAGTTCGACTGTAAACCTCAGGCAACTTCACCTGTCACTCAGACCCTAGGGATGTTGTTTAATGTGCTCAAAGAAGCTTTAAGCTAAGACTTGTCTGTACTCAGTTGGTTACAGCCCCACTCTGTTCAGTGTCAGTCAGTTTCTATCCTTATGTAAGATGTGATCTCAGTGTGAGGCTCATAAAATGAGGACTGGCTCAGGGACCCTACCGCCTCTCAAGAGCAGAATGTGGCAGCTGGGCCCTGGGACTCAGGGCTCCAGGCTTTGGCACGGGAAAGTGCATTCCGTGAGATGAACAGGCCTGAAGGAAACCTCACACCTGTATCTGTTCCAGAGCCGACACAAGGAATCTAAATCCTCTCTGGCATTGACTCCACAAAAATAGACATCCAGCACTTTCTGAAATAATCTCAATAATTCCAACTAGAATTAACCTAGGGTTAACCATGAATGAGATCTCAAAAATAAATTTAGAAATAAATTCAACAGAAAAGACTTGGGAAAGAGAGGAGAGAGAAGGAGGAAGAGAAGGGGAGACATTCACATCTGATGGACTAACTGCAGGTTTGGGATGAGACTGAGGTAGCAGCTTCTGGACACAGACCAAAGTTGTTTCAAAAGACCACCTCTCAGGCCACCAATTAAAATAAAGCCAAGTGGAGGAGACGACCCAGGGAACTTGAAGTTTGGCTTAACCGTGAAACACCGCAGTGACATGTCCCTCCTCCTCCCCTGGTTCAGGAGCTGTGTTATTTGTATTCCAATGACAGACCGTAGCATTGTTGTTGGAATGACAGGAGCTTCATATTGTGGAAAATAGTGCAGCTCAAAATCCTTGGAAGAATATAGGCATGACTTTCAAATACCGGATGGAAGAGAATCACAGCAACATGACTTCCTCTATTTGCTCTTAAAACCAGAAAGGCTATTTACAGAAAAAAATACCAAGAGAGTTCCTTTAAATCATTGGCAGCCTATCTCTTCCCCAAGCACCTATTCGAAAGTACAGGATAAATATTTTGTTGGTTTTCTCCAGTAAAAGCGCAGCCCTCAGCCCCTGTGGTCACAGAAATGCACTTCTGTGGGCCCCTCCGCTGAGCCCCACCCCTGTCCACCAGCTCTGCCATCCTGCCTTCTGGAAGGCTGGCCAAATGTCCAAAGGTAGCAGGCATGGGTCCGGACACCCTTATGCAAACACAAGGAGATAGTCCACGGAAAGTTTCCAAGATGCATCTGTGGGTCCTCCAGATCATGACTAGATGTGCTTGCTCACACTCTCAGCATTTCATGGGTCTTGTTTCTTCAAGTTGTGGTCCTTGGCACCCAGCTGATTCATCTTGTCTTCAAAGACTGGAAGGGAGCCAGACACCAATATGACTGTCTAGCTGCCACTAGATTCTCAGTGTGTGTGTGTGTGTGTGTTTGTGTGTGTTGGGTGTGTGCATGCCTGTGTATGTGTGAATATGCCTCCCTTGTGAAATATTTTTATCTCGTTGCACGCAGCTCGTTCTTCCTGCGTAAAATGAATTCCTTCCATTTCCTAACCAAAATTATTCCTACACTTGATTCAAAACTCAGTTTAAATGTCATTTCCTTAAAAAGTGTACTCAAAACACTTGAATTAGAGAAAGGACATTTAGCAAATGATTCTGTTCTTTTCTTCCACTGAATTTAACATTTTGTGATGATATATCCATTTAGGTTTTTACTTGAGTGATGTCCCCCCACACTGGTCTAGACACTCCTTGAGGACAGAGACCAGACTGGATTCTTTATTTCACACTTGCCACTGTCCCTTTCACCTGGAAGCCAGGTTATAAATACTTGATAGAGGAACACGTGGATGAGTGAATGAGTGAACACACAAGATCCCATACAGTCAAGAAAATATTATCCTAGTTCTCATTGTTGTCACGTTTATCCTTCCTATCTGCTTTGGGATTCCATTGCTGTTCATTATTTACAAGTTGTTATTCTGATTTACAAATTATTATATTTACTATAACAAATTAATTATTACTCTACAGTGAAAATACTATTTATCAGTACATTCTCATCAATTTTTTATTTGTATTGTATGGATATTATTACTACTGAGTTATCAGAAATTATTATTATATTCTGTAAACCAGAAAGGAAGCAGCATCTTTCATATCAGTGAAGTTTTCAACCTGAAGAGATCTGTTCTTCATATTCCAAGTTAATTTCTAATCCTTCCATGACATTTTCTAAAATATATGCAGGGACACATTTTGTATTCTATCAAATTTTAGATTAGAATATTTTCAATTTCTAGTCAGTTTGATTTTCCTAGCTGTGCTGGATTTTAAGAACTGTGTTTAACATTAGGCTCAGAGTAAATCATAAATATGCATCAGCACCCAACTGTGCCAGCCTGAGCTGCGTTTCAGCCCTGGCCAGGGTTTACCAGGCTCACTGCTCAACCCACCAAGCCCCTTCACCCCTCCCAGGCATCCGGCCCCACTGACACTGTCCCCTTCCCCACCTCTTACTGGTGTTAAGGTCACTTCTCCAGCTCAGCCTCACTAACCCAGGCAAAGCAAAGGTGTGGGGGCAAGAAAGAGGATATGGAGGATATGTAGGGAAAGCAAGCAGAAATACAGGTGATGAAAGCTAATCACTCCCACTGACTGGCAGCTGGAGACCAACACACACTTTCTTAAGGGAATGCCCGCATTTGTCACAGGAAATAGGATGGAAACCAAAGCTGTTCCTTTCCCCTTTCCTTGTCACACCATTGCCAAACCACCATTATTCTGTTCCCTTCCGGTAAAATGTAGGGTAACTCAGAAGATTAGGGTAACACTGGGCCCTGAGGTCATTCCAATCAGCATAGTGGAATAAATATAGCACTTGGACAACAAAGACTTAGGCTCTCGGGTCCCCGACATGATGGCACTGATCTGTCATACCCTCCTCTCAAGGACACCAACTCCTTCTCCAACGCAGATCCCCCTGGGGACCTCTGAAAACTCCTGGGAGGAAAGATCCAGGAGGCACCCCACAGGGATTGAATCAGAATCCCTTGAGACAATTCCAGGATTGTAGAAATCAAGTCTTCCCAAGCGATTCCAATGTCCAAGGATGGCTAAAATCTGCTGAACAGGGTCAAATATGACTCTGAGGTTAAATCAGATACAGGATGGAAGAAGGAACTCTGATCTGCTTGAAGATAAGAACTGCCTACTGTGTCATTTTTAAAGGGTTTTATTTGGGACAAAATTAAACATACACTCAAATCTAGTCTATGTTTTAAAATAAATTTTTCTTTATTAGAGTGAAAATATCATCACCTGTTTTGCTCAAAATGAAAATTGTCTGTTTCCCTGCTTGGTTTTATAGCGTTCCTATTCCTACAGCTATAATTTTATATGATGCCTTACTGGTATTTGCAGAGCAAAAGCATTATATGTAGTTTCTTGTGCCAAAAGGTATAGAAAGTTTTGTAAAACTGTGGAAGAGGAAAGAGCAATAGGTTTATTTTAAGATCATAAAAATTTTATTAGATTTTTTTTTCTCCTTTGCACTGGTTGCTGTTACTTTAAAAGTCTTCTGGCATTTAACTGGCAATAAAAAGGGCAAAACAAACTGTTCCTTCCTTTAGATTGTGCAATTTTATGGCTCTGTTTCAGAGCAACCAAATATGCCTCTTAAAAAAAAAAAATACATGTTTAAACCACCTTTCTTTCCTTTTTCCTTTTTTTTTTTTTTTTTTTTTTTTTTAACAAAGCATCCGAGCTATTAGCCGACAATCCCCAAGGGAAAGTTGTGATTTTGTTGGTGCCTGAAGTTTTTCAAAGATACTTAGAAACAATCTGAAGTTGGTGGCATTGATGACACTGGTTCCTTAGCCAGATGACCACATGTGACCGAATCAAAGATGGCTGAGCTTCTTAAGAATCCAGTCCTCACGTAGACAAAGTCACTGCAGAGGAGTGCAAGGCCACCCATACTGCACAAAAGGGTCTAACCAAAGGATCAGTGCAGAATTACATGTGTACACTGTCATTTGGAAGCTAGCGACCACAGTAAATATTTCCACAATAAATCAGTGTACAAACTTTTGATCACATTGGCAACCCTATCCAATAGAAATGTAGGTTTTATTTTACCCTAGGGACACTGTCCTCATTTGCATATCTTCCCTGCACATGTTCATATAATCTACAAAACTGTAGTGTAATGAGTCAATAATAAATGGCAAGTTGAGTTCCAGTGTCTTACATGGGCAAAAAATCAAATTTGAATTTTGTAGCAATTAACATTGTTAATAAAAATATTTGAAGAATTTGGAAGATAAAAAGAACTTTTTGGCAATATGTTTTGCTTTCAAGGCAAATAAAACAATAAACTCCATTATCAAATTGATTTTGTTTTTTGTTTTGTGCACATATTTTTGTGGTCATAGAAGCAATCTGTAATGAAAAGATTATTATATTCTATTTGGTAGACTTAAAATAGCTTCCAGATGTCCTTCCCCATCCTTGCTTACCTTTCCTCAAACTTTTCCTCTTCTTTTTCTATTATTATTATTATTATTATTATTATGCAATGCAAATAAAATTGTTTTCCTTTATCTTTTTTTCCTTAATCAATAATATAATAATAATAAAAACAGCATTTATTTTTATGGTCTTTTCCCTGTATGCTAGGTACACTATGCACATGATCCATCCTGTCTTATTGAGTACAACATTAGGAAGTATTTATCTTACTGTATCATTTGTCACTATGAATGGTGACAGCTAGCTAACAACTCAATAGCCAAGAAGTACAAAGTAGAATTAAGCCATTCTATTAAAATTCTGCTACTAAAATATTGAAATTTGTCTATTTCTGCTTGTTTTGCCCATATTTGCTTTTGAGATTTTATTATTGGGTGTGATCAAATTTAGTTATTTTTTCCTTAGGAAAAGAGAAGTATTTATGTTACATGTCTCTCTTTATATTTAGCAATGATTTTTACTTTGAAGTTTCTTTCCCTGATAATAATTATAGCATGTACCAGCTTTCGTTTGTTATTTGTCTGGTACTGGTATACACACACGCACACACACACACAAACACATACATGTATATATGTACATGTATATATATCTACATGGAGTTTACAAGAGAGATAAATGCAGGCAGATAATCAGTTTATTTAAAGATTTTTAAACTGCCAAATTTTCTAAATTCTTACAATTTGATTGACTCTTATAAATAACATTGAGCTAGATGTTCTTAAATCCAGTATGAAAGCTTTGGCGTTTTAACCACAATGCTTAACGTCCAGGGGTCCCCCTTCACCCTCAGATTTGCTTTCCACAGTTTCAATTATCTTTGATCAGCCACCATTTAAAAATATTCAATAAGAAGTTTCAGAAATAAACCATTTATAGGTTTTAAGCCACACACTGTTTTGAGTGACTGGCTAAAATCTTGCACTGTCCTGTTTTGTCCTCCCCAAGATATGAATCATCCTTCTGTCCAAAGCATCCACACTGTGTAAGTGACCCGGCCCATCAGTCACTCAGGAGCTGCTTCAGCTATTGGATTGATAGTCTCAGTATGGCAGGACTTGGACATAGGACCAGTACCTCCATGGTTTCTGGGATCCACTTAGGGAAGGGGCTAGAACTTATCCCCTTTGGAGAAGAGTCTTTACTGTCTTCACTTCAATATGGAAGTGAAGAGGACTAATTGCACAGGACCATTATGATTTTCTTTAACTCAGGCCCATCACTGAGCTGAGTACTGCCCAGGTTTCCTTGTAGCTACGCGGGACTATACAAGGGAATGAGCACAGAGCACTTAGGACTTCTGGGTAACGGGATCACAACCTCTGAAAGGAAGTTCCTTGGTCTCCACTGTTTTCCTCCATCCCTGGACCAGGAAATGGTCACAGCTGAGCAGGCACCTTGGAGCCCAGATACAAGTCACCAGGCCAGGATGGCAAAGCTGGGCACCAGCACTGGACCACTACCCCAGGGCCTTTAAAGGAGGAGAAACACTCTACTCTCTTCCTTACAGAAGTTCAGCCTGATCTTCAATCAAAACATTGTAAATTATTGATATATTTGAATTTATTTTGTCATTTTGGTTTGTGCTGTTTATTTTTCCCGATTATGCTATAATCCTTGTTTTGTATTCTTCCTTCTTGACATCTTTGGAATTTATTGAGGTTTTGTTCCTTCTCTCTCTATTTAAAAAATTTCTACCAAGTTTAAATTATAATTTCTAATTATATCCTTTTATTATTTAATATTATCTTTGGGTTTTTATAAAGATGATAAAATTTGAATGTATATCTTTACCCTTTTCCAGTACGACTCAAGGACCCAGGCATGTTATCTATAATATTTTTGTTTTGTGTTTTAAATCTAGCTTGTAAAATCCTACAGACCACATTTTTCTTCTCTTTAGGTTTTGTTGGTGGTAAATGCTCATGTTTGTATGGCATTATACTCATTATTGAAAAACAGATTTAAGGATGACATAATTATGTTGATAGTTTCCAACATTGACTGGAATTTCAACTGCTTTCTAATTTTCTTTGGTGCAGTCAAGAAGTAACTTCAGCCCTTTCTGTGGTTCCATTAAGGAAAACCTATATTTTCTCACAAAGAGCTTTTACTAACTTCTTTTTCTTTGAAATTTCATTTTGGGACAATCTAGCTGTGTATTTTTTTTTTTTTCCTGTATCCTGCTTGTCATTGGACTTTTGGATTTCAGAATTGGGTGTCTTTTAACAAATCTGGAACATTCTTGCATGTCAGGTCCTCCAATTCTCTCTCCCTCCTAGAATTCTATGAAGACTCCAAACCCCTCATCCCTTCATGGCAATCTTGGAATTTCATTTGCTGTGCTCCACTTTTTTTATTGCTACAATCTATATTACGGTCTCAGATATATTTTATATATTCAACTGTGTAATTAACAAGAAAATTTGAACTTTAAGAAAATTTCATTTATTTTACTACTTATTTCTAGAAATCCTAATTGCATTTTTCCCCCGAACATACTTGGCTATTTTCAGAGTTCTTATTATTTGATTAGGTTTTTAGCTGCCTGCTATACTTACTTAACCTTATTAAATATATAATATATGAACTACATCACATTACGATACATCATTTTCAGTATCTAAGAGCTTGCAGGTTGAGCTTCCAGTCTATCATTTTAGCCGTTGATCACTCCTTGGGCCGTCCTCCCTTGAGCTGTTGTGACTTAGCCACGCTAAAACTTGCCTCTTTCAAAATTATCTGAAGATTGTTGTTGAAGGTTTATTTTCCTAGAAAGAATTTGTGTTTGCTTCTGTCACATCTGTTGCTATAAATTCAATGATTGCTGCTAGTTTTCCCAGATCAAAGATGTGACTGGAAGTTTATTCAGACAGTGTTACAAATTGTAGTGAGGCCAGCCTCTGTTTATAAGTCAGGGAGTTTGGTTTATTTGTTTCCCTAGACCTAGGCCAGGATTACAGAATTCATCTCCTGGTGATGTTCCCATTTATAAAGTGTGCTTATTTCTGGCTCGCCCTCATGTTGAAAGTGTGGGTTTTGGGGTCTCCTTTAGACCTTTGCTCCTTCTCTGGGATTCATGGGAGAAACCCTGGAGGAGAAGGCTAACTTTGGTCCTCAGTCCGTTTGACTTTGGACTTCTGTGGTGGTCTGTAAGTAGTGGCACAGTGTTTCTTAACCTCTTTTTTGACAGCTCAACAATAGTGTGTGTGTGTGTGTGTGTGTGTGTGTGTGTGTGTGTGTGTGTGCATTTACATGTTTTTGGTGTACCATTGTATTTGTTTCAGCCAAAGAATTTTTCCCTGCAGACATTTACTGGAGATGCCCCTGGCCAAGTCCTATCAGAAGCCAACTGGCAAGGAGCCCAGGAGGTGTTGTCACTGAGGCACAGAGTGGAGGTAAAGACCCAGCTGGGACCTGAGAGCAGGCATCTCTAGCAGCTGGTACGTGGAGTGCCTTCAAGTTGGTTTTCTACCCATCTCCCCAAACCCAGGATTTGTAAATGCCCACCTGTGTTCCTTTTTCCATTATTAAATTGTGGTACAATACACATAACAAAATTTACCATTTCAAGCATTTTTAAAGGTCCTTTTTAGGGGTACTCAGTGCTTCACAATGCCATATGCCTTTACCATCCCTGGAACCCTTGTCATCTTGTAAACTTGGACTTCTGAAGCCATTAAATTTTACTCCTCTGCCCCTGCCTGCCTCTGGTACCACCCTTCTACGCTCTGTTCCTGGGAGCCTACCCACTCTAGGAACCTCATGGAGGTGGAATGGGATAACATTTGTCCTCTCCTGCTGGCTCAGGTGCTCCGCATAATGTCCTGGAGGTCCACCCTTGTAAGGGTCTGTGTCGGAGTTTCCTTCCTTCTTAAAAGCTGGACGCCATTCCCTGGTGCGGATGGACCACATGTGCTTTAGTGGGCACAGGAGTTCTCCCCGTGGGGTGGTGGATGCCGGGTTGGTGCCCTGCCCAAGCCCCCTGCCTGGCTTGGTTCTTGGGTGGGATTCCTCCAGAGGTCCTCAAGAGACCACACCCCACATGCTCCCTCTGCCCGTCCAGCTCCTGTTGTTTGGGCTTTAACTCTGTGACCTCTAATAACTTTGTATTTTGAACAGCATGCTGATGGATTGGTAGGAGGGATGCATGACTGTAAATCCTGGCTTCTTCAAGGATATGCAAGCTGGAATGAGTCACCTGGATCTTCCCTGTTAATCACAAGAGCAGATGATGCTATCCAGTTTGCTGGGAAGAATGATGTGATCATGCTTTCCATTATTAAACTGCTGTATTTATTATATTTGCATGTGTTTATCTGTGTTATTTCTTTCAATAATGATGGAAAACTCAAAATGGAAGATAGTCTTTTTCCCTTCCAAATTTTTGCGCATTGGAAATGTCGTAAATGGTGGTTCTTATTGTCAATGTTTCCTGGTGAAGTTTCCAGGTCACTGATTGGCATTATCTACCTGTGAGGGCTGGGAGGGCCTCTGAGTGCCCTCATTAGGCATGGTACTTAGCCACACCTGATAATCTCTGCCACGCAGACTATTCAGTTCATTCTCTCATCAGAATAACTGGTCTTCCTGTGATATGTTCAAAGGTACATTTGGAAAGAACAGTTCTGTGAGCATGTTTTCTGGGTGCAGGGAATCAGCAAATCATTTCTTGTAATGAAAGAATGTCCAGATTAAAGATATCTTTAATAACCAGAAAATTAATTGACAAACACTCTAGACTCTGAGTAGGAGGGAGAAAACAAAAAGCAAAACCCACAGAAATCCCTTGCCTTATTCTGCATCTGTTGTTTTTAATATTTTATGGATAAAGAGGTTAAGAACCAGTCAATATTTACAAAGATTAGAAACAAATGTATCTTTTCTCATTTTAGATAAATAAGTATATTTTATTATATTTTTCTGATTATGAGAATGATTCAGGATCATACAAGATGGCCAGAGAGTATAAATCCCAACTCCATCAGTCACCAGTTTTGTGAACTTGTAAAATCAATTATGTGAGCTTCATTTACAGGGGGATCATGTTCAAACCCATTTTATGGGGTTTTGTGTGACTTAATGGAAAACAATTATAGAACTTTCATGGATCCTGGCTCTTGAAAACTACAACCTCACAAATGGTAATCAAAAAGTAAAAGAGATATTTGGTAGCAAAAATATAGAGATTAAATTGATACAAAAAAGCACAACTGCCAATAATTCCACAATATGCAATGTTAGCTAATAAAATAAGTGTGTTTCTCTGGATATACACCAGTGGCTTCTTACTTCTTGCTTGCAACCTTTCTCAGATGTTTGTGTGTGTGTGTGTGTGTGTGTGTGTGTGTGTGTGTGTGTGTGTGTAGTCTTATAGAAATCAGGTATGCTGCCTCATATTTGTTACTTACTTTATCAGTAATAATATACTGTGAATATCATTATACAGCAATAAATATAGGGCTAGAATAGATCATTTTAATAGTTACATAATAATACATATGGAATTTATTTTACCTTTCTTCTATGAATAACTTTGCGGGGGTGGGGGTACTGGAGATTGAACTCAGACCACTGAGGCACATCTTCAGCCCTATTTTGTATTTTATTTAGAGTCAGGGTCTCACTGAGTTGCTTAGTGCCTCACTGTTAGTGAGACTGGCTTTGAACTCTTGAGCATCCTGCCTCAGCCTCCTGAGCCGCTGGGATCACAGACATGCTCAACCGTGCCTGGTTATGGACAACTTTTAATGATGCTTATTTCCTTTATTTTCTTTTTCTGTAATGACTAATACCAGATTTTGTGAACTTGTTAATTTCTGTGAAACTGACTACTTATTTTTATAGGATCAATCTCAAGAAGTGTAATTGAACAATCAAATGGTCCACCTTGCTAAGTGTTTAGTCTGTATTGCCAAATAACACTCCAAAAATGTGGTAACAATTTACACCTTCACAAACAATACATAATTGCACCTGTTTTTTCTTTTCTTTTTTTTTTTTTGCAATCTGCTGATTTGAAAAAATATATCTATTTCTTGTGATAATTCATGCACTTTTGATTGCCAGTACAAGCAGGCATATCTATGCAACATTTATAAAATTATGCTGGCAGCTTCTCTATATAGGAAGAGACAGCAAGTCATTATAACAGATACTGAATAGGACTCTGTCTTGTGGCCAAGGCTTTTCCTCCCAGAAATACATTGTGATGCAGAGCCAAGGGGTTGGGTTATACCTGCTTGAGTAAGGAAAACAAAACTATCTGAAAGTGACAAGCTTGGAGAACCCATTTCTGACTCAGAATGCAATGATAAAAATCTATTCCATGTAGGACACTGTGTGGCAGCTGAAGGGATTTTGATCAAGTTTAGTTGGCTGGAAAGAACACCAACCAGCTGGAAACACAAAAGCCCAGGTATATGAGAGGGGACAGCTGGTGTGAGCAGGGGTCAGCATTCATGCTGGGTCACCCTTCAAAGGGAGTCAATGCAGCCTAGTATCCCAATGCAGGGAACAAACCCTGAGCAAGTGACCATGATCTCGAAGGTTTATATCCCTGGAACCAATGGGTGCAAGAAACCAGACTAGACAGGGAATTGCAACCCCAAAGGACTCATCAGTCACCTGAACATTACAGCAGTCACCCAAGGGTGAGCATGGACTCATCCATCAGAACTGCTCTGCCTCGCTATCTGATATTTGGATGCAGAACTGATGTGCTCTGGACCATGTAAGCCCTCAGGATCTGTGGATAATTGAAAGCGTGTCTCAAGGGGGATATTCTGTTCCACAGTTTCTGTTCATGAGGGCGTGTCAACATTGGAGTCAGTTGCTGGGTTAAAAAAGGAAACACAAATTATTGAGACTTGCCACATGCCATGGCACCACTGGAAGCAAGTTTCACATTTGCAGAGTTTTGGAAATTATTGTTAATAGAATATCCTGCTTATATCCTCTACCACATTTTCTTCGGATATGCCTCTTGATTTCAGTGACATGGAATAACCCTTTAGATATTAGTGTTTTTAACTATTATCACATATATTGGAAATGCTATCAAATAAAAAGAGCTAGAAATTGAAAGGGGAAGTGCAACAGCAATTTTTAATTTTAAAAGTTTTTTTTTAATTTACTTACTTCATACTAAAACATTTTTGAAACAATTAAGTAATAAAAGCCTTATAAAAAAATTTAGAGAGCTTTTAAAGCAATAAGAGATCCTTAACAAATCAAATACCTCCCAAGTTCTTTAAGACTTTGAAGCTCCTGAATATGTGATGAGGGTAAGAGTTAAAATAAAGTTCAGAGATCAGTAATGTTGCATGTGATCTGGAGAAAGGCAGCGTTTCATAGCATGGAATGTGTGCAGTCAATTTTTTCTTGAACATCCAAGCCAACCAACCTATACTCAATGTTGAAATAGATACAAGGAATGCATCATTCAGAAAAAAAATTAGCCTCTTAAAGACAGAAAAATAAACCTTGAAAGCGCTTTTCAGAAAAACTCAAAGCCAAAAAGACTGATTTCAAACTGAGCATTAATGCTTGCTAGTAACAAACATTCAGCAACCTCTTTCTTCTTAAATATTCAAATAAATCTGCATTGAAGACCATGTCTCTGCAGGGACATTGTATTAGCGCTAGAATTTTTTAGCGTGAATGAAATAAATGACCTCTTTAAGTAACTCAAATTCTATAAATAGATGGTAGAGTTTTTGACTGACACGTCCTACCGAACTTTAGGTATAGAACCATAATGACACTGTAGAGCAGGGTCATTAAGATAGAGGCTTTGAAGGCAGAGAAACTGGGCTCTTTTCATTAGCCAAGGGACCTCAGGCAAGTTGATTATATTCTCTGTTCCTCAATTCTTCATCTAGAAATCAGAAATGACAGCACCTCCTCTTGGTTTGATGTGAGGATCATATTAGTTGATACATGCAAGTGTTCAGAATAGTGCCTGGCATATAATAAATAATCAGCAACAATAGCTATTAAGACATTCATGAGCAGCTCCAAGTATCAGTCTACCATCTGTAAAATGAGAATAATAATTCCCATAAAATGGGCCAGGTCCTGTGGCATCTACCTGTAACCTCAGCAGCTAGGGAGCCTGAGGTAGGAGGATCCAGAGTTCAAAGCCAGCCTCAGCAAAAGTGAAGCACTAAGCAACTCAGTGAGACCCTGTCTTGAAATAGGACTAGAGATGAGACTCATTGGTTGAGTGCCCCTGAGCTCAATCCCTGGTATCCAACCCAAAAAAATTCCCACAAAATGGGATAATAACCTCTGCCTCACTCAATGACTGGGATGTCTAAGTGAGATGGAAGACTGCAAATAAATACATGAACCTTTATAAAGACTGTTCAAGGGCAAAATGTCATTTTAACTCATCAAGTTTCCCATGACTTATCCCCACTACAAACAAATAATGTGTGAGTCTTTGAATTATGCACTAATTGCTATTCCTCTTAATTTTTAATGATAGTTCACTTTGTGTTTTTCCACGTGTTCAGTAATTAGGCCAAGTTGCTATGTGTGATCCCACTGACACCTTCCCATTTTCTATGTCACATATGCATTAAAGACAAGTGAGCGATGTATAAAAATCCAGATCATGCAAGCTTCTAAACAGAGTTCTTTCAAAGATATGCAATACCCTCTGATCATACTTCTTTGAGGCCATCAGAGAACCGCATACATCCAGGATATAAAGATTAGGAGCATCATCATGGAATTTTCCCCATTACAGAAATAAGAGCAAACACAAAGACCTCCCAGTCAAACTAAGGATTAGTATGAATGAAGTAGTAGAACTAAATTTGCTGATCCTCATCAACCGCATTCATCACTTATTGTACTCATTAGCCAGCTCAGCCGATTCTGCACAGAAGTCAGATCTACTGCATAAAATCTAACCAAATGAACAAATGACCTGCTAAGGAGACTTGATCAAACTGGGGACACGGCCCATCTTTCCTCATTCACTGACATTCTCCTCCATGCTTCCCTCTCTCTCTTTTCTGTCCCAAACCACTCAGAAAATTTCACTTGGTGTGCATGTCCTGAAAGTTTTCAACATACTGAGCCACATGCACTTTTTCCAGTGAAACTTTATAAAGAAATAGACATTAGTAAGGGAAAGGCATAATGCCTAGGCAGCTCTTACCTTACACCACCAAAGATGTCCTAAACAAAATGCAAGCTTGTGAAAAGAGGACAATAGTTAATTGTACTGTTAATACTGTTTAAAGTGTTGATCACTATTAGAGAATAAAATATGGCTCTCTATAGATATATTCTAAAGAGTTAAATTGCCATTGTTTTAAGAATCAGATCCTGGAATGTAAAAAGAGAGAGAAAAGATATTTTTCCTTCATTACAGGGAAGGACAGGCCATGGGCTCTTCCAGGATTTCCTGACAGTTGTTTGATAGATAATGTAGTTGGTTGTCTCAGCCTGGATGACAGATGTCTATGGCTAAAATCCATACAATTATGATATGATGTCAAATTATTTCTAGGTCTTGAAAAATTCTGAACAAAAATGCAAAATTAATATTTTTGTTTTGAGGTTTTTAATTTCCTCAATCTTGAATTTGGAATGTTTCAGGTTACTGAGAATATTAGTCAAAGACTGACAAAATATTATTTCTAAGCATCAAACCAAGGATTTAAGGAATCTCTTTTTTTTTTTTTTTTTTTTTTTGTCTGATTTGGTTGTTGTCCCTATTAGTGATACTGAAGAAATAAAATGCAATGATCTAGGCTTTGTACGCGTTTGCCATTGAAGTAGCCTTGTGAGGCCAACACCTGTGGAACAATTAGAGGAGGACAGAACAATCTAGATTAAGGATGCTGGTCAGGGATTAAGAAGTGAAGGTGTTAGACCCGTGACAGCTAATGTCAGTTCTCAGGACAACTTCTGGAGGGAGAAGCATAATCTGACCAGATTGCCCAGACCAGATCCCCAGATGAGAAAATAGGAGAGTGCATTGTGAGTTGGGATCTCCTGAGTCAACATAGGAGAAGTCTAGAAGTAAATTAGGCTGGACTTTGGGGTGGATTTCATCCTGGGAGAACTTCACCCTCCAGAATAGCTGGGAGAGTTTCTGAGAAAACCCAGAGGCCAGGATAGAGTTGGAAACTGATGTGATGTGATAAACAGAGATATTAAAGTTGAGAAAGATCACGGGTGACCGTGATTCTTTAAGGAAGATTCATCTGACCCGTAGTGCCTAGAATGGTGAAGAATGGGAAGCATCAGGGTGAGGTCACCTGTCTGGGAGGCTGCTGCAAGGTATCAGGGCGATGGTTGTAAACACGAGCCAAAGGACACACTCGGAAAAATAATTGAGGGATAGCAATGGGACTTAGTGGTCTGCATGATGGTTAAAGATATTACTTTGCTTAGAATATGTTGTTTTAATGATTTACTCAGAACCAACTAAATAGACTGGTTGAATCCATTTAGCTTGCTGTGCTTCATGAAGAATAAAACAGAAGCATTTGTCATAAACTCATCCATAGAATTCCTAAAGGAATAACACGATTACTTTTAGAATTCCCCACAACTAAGATACCTACCATTGGATTTTTTAAAAATGGTGTTTAGTTAGCTTTCTTTTATTGTAACAAATAATTGAAATAAAGCAACATGAAAAAGAAGAAAGGTTTACTTTGTCTCATGGGTCTGGAGGTTTCTGTCCATGGTTACTTGATGGTTGTCTTTGGACCTGAAGCCGTGCATGTAGGCCCACAGCACGTGACAGAGAAACTACTCCTTTGTGGGAACCAGGAAGCAAAGAGAAAGGAGAGGCCAGGTTCTCAGTTCCCCTGAAGGGCACACTCCAGTGACCTCACAGGCTTCCACTAGGCCTCGTTTCCTGGAGGGTCCACCTCCTCCTAATGGTGCCACAGCCTGGAGACCAAGCCCTTAACACATGGGTCATTTCCAAACCATCATGGCTTGCTACCACCTCATCCTGTGTTCACTTAAACAGCAAAACTTCAAATACTGCGTGACAAATTTTGCATCCTCTGAGGGTGCTTCCTACAGGAGTCGCCAGCGACCATGCTGCTCTCCAGGCTAGTCTGACCCAGAGTCAGGAGCTGGAAAGAGCAGCTCTCTCTTTATTCCACCTCCTCAGAAGCCTTCTCCCAGAGGATCTGCACTAAGTGCCCACTGTGTGCCTGACGAAATGGGTTCAGCTACCACTGTTAACAAAGCAGTCTTTACTCTCACAGAGCACAGAGTCCCAAATGTCCCCTAACAGGCATACTGCTCAAAGGTTTCCTTTTAAAATTATCTATTAAAATTAAATTTAAAGGTAAGTGAATCTTTTCTTTTTCTACTTTGGAGGAGTCAGAAAAGATAACAAATATATGTCAGAAACTCATTCATTCATATGTATGAAATGGCAATCTTATGAAAATAATAAATCAATTTTAACAAATCAGTTGATCTTTGAGTTATTTTAGGTTTGGTACATTTTGGGGTCTTATAATGTATTCACCTTCCCAAGCCAATTGCCATGATCCCAGTTAATGGCAGAACTTCTGGAAGAGTCAGATGCTTCCAACTTCCTCAGCAAGTGCAGTTTATGTCTGAGCGCCTTGAAGAAATTTAGAGACATGAAAACATATGATACTAAATGTAAATCATCCACAACTACACCTCCCTTAATTAAAACAGAGAAATAAAAACAAAAACAAAGGGTAGACACTAAAACAAATAAAAGTAATTTTACTTGTAATTCTGGCTTTCTGGCTATTCATGTTTGATAAATTGCTATGTAGCTTCTAATCTGGCACCTTTCCCTGTGAATTCTCATTCTGAACTCTTGCATAAGTGTTCATATGAACAAGTCCAAATATCTTACTAAGACAACAACCAATTTATTTCTTAACAAATAAAAAGTAAAGAAACAGTCTAAAATGCTATGTGAAGATTTTCAGAACAAATGATTTATCTTCTTTTGATCTAGTTTATTTTTGTATTACAGAATCACCTATTGAGTGGGAAGACATAAAAATTGGGTTTTTTCCCAAGTCAAAGTGTCTAACAATTATTTTCAAAGTCTATGCTTTGAATCTGTTTTGACAATTCAATTTTAAATTAATTGCAACTTTCTAAAAGGGAATGCTTTTAAAAACAAAAGATACTTGCTGCCCTTAGGAAAATTATGTTGTCTAAAATGTAGTTGCCAGTCAGAACCTTATGTACTCTAAAATATTCTTCTGGTTTTTCCCCTGAGGAAATTGTGGTGTCAACCTGACAGCCAAGCAGCTCAGGATGTCTGCTGCTCACTGGAACAAGTTTCCACACACAGCCCTATCTTCTCTCCCCTCTCTCCATCATGAACTGTTATCAAACACCCCATGCATTGCTTCAATCCTGCTAGTTAATGAGTTGAAGTCAGATACACCTTTAAAATGCTTTGCATCTCTTACGATGCCACCATTTTGCATTTTCTAAGAAGGAAAAAGAGAAACAAGTTTCCAGACAAAAAGGAGACCCAGCTGTTTTGTCTGGTACGTAGAACATGCTACCTTAGAGCACTAGGTCCTTGAAGTGAGTTTGCACAAGCTAGGGCTAATGCAAACGCAGAATTCGCCAGAGTCAGAATCTATTCTCTAGCTTGGATATGGGTTGGATGGTCCAACACCCTGTCTGCTTTTCTCACCTGAATTTTTCAGAAGGATAAAAAGAAGGTTAGAATACTTTCTGTTATCCATTGCACTTTTTTTTAAGCATATTATATTCTTGTAAGAATGAGCCATTATTTTCCTTGATATCAGAAGGGACTTTTTATCATTGGGCAAGCTAAAAACAATTAACGTTTGAGGACTGTGACATCTGAAAGGAAGGAACAAAGCAGCATAATACTTTCTTTATCTCCCAGGTGAAAAAAGAAAGATGGAAACAGATTACTTCATTTGAAGTGACACAGTTCCAGTGGGGGTGTAATGTCCTCCCACAGCCTCTTCTGGCTTCTGAACTCCTTTTCATGAGTGAAAAATGTTGCTTACAGCAATTTGCCCTCCTCTATTTTGGGTATATGACATGCTCATGAAAATCCCATCCACTGGTAGCTTAGTGGAGGGGATCCCAAGCAAGAAGTTGTCTTCTGTCCTCAATTAACCCTGGTTAAAATGGATCCTTGGTGTAAGGAGCTGAATTTTATCTTCCCAAATCCATAAAGTCCTAATGCCCAATACTTCAGATTGTGAATGTAATTGGAGATAGATTCTTTACAGAGATAATAAAAATAAAATTAGGCTAATATTGTGGGCTCTAATTCAGTACCACTGGTGGTTTTGTAGGAAGAGATTGGGACACAGACACATTTGGGGGAAAGCCCATGTGAAGACACAGAGAAGAAGCCTGCCAAGCTTAAGCCAAGGAGAGAGGCCCCAGGAGAAACCGATCTTTGGGCACCTTGATCTTGGGTTTACAGTCCCCTGAACTGTGAGACACTACATCTTTATTGACTTAGCTGCCCGGTCCATATATTTGCTAGGGCAGCCCTGGCAACTAGTTCAACCTGGAGTTGCACACACACCTGGGGCCTCACGGTCCGCCCACATGCCTGTGCTATCCCGGGTCTGCTGAATAGCATACAGTGCGCTGCCAATATTGCAGATGGGGCATCAAAACTCACCCAGTTGTTCAAGTTTGGTTTTCCCCCTAATGTTGGAATGTACAGAGGCGAGAGCCTTTGGGAGGTCCAAAACCACAAGGGATCAAGTGGGAGACCAGGGAGGGAGAATATCCCAGAGAATGATTCGTTCACAGAGTGGCACAGGGAGCAATGTTACTCCACTGGTACACACAGCAACATGGGAAAATCAAACTGGCCAATCCACATTCAGAGAGCCAAAGGAAAGAACTTGAACTTAATCTCTAGACTAACACAGGAACTCAAGTCTTTTGTAAAGAGACAAAAATCTTGGGGACAGATATGCTAGTTTGTCAGGGTTTTGAACTGTCACATCCTGATGCCAGCATTGGTTTGACTTCTGAAATAAAATATGTGCTTGTTCATAGTCAATTCTCCATTAAAATAATCTAAAGAGGAGAGTTTCAGTTCCGGTCCCCTTTCCCCGTCCATTGAAACAATTGACTGATTTTTCTTTTAATGTTTTCTGAACTTTCCATGGTTCCTCCTTTTCTTTCAAACCAAAAACTCAACAGTTTTAAAAATGAAATGAGGAAAAACAAATTGTTCACAGTTTAAAGAACCCCGCTGTTGCCCTCACTTACTGATATTCTCTGAAGCAACAGGTTTCTATTACTTTAAAATTACCCTCATTGCTGTTCTATCATTTTAGTGGATGTGGGAAGTAGGAGTGGATCAGCATGACCTCATCAAGAGCCACTAACTTGCTGCCCATGTCCAGAGATTGCCAAGACACTGCTGCTGTTTGTACTTCCTACTGCTGGATAAAGAGAAGAGGAAATAGAGTTCTTGGCAATTGGCCAAGTGGCCCACACATGCAGTCACTTCCTCCCATTGCATAAAAGGAAGTGTCTACATGACCTTCTTCCAGAAGCATAAGGTGTCCAGAGGTTTGGTGGGGAGGGCAGATGGAATCCAAGGAGTGGGAAGAATAGGGAACAGAATCAAGAGGACCCCCAGCCTGCCGAGATCAACACTTGATGTGCCCAGGCTGGCGTCCGTCAATATTCAAGAACTTACTGCTCTGGAGTTGCCGCCTCTTTGCTCACACATTTTTGTATATTATTTTTATTGCTTTTTCTTTTATTGACTCTTTCAACACCTTCTCATTCAGGATGACCTGCCATGCGTCAGGCCATTTGTTTTAAGCTCTGGAGCTGCAGTTTTAGCCAAGCAGGCAAAAACATCTCTGTCCTTACAACCTACTCAGCATATTAAAACAGCACAGCCTTAGGAAATAGAATAAGTTCAAGTTTCCTGTAATTTTGGGTTAAAAATTAAAACTTGAGCTATGTTTTGACTTTAAAGTGAATCCCATAAATATAACAATAGAGTGAATCGTTTGTGTTTTTCTCACTTAAGGTGTGGCATGTCTACCCTGGCTGGGAAAAATTAAGCATCTTTCAAGCTCCTGACCAAATTCAATTTCTCCAATCTCATGGAAATCTCCAAGAGAGTGGCTCTTCCTCTTCTCTGGATAACAAGGGAAATAGAGGTAATTCCCGGGAATTTGCAGCTATTTCATCATTGTGAGGGAAACGAAAACAAAGAGAGAAATGATCCGCGGGGTTAGACAAACCCATGATAACCAGAGGGAACTGGAGTCAGGTTTTCACTCGAATCATGAGAACCTGATCTTATCTATGGGCTTATCTGTTGTGTAGTCTCATAAATTACACAAATTGTTTAGCTACGCATATAAATTCTTTGACAGTTATCCCTTCAAAACCGAAGCCTAGTTTCTCTTTCCTGTGAAAGTGGGCCTGACTTAGTGACTTGTCTGTAATGAATAAGAGAGGGAAGTGGTGGGTGTGGTTTCTGAAGCAAGGCCAGGCCATGACAATACTACCACTTCCGTGTTGTTCTCCCTTGAATGACACATTCTGGAGAAAACAGCCACCAACCTCCTGGGAACCGACAAGCATTCTGTAGAAAGGAATTGAGGCCTGTTGCAGCAACCAGGAAAAATTTGCCTGTCATGTGAACAAGCTGCCTTGGACAGTGGCTGAACCTCTGTCCCTGACCCCTCAGAGGCCCAAAGCTCCAGCTGCCTCCTGAACCACAACTTCCTGCAAGGCCCACTGATCTGGTTTACTCCCAAGAGAATAACAAATGCATATGGTAACTAAACCACTAAGCTTTGAGGTGAGAAGCTGGAGAGAGATCAATGGTATATAGGTAAAAAGGAAGGACCTTATCTACAGTAATAGGCAATAGCAAAGACCCCAGCTGCTTTGCTGGGAGCATTGGCCACATTTAATGGAGAAACAATAACTGGTAGAGTGAAATCAACAACCTAGAAGGCAGAGCTGGGAGCTATGGAGAACTGTTCACACATCTTGAGTCATAATTTGGAAGGGGCCACCAAGTGTCCTGGGGACTTCAGAACTGCCATGGAACTGTGGCTCCTGTCTGCCTCCTTGACGCATGGAACATGTGAGGTGTTTATTTGGTGTCTGTCACATCATTATACATTAGAGTTGTGTGACGTAGCTCATCAGCATTCAGGGCAAGAGAGACTGAATCTAAAAGCAGAACTCAAGTAGCAACACCCATGGGACTGGGCAGGACATGGGTTGAGTGTGTTTTGTATATGGGAGGGTATATTCTTCTTCTAAGCAAGGTAAGAAATTTTAGTCAAAGTTTCATAAAACAGAAGATCTTTAATTTGACCTAATAGAGCGCTCTATGAGAGATAAGTATGTTGTGTCTGGTGCTATAAACTAAATTGTGTCCCCAAAAGTTCATATGCCTTAATCCTCATGTCACCATCTGGGTGAGAAATGAATTAAGGGTAGATTAAGTTATAAGGGTGGCATCCGAATTATAGAAGTAGTGTCCTAGAGAGTTCACTTCTTCTCCTTCCAACACAAGAGGACACAGGGCGGAGACAGGCTTCTGTGAGCCAGGAGGAGAGCCCTGACCAGGAACCACACCAGGCAGCACTTTGGACATGGACACCCCAGTATCTAAAACAGAGAGAAAATACATTCTACTGTTTAAGCTACACTGTGGAAGATGTTTTGCCATGGTAGCCTCTGAAGACTAAGAACACAGTATTAATGCAGAAACCCTAGAATCCTTGGGGATAGAAGCATTGTAGATTTTGGCCTGATCACAGCTCATTTATGAGTTTTGAGGCCATAGTTCCTAAACTGTAAGACTGTCAGACACTGTGCAAGAGAGACACATTTATTGAGAAGCTATAAAGTTTAAGGCATTCTTTGGAACCATCTAAAGAAAAACTGTGTTACAAACACTATGAGTTTGGTTTGTAAGAATTTAACTGTGTGACTTTAGCAAATCTAACCAGGTAAAAGAGGAATGCTTTGAAGGCAGACGTCTTCCCCAGCCCATATCTAATTTCTGGCATGGTGACACCAAGGTATGGCAGGCTGTGCTGCAACCAGCTCATTCCTCATTATGAGGTAACTGGTGCAGAAAGATATGAAATTGCTGAACTCTTCAGCAGCTTGCAAATTTCATGTTCTCTTTTTATAGTCATCTCCCAAGTTAAACAAGGAAGAAAAGTTGGAATTTTCTTTGGTGTCAGTTTAACAAAATGACCTGCCCATGATTGTTCTTTAAGCCTTAAAAACTGGGCCCCTGGAATATTTTTTCTAGAGATTTAAATAGGTACTTCAAGACTCAGCAAAGAAAATCAAACACAAATGAGATGGAATCATTTTACTTAAAAGATTGATAGCAGCCAGGTACAGTGGTGCACACCTGTAATCATAGCAACTTGGGAGGCTGAGGCAGGAGAATTGAAAGTTCAAGGTCAACCTCAGCAATTTAGCAAGGCCCTAGGCAACTTAGCAAAACCCTGTCTCAAAATAAAACATAAAAAGAACAGAGGGTGACTGGATGGTTAAGTGCCCCTGGGTTCAAACCATGGTACCAAATTAAAAAGAAAAAATAAAAGTTGCTAGGGCTCAAATATGCCATTGTAACTCTAATTTCAAAGCATGATTTGGGAGTCCCACTGAAACAAGAAATTATAAGCTCCTTATTTATATAGATATGATAAGTGTATTTCAATCATTTTTTAAGTGTGTTTATTAAATACAACATAGAAGAATGGGCTATGGCAATATAAAAATGTGTGTGTTGAAAATACTTGTTCTGATACTAAGAGTAAATGGTAACAAACATTTTTTCAGGTTACACAAAAAGCAGTAATTCACTAAGGTTAAGAAGTGAATTTTAAGCAGAAGTCATGAAAAGGTTTTTGAATTATTTGTTAATACTAATAATAAGGGGAGTACATCATCTAAACACATTGAATTCTTATTGACTAAACAAACAAACAAAAATTCTGGCATTGGTTAAATTAACATGAAACATACATTGTATCACTGGAAACAGGACACTTTTGACTTTTGGCTAATGAGACTCAACAACTGAATTAATCATAATCAAAGTAAAACTAAGAAAAATCTTGAAACATCTTGCAATCTTACCATTTATGTTTTGTTAACACATAAACTGATTTATTTCATGTAGTTAGAAAATAGTTGCCTATCAGGCCCAAAGCTCTGGGTTTGATCCCCAGCCCTGAATGAAAAAAAAAAAAAAAAAAAAAAAAAAAACAACTTTTAACCATGATGGAGGAAACACTATGTCTTTTTAATCATTTTACGAAATGATATAACAAACCTTTGTACTTGAGAAGCTGCTAATTGAGTATACTACCAAAATTTTTAAACAGTTCCAGAGTTAGATTAGGCAAGTAATTAGAAGAAAATTATGTAAATTTTTTGAATTAATTTTAATATTGTCATATTTGTCTCATTTTGTAAAATCATAATTGTTTTCTTTCCTTCCACTTTTGAAATAAAATTTTACTTTATAACTAATTTTCTGCTTGCTATTTTTTTAATCTTCATAGTGTCCTCAAAAATGTGTGCCTGTTCTTCAGCCCTATGAAGTGTGATGAATCCAGACTCTGACGTGACATTTGTGACAGGGACTAAAAGGAGCAAATTTTAAAAAGAAAAATAGGGGAAATGGAGGGAGATTTTTTATTTGTTTGTTTTATTTAATTTCGTGTGTGAGGTGCTGCAAGTTGAACCCAGGGTTTCACACTTGAGAGGCAAGTTTCTCTTGCACTGAGCTCTGCCCTCAGCCCCAGTGGAGCTAGCTTAATCTCCCTTTTTATCTTACAGTTTTATCTCAAAAAGGTGTAATTCTGGTTCTCCAAACAGGTAATATTTCATCAATCCTCATTTAAGAAAAAATGCAAATTATAAAATAATCAATACATATCTATCTCTCTAAATAAGAAGAAAATAAAATTGAGGACGTTATCTATTCCAAATTTAATGTCAATCAAAGAATAAAAATCTGCCAAAGGAGAGGGAAAACTTTCTTTCCAAACCCACGTAGTTGTGGTGGGGTGTATTGGGGGAAAATTCAGGACTAAACTGAGAGGAAATGAGAGAAGCATTTCTCAATCCATTCTGAGTAGCTCCATCCTTCCATCTTCTTCACCCTGAGAGGGTGGGATTGCCATTCCCTGTCCAAACCCCCAGCAGTAAAAATGTGAAAACATACCATGACAAGGACATGAGGCTTTTGCAGAATAGCCTGGTTACTTTTGTGTAGGGTCAGATGGAAGTCTGGTGGATGTGACTTATATCTCAGTAGAATGCTTTCTGTGGATCATTCAATGGGATTTAGTTAAATGGTTGATTCCCAAGGCAGGGCTTTTAATAATAGTTAAAAGGGTTACATGCTGTGACTGTAACAAGAATCTCTGCTTTGATCAAGGCCAACAAATTGATTTGCACTTTAAATAATAAATGGAATGAAATACTTTAAAAGGGAATATTATACATTGTTGAAATCACTGTTGGAACTTATCAACAAGAACACCAATGTGTGTTTTTCTATAAAGATTCTTTGAAAGTGTAAGTAATCCTCTCACGTGAGCAAGAGACAGACCATGTGCTTGAGATAGACAATGCTTTATGAAATGACTTCAGGCTATTTAGAAAAATATCATGTGGAGCTACAATATGAGAAGGAGAGGAAGAGTTGGAGGGGGAGGAAAGAAATGGAGGGAGGAAAGGTGGGGGCAAGCTGTGGCCCCTGACTACATTTAAAATAGCTATCTCATGCTTTTATGTTTAATATATCTAGATTATAGTATGCTGAAATTTTCAGTTTGTAGCTATTATCAACAACAGCTTAAACGATTTAAACTTATGAGGAAAAATAATATGTTGTTTTAAAAATGACTGAGGGTTGTACTTACCAAAATATTAAAGCATAGCAAAATGTGAAGATCTTTGTTCTAAAGCACCAAGAATCATTCTTTGTGAAATAAAATCATATGAAAATTGACATCATTTTTTCACTTAGTGAAATAGCTATCATTTTTTTTCAAAATAGTGATCAATGAAAAAAATTGCTTTATTATACATTTCTATGATGGATGATGAATTATTTTGTTGAGTTAAATCATAATTCCATCATAATCTTAAATGATTCTTTTCTTGAAACTATATTCCCGATGAAAGTTGATTTTGTTTAGAATTAGAAAATTCACTCAGAAGAAATACTTAACCTTTCTTTAATACAGTGCTCAACACACAGGTTTTGATAGTAACCTCACAGCATTTTAACATAATGTGCACACACGCACACACACACACACACACACACACACACACACACACACACAAGATCTTTAACTTTATCACCTTAGAAATATATTTGGAGTTCTTATTGTCTTAAATAATTAGTTTCATCAGACATAAAAAATAAAATAAATTAAATCACAGCACTTAATTGAAACTTATAGTGCATAGTACATAAATGTAACCATCTGGACTCACTGAGAAGAGCAAAATAGGGCTTTTGCTGATATGTTCTCGTCTGAACAGATGTTTCAAAGTGCACGTGGAGGATATGAATCTCTTAAAATAACACACTTCAAGAGCAGCTTCAGAATTATCAGCAACAAATGGCTATTCACAAAGTCTTCACAGACTACAAACACAGTCAAAATCTTAGAGTTGTTTTAATAGTGGAAAAGGGTCATAATTATACTCTTCAGGATATTATTTTGATAGGTGCCCATAAATATGTATGAATGCAGCTAGATCCACAATTATTTTAAGAAAAGTTGTCCAAACCCTGGAGGTAAGGCAGAAGAATGGGTGTGTGCCCATGTGTTAGCAATGTTAAAGCAAAGGCATGTTACACAGGCCAAAGCTGCCTGTCAATAATGTTCAACGTTCCTTCTCTCAGTTGAAAGCTAAGAAAAACATTTCCCCTATTCGGAGACGTTCTGTTCCTGTCTCACCCATGAATAGCTAATTGATCCTGACGTGGCTATGTGATCATGCATCCAGCTCTTTAACCTCGACGAAGCTCTTCCTTGCTTCAAGAGTGACTGATCACCCAGTAGTCATCTTATCTTTAAACATTATTCTGAATTATTTTACAGGGAAAATTGGACAGGGAAAAAAGACAGGGAGAAATTAAAGACGTTGGAGAAAAATAATCACAGTGACTTCAATTTGTTTTACTTAAAACAGTGTCTATGTACTCCCTGGGTGCTTGGTTGGGTACATGTTTCTTACAGAAGGAATGAAGTGAAAAAAGAAAAAACTTTCATCCTGAGTGATAACATTTTGTCCTGAGGTCCTTGTTTCAGGGTAATGTGTAGGAAAGGCAGTTATGGAAGAAAAGGGCTGGGAAATCGACCCTTGGTGGAAGTGTGTGGAAGGTGAGTGGGTCTTAAATCTCAAAACAAAGTACTCATTTAAAAAATAAAAAAGAGGGCTGGGGCTGTGGCTCAGTGGTGGAATGCTTGCCTAGCATGTGTGAGGCATTGGGTTCGAGTCTCAGCACCACATATAAATACATGAATAAAACAGAGGTCTATCCACACCTAAAATATTTTTTTTAAAAATAGGAGAAGCTGGAGGAAAGAAAGTATAAGCTCAAAGTTTTTGAGTTAAGGGCCAGGTTTTAGAGAATAACTCTCCATAATCTCCAGGCATGGTCCACAGGAGAAGCTCCTCAGTTCCCTCAGCCACTACTACCTCCTCTGTGAAATCAGGAGTGAACTTCTAAGCCCTCGACTATCTTTAAATTTTGATTATGTGACTAAGAAGATGACTCTTGCCTTGGTTGCTTTTTAAAACAAATTCTGTCTGGAGTCCACCCGTCTTGGACACCAAGAGGAAAAATCAACAGAAGGTGCTCCGGGAATAACGGCTTCTAGTTTGACCACTTGGTACTGTATACAAGTAGACCCTTTCCCCAGGACCCAGTGCCACAGAGGACTCAGTAGGGGGTTCTGGTGATGCTCAGGAGAGGAAGATGGGCTCTGAGAGCCACAGGCAGGCTTCAGGCCTTTCTCCAGCTCACACAGCTCTGGGCAAGCTACTGGGCCTCCTCGTGGGACAGTTTTCTTATCTGTGGAGGGGGAGTCAGCATCACACCTAACCAACAGTGCTGTCGTTAAAACTAAGTTAATGTTTGCGCAAAGGAGAAAAGCTCCCGACTGATAGCAAGTCTTCCACATGTTTTATACTCGCATGATGAAAACCTGGAAAACAGGAGTTAGCACTATCCATGGAATGTACTTAGCCTAAGATAGTGAATAGGATGGCACAGGATTAGAAAACAGGGAGCTGGTTCATGTCCCTGAGCTAAGTGACGTTGTGAGATGGACTACATTCTGATGTGCTAGAGAGAAATAGGCGGTGAGTCTTCTTCTCATATCAGTGTTCTGGAGTGCAAAACTGAGCCACAGAACTTCCCACCCCATAGGGGTATGCTCCCCCTCTTCTGATTAAAGCAGTTGGTTAAAAACTGTGGGCACTTCACCCAACAGATAATAGCACAGCTGTCCACTGCAGGCACCCCTGCCCAGTGCCACAACCAGAGCCTCACCTGTGCTCCATGTCCCCAAATTTAAACTGTGAAGTCCTTTTAAGGCTACTAATAAAAATGGAAAACAGAGGCCAGAGATTTTGGCAGAGACTTGTGTAACACACCTGCTCTGCTCTGTCCTAAACTACTGCTACTGCCCTCTATCACTAATAATGCTCTGTGTTGACAGATATACAAACAAAAATTCCACTTACAACAATGTGGTAATTGGCTAATGTCCACCCCTATAAGCTCATTTGCATAATGTGAAAATCTGTATGATGAAGCATAAAAGGTGTTTGAGTGACATTATACCCACAACACCATGCTACCTGGGGGCACTGATAGATGTCTGAGCTGCCCCTTGGCGCATTCGCCAACACTACCGTTCCTCATTCCTCAATGTCCTGCTCTTCACACTGAACTGACATGAAAACCTTTTAAACAACAGATAAATAAGATGCCCCAAGCATGTTTGGATCAGCTTCCAAAAAGTTTAGGAATATGATCTCTAATACTGGGTATCAGGCTCAAACTTAAACTAGCAAGCATAGAATCTCCCTATGGATCTGTGTTTAATTAAATTCACGAGTGCCCTTGTAGGAAAAGTCATATGCAACCCAATTGTAGCAATTTACCTTGAGTTTAGCAATTTACCTCAGATCTCCAAGAGGGTAAATGAAGTGGCAATGTTTTAACTCAAGGCAGGTGGTCATTTCCCAACACGCTAATAGTGTCTTCATCTTGATTCTCTTGCCTCCTGGAAATCCTTCACAAAATACATTGAATGGCTGTCTGTATGCAGGAGAAATGCAACTTGACAGCATTCACACCTCCAAGTACAATGTTGGCTGGAATATAATGACTTACCCTAGATCTGCAAAGAAATTACAAAAGTAGATATATCTCTTTATGGGGGGGTTCTCAAAAGAAGTGAATGAAATTAAAAGGGTACTGTTTTACATCTAACATCAAAATGTGGATGTTTTAATTAAGGTGGGGTAAAAAATAAGAGACAAATAAAAAGTCAAGGGCAAAATTCACTCTTGAAAACATATACCAGAATCTTTTAACAATTTCTAAAGAGGTGATCAATGATACAGAAAATTTGCTTTAAATTACCATGAAACTAGAAATCGATGTAAGCGGTATCCTTTTTTAAAATAACTAGGAAAAATGTGCTATCTGTGATTTTAATATTCTTATCAAATATATAGTCTGTTGGAGACACACAGCAAAAAAGAAAAGTAACTGAAATAATTAGGTAACCATATGCTGTCTTTCTTGCAATTAATCTATTATGAGATCTCCTTGTACCTAATATCAATTGCTTGAAAATGAAGAGGACACTATTTTTATAAGGACTAACTATTCCCATGATATTGAATAACATCATCTTTCTACTCAAGAACAGTTGACTTAAAGTTATGAAAAAAATAATTCAAATATTTTTCTTTGAAGAATAAATTTCCCTATTATACTAATGTATTTAGTGATTGATGGAATACAATAAATAAATCCTATAGATTCCACAAGATTTAAACACAACTTAAGCACAGTATTTTATTGTCTGGCCAAATATTTGTAGTGCAGATCACAATGTAGACCTGAAGATACTATTTTAAATAAATAACTGGTTATCTAAATCTCGGAAGACTGCAATATTAGGTTTGGAATTTCCCAGAATCAGGCAGCAGGCGAACATGCAGGATCTGGACATAGGTCTGTTCTGGGGCCATAAATCCCACGAGCCTGATTCACTAGGAGGTCAATGTCATCAACGTCATTCCTCTTTCCTCCCTAACACCAGACACTGCCAATAAACTGTGTTCTGCTTTGGAGCATCAGAAATCAGCAGTAAAAGGATTCCTGTACAAGACAGAGGCCTCTCACTGGTGTTTGTCAATCTCAGTGAGTTACACAAGACTTTCTGAGTTAAGAGTCCTCTTAGCCATTACTAATGCAGAATCAAAGACAAGGCACTGAGTTTAGAATATTTCTCCCCTTGCAGCCTGCTAACCCTTCTATTCTTAGCAGACATGAGCCTGCAGGCTCCAAGGTGGAGCTGGGGCCTTTCCTTGGAGGTCCTCACCAAACTATGACACAAATAAGTTTCAAGAATCAGTAATAGGACTGGGTCCTGTCACTGAAATCAAGGATATAGTGGAACATTGATAAGTATTTTATTGAAGAAATGCACGATTGACTAATCTCCCATGTGAACAAAGTAGCAAAGGTCAGAATCTGGAGCTGATGAACAACTTTTTCCTTAAATTTTTAATTAAATTTTTATTTGTTCTAATTCGTTGTACATGATAGTAGAATGCATTTACACCTTTTGATAGGTCATACATAAATGGAGTGTAATCTCTCATTCTTCTGATCATACATATTGTAGGATCCCATGGGTTATGCAGTCATATATGTACATGAGGTAATAATGTCTGTTTGGCCAAGCAGTTTTTAGCATACTTTGTAAAAACTGTCAGCTAAATGTTTATTTTAAAATTAAAAAAATTCAAAACTATTTTCTGACTTTTCATAATATAGTAAAATATTGCTACTTTGATTTTTAAAATATAAAATATTTTTATAAGTAAGAAAGAACATGAAAGAATGAAAAGAAACTACTCTTAAAATTCAAAACAATCATTTTCAGTCACCACTCTCCAGTTTACAAGGAGATCTATGTATTTTATTTTCTTCTTATTATCTTTTTCTTTAATGAGGCCATGGGAAATATTTAAAGTTTTCTGTGCTGACTGGTACAAAAATTAAAATAGTTTGTTCCTTGGATTGGTTGTAAAATCTTGTCACTCCCAGAAAGACAGCCCATCATTCCACTTGGTAACCCATCTCCATGTATTTTCTACTCCCCAAAATCAACATGCACAAAACTTTTATCATCCTATTTTTCTATTTTGATACATAGAATGATATTGTACAACATATAAATACAGCTCAGTGCGGCTGATACTCCAGTACTTGGCTTATAGCCCTCAGCTCTCTGAACAGCAAGCATCATCTAAGACATCAGACACTGTGTACTATTATGTGAAAGCAAATGATCCCTGGTTCATGCCTATTTAGCACTTTATGTTTGGAAAGCACTATTATATACTTTATGTCACTCCATCACATCAGAATCTTGTAAGCCTCAACGAGTAGTTTGTCCCAGGTCACCCAGCAAGCAGCCTGCTAAGCACTTTAGATTATTTCTTCCGAACCAATGACCATCATCACCCATTAACGTGATAGGACAATCAAAGAGATTTACATTCTATTAGAAGTCAAGGATGAAATTGGTAATAGATTGAGAGATTTTCATGTGCAGTGACAATTAGGAACAAAGTAGTTAACATTCTGTCATATGAATGATCAGTGCTGAGTTGCTAGACTACTGTGAAAATAACCATTTCTTTGGAAGCAGTACACTTGGGTGAAAACAATTTCCCTGATGTTGTAAGTTGGCAAATCTTTAGTGAATGAAATGGGAATCCCATCAGTATGTGGCACATACTACTCTTTTAGGACAGAAGGGATACATAAACTTGGTATTTTGCACTGAAGATATTTGCGAGGGTGCCAGGAGCTTAGAGCTGTAACTCATTTCCATAAAACCCCACATGTTTTTCTTACAAATAGATGGGCCAAACCAGCATGTTCATTGTTTGTACAATACTCGTAATTGTTTACACAATACTTGTAATTTCTTCCAGTTATGGATGACGACGTGCTGCCAGCAGAGAAGAGGGGACTCCAGGGGATAGAGAGGCTGAACCAAGCGACTACTGACTAGCAGGAATCTGAGCCACTCCTGCTGTGAAACCTGGTGCTGAAGAATGTCACAGCAGCCCCTCTGTGCACGTCCCTGCTCAGTCCTTTCCAGTGTGGGTTTCCAACATGGAGATGAGAAACCTTGCGAGTGGGAAGCTGCACCCAGCTGCTCCTCCCACCTCCTGTTCTACTGCTAGCTCCATGCAGTGCATGGCACAGGATGAGGTCATTTAATCTTTAAGTGGGGGTGATGGTGAAGACACCCTACCACCCCCCTCACCTGGCACCTTCTCACCTGAGATAAAGGAAAGGAAGGCTCCTGGGGTGGAAGATCACAAATATTCCTGGTCCCAGAGTTCTGATGCCAGTCCCTAAGCTACCTTGGCCGGGGATGTCACACTGTCCAACCAACATGTTTATCAGCCCCAGACAGAGATCCAAGCTTTGGAGACCTAAAGGGCCCTTCTAGAACCCAGCAATGATTTGAAACAAACCAACCCCTAAGGGACACAAGCTCTTTCCTTATCTTCATTCTGAACCAGGGTTCCCTCAAATCCCCTCCAGTCTCTCTGGTGACTCTTTCCAGGGCAGTTGTCTCTGCTCTGTTGGAGTTAGCAGCAATGCCTACTTTAATGTGCACTTTCAGAAAATGAGAAATATTCTATGGGAATATAATTTTTTTTTAAAAAAATGGTTGTATTTAGAGGCCTTAGCATTTACCCTGGGGAGCACAAATTCAATTGTAGAATTGTTCCGGTTTCAAAGGCTGTTATAATCTTGCTATAAAATAAAGGGGAAAGCATTCAGTCATTATTCATTCAAAAAAAATGAACAGTACACCAGAGATATAGGCTGCACAGTGCAGAAGCGATGGGCACTAGAATTTTCAATCCATGGACGTTTCTCAGGAGAAAATGTAGGGAGTAATCAGGATCTCTGGAGCAGCAGTATAAGCCAGTATATAATAGGATCTGATTTCTGAGAATTTAACATCCCCAAAATGCTAAGAATATTATGAAAATAAAGCAGAGGTACAAAAGCAAAATACTTATGCATTTTCTATTTTATCCCTCAAAATATCTTTAGGCAACTCTATTTGCCCTTTGGGTAATAAATATATGTAGACATTATATATGTATAAATTTCACAGTAGGCTTCTGGGAGGCTGTCATTCCTTTCACACACACACACACACACACACACACACAAACACTCACACACTAGGACCAAGGGTAGCTGTGTCATTCCTGTGAAGCTTCTGGTCTCTACCACTTATGCCTTTCCCAGCAAGGATTATCAGTCTCTCCTTCTTCCTTGTGTTTACATCCACTTCTGACAGTCATTAATGTGTGGCCACCCCAACCCCCATCAAGCCTGCTTGGTGTCCCTGTTTCTGATTTGTGTTTCACTCTCAAAAAGGCTCTTTGCACATTCCAGAGCAAGTTAAGGTGGTGTCAAAATCTGGACAAACTTGTTAAAGCTATTATCATCTGACCTCTTTTCCAAAATGATCTTAACATCTCTGCTTCTGCTATTACAATACATAACAGAGCCCCTTTTGCTGATCAATCTAGAAAGACTATCCACTTGGCCATCAGCTTAATTAATTGAATCCTAGTAACCTTATGCAAAGCTCAACATTCAAAAAATTAATATATTTTCAATCATCAAGGTCTAAACTGTGCCAACTTGTGTTTGCCTACTGGCTAAGATTGATATTAATGTTTGAGTAAAACTAATTATATGTGAAAAGAAAGTTGGACTGAAACACATGGAAAAGAGACACCCTAGAAATATCTCAAGCCAATTGTATTTGAGCATGTATTTCTGCCTTAGCCATTTCTTACTCTCCAGCCTAGACTGAAGTAGCACAGCAACCAGGGTGATACTGTTTCTTACCGATGACAAACCAGGAACATGTTGCCAACCCCTCCTCCCACTAAATATTTGGCCCCAGGAAAGAGTTTGCCTATAGAATTATTCCGTGCAAAAGAAACAGAGAATCTTCAAGTATCTACATTTATCATTCAATCTTCTCATTTTTCTTATAAATGTGTCCAAAACTCATACCCTTGATGCTGATCTTAGTGGAGCACTATGTAGCTAACCATGGCAAACGTCTCTCTCAGCATCTTTATGGGGGAAGGAGCAGGTGTAGGACAGTGGGCTCCAGTTAACTGTACTGGGCCAGCCAGGAAAAGTCTTCTCAAACATCCTCACCCCCTCAACTATTTAAACTGGAAAATGGGGAGGCATTCTTAACCTTCCCTTCTCCCATAGCAGAGAATATACTCTCATCATGTTCAATCTAATCCACAACCATGTAATTCTTAATATGAACCCCACTATTCCCCACAATTCCCCAACTGCTAAGTTAAGATACAATGTTGAGTGTTCTTTTTGTTTCTTGAAATTGTGCGATGCTGTCTAGTTTTCCAACTTTTAATATATGTCCCATTTCTTGTTTATCTTTCTATTGTTTCAGCATGTTTGGTATTAACTATAAATATCTACAGGCTCAATTATAATGACTGAATTTAGATGCTCATTATGTATTTTCCATCACATCACTAAAAGGCTTGAAGAACACAGTTTAAATTATGTATTTAATATCACAAAAAAGGTATCTCTAAAAGTAGAAATGAGAGTTTCCCTATACATTTAGTTACTGCTTTAATTACCCTCTGCCAACAGCTTCTTAAAGTTCATCTGAGTGACTGACTTATTTGCAAAAATTATTGTAGGTCTCAACCTCATAGGAAGCACTGACTGAGAAAACAATATGAGGGTGTCTTTAAAATAAAGACTTAAAAAAAAGTATCAGGCACAACTCTGAAAAATGTCACACACCCCAGAAATACACAGTGTCCCTTCCAGGAAGTGCTCTTTTCTGCCTTCATCCTCTCTTTCCCCTGAAAGTTCAGGACAGCCCAGGGAGTAAGCATCAGACATCTTCAGTACAGGTAAGCCTGCTACCTAGTGACTTAATTAGGATGTTTCCACCCTAGAATCTGAGTCACTTAGATTTGATTTCCAAGTTCCAACCTGTATTTTCTTCATAAGATTTCCTTTGTGCCTGTCATGGCATATTTCTTGCAAGGTTGCATCCTTAGATATCCTGTCCTGCCTGTCCTACTCCTGGGGAATAGACTATGTCCACAAACTTGTCCACTCTTGAAGGAAGAAAGAAGGAGAAACTATGGCTTATGGACACACTGCTAGATCTGTCCTGTTTTTATCTGGGTTTTGCCATCTATGAAAGAGTCGTGGATCTGGGCCACAGGGGTAGGGACACCACAGCTGCATAATGTGAAGGACACAATTCCCTGGAACAACTGAGCCAGGCTGCTGCAGAAGCGGGACTCTGACCCAGAGCTGATGTCACCACAGTGGTGTAAATACTGTCTCTGTATGTGTGCCTGTGAAATGAACTGTACTCTCCCATGTCAACTAGGCACGCATGGTCAACCAGCGGTCTGCCAGGCAGATGGGTCTGATTTATAGAACAAGGGCTAAGAAGTGCATGACAGGATTCTGCACAGGACAGGGTTCACTAATTTTAGGAAGGAGGCTCTTCAATTGTCATTATATATGTATTCCTTGAGTTTCCTTTAGGGTTAAGGCTCAGTGCAGGGGCTATCAGAAATAAAGAATAAAACAAAACCACTGTCATTACATGAACTGATCATGCAATGGCAGCAGGCAGCTGTTAAAGCAAAGTTAAATGCACAAACACAACATTAACGTGTGAAAAGTGGACAGTGAATGGTGCTAAGAGTGGACTGTATGGAGAAACAAAGTTACTGGCATTCTTTCCTCCATGGGCTACTACACAGGTGCATGTAGACATCCAACACTTAAAATACCAGCACAGGATTAAGATATTAATCATTGAGTGATATAATTAATTTAGATAGTGATAATAACTATCCATATGATCTTATCTGGGACAGATCACTTAAACTCTAATCTCTCTTACCTTCTTTGAATAGGAATGTGAAAATTGATGTACTTTAAATAAATTTCCTTATAACATTATGATTTGAGGATCCTAAGGTATTCTGAGCAATAATAATAGAAATCAAAGCAATTATCCCTGATCTAATTATGGTGTAATTAGGAAGCAGATGATGTGCCGGTGATAATGGGCTGCAACTGATTTCCCTACCTGCTGATCCACCCGCCTGTACCTCTCACTCTTGAAAGTGGATTTCAAGTTTGGATTAGCACTGTGATTGCCAGACATTGCTATTCTGTCCCCCACTGTCTGCTAAGTGGCATTCCATTAATCGCATGAAATGCTGACTCATGGGTTGTCAAAGTCTTCATTCAGAAGAAATATGTCCATTCAAGTCAGATCAACTAAAATTCTTAATATACTGAGCATTCCGGGGCTTTTGTTCTAGAAGGGAAGGCACAGGAGGTTAATAGCTCGCTTTACTTACTTTAATCATTTAGGGATATATTTTGCTCACTGCAGATAGTGTATATGTTCACTCTGTGCGTTCACTCAGTGCCTCTATATTTATATACATTGTTTTAACCATGATCATTTGGGAAAGTTGGGGCGTGAAAGGATTCTATCTGAAAACCTGTACCTTTGGGGAAGAATCAAGTTTATTTAAGCTTTGGGTAAGATATAATTTTAATAATTAAAAAAAGATATTACAGATGAGCATAGAGTTGCGGTGGCTTGTGGCAGATCTCTTCATGATTTCCTACCAGATGTCTGTTCAGTTCGTCAGTGAAGCCACTGACCTGCTCATTAGAAAGGACAGGTTTAGTTTCATACACAAATGCTTATGGCCTGAGATCCCTGTTCCCACCTGGGATGCTGGCACAAGAGTCCTGTTCAGTGCCAGTGGTTGCTAAGGAGAGAGGAGAACATAGAGACATATTCCCAGTGTGCAGTGAATGCTATCTGCCATGGATTTGAGGGAATGGATAGTTATAGCTATGGATTTTGAGGCTTCAGACATGGAACAACATTATCAGGTAGAATGAAATTTTCCTGGGTTCTCTTCAATAAGAAAAAGTAGCAGTCTTCTCTGCCTATCCACAAAAGATTCTCTTAAGGGCAGATGGGAAGGGCAGATTGTTCTCCTGCAATATCAATGAGTAATTGATGTTCCATACTGAATAGAAAGTCCTTTGCAGACCAAAGAAAAGAGAAGTAAAAAAAGTTTCAGAGAGGGAAAACAAAGTGTGTTTTATCTTAAGTTAAGACCCTCCATATTAGGAGATTTTGTGTATCATGAAATAAAAGTTTAGCTTTCTTGTTTTAACCACAAGAAATGTCCTTCTTTTTACTTGTTCAAATGTATACAAACTAGTCGTTGCTTCTTCTGTATCCTACAATGGCAAAGCTAGTTTGGGGTATGTTTTCCCAAGATGGATCAAATACAACATGTTAGGGAACTCATGACTTGTCACCCCACGGGAAAACCACCTAAGTTAAGAAAATGATAATGGTTCCATTCCCAGGATGTAAGAAAAATAAAAATTCTAGTTAAATAAAAAGTCCAGAGCCACCTTGTAAATGTTCAGATCCATCATTTTTTATCACCACTTGGATATTGAAAAATTTATGCCAGGGGCAGACCGTGTGTAACTAGATCCCTTAAAATACAGTTTTCTTTACTGGTAAACTAAAGTGTCCTCCATCAAATACAGGTGCAGCAAGCCATGCAATGCAGCTTTTGCCATGTGTGGTTTGTTTATGTTTGCTGTTCAAATTTTTGAATAATAACATAGGCTGGTCCATCTTCAATTCTGGTTAAAATCATGATCCAGGCTAGTATATTTATCTAAATTAGAGTTATTTGTGCTTACTGAACTGTGGCAAAGAGGCAGCCATAAATCACATTTAAGAGATGGCAAATGCATTTGAATGGCTGCTCCTAAAATTCACAGAAAATAGGGGGGTGTTTTTAACAAGACACATAACTTTCTGGTTCAAAGCAGAAAAAAAAAAAAAAAAACTCATGTGGCCAATCACTTGGATATTGATGCCAATTTAAGAGACTGAATGAGTTATGGTAAAATGGCCCTGTTTTTATGGAATTTTTGAAATGATGCCAAAGTAAATATTCTAGGTAATATTTATCTAGACCTAGATGGAGTAAAAACCAACACAAGGGATTGTCAAGTTGACAAAATTAACAATTTTCCTATATTTGTAATCCTTCTGACTATCAGAAACAACTTTCAATTATTTGAAGTAAATATATGTAGACACACAAAATGTAAGTGAATGACTTAAGTGACCAACCTGTTCGGGTTTGTGTCTATGTGCTTAGCTCTAATCATCCAATATTTGAAAAACAATCTTTCCAATTCTTCCTTTGCCTGATTGTTTACCAATAGGACACTGGAATGAAAATTAGAGTAAGGTAATGTGCAGATTCCTTTTCTCTTCTAGCAATCTGGTCTTATCCAACTGTGATTTATTTTCAAGTGTACAGTTTAAAGTTTCCAGGCTCAGATTTGTCCTCTGTATCCCCAAGTCGACCTGCACCCACTTCAAATCTCTCAGCCTCTTTCTTTGCAAAGGCCAAAGGCCATCTGTCCTCGGTCTTTCTCTCATCCAAGCTGCTGCATTTTTAATAATGGCCTCACTTATTCACGACCTGTAACCGTCGCCTTCTGATTTTTTGCTCTTGCTTATCACTTCTATCAAGCCTTGTTCTCATTTGGTGTTTTGTGCAGTCTTCTGGCTTACATCCTGTGACATAATCAATCCCTGCACTTTCTCAAGTTCCTCTCTTAGGGCTTCCTCTCTAAAACAATTTTGAAATCATATATATATATATATATATATATACATATGTATATATATACATGCATTTATTTATTTGAAAAAATATTTTAAGATATTTTAATATTTTGTTTCTCAAAAGCAAAAGTAACTGCTACATTTTTTTTTTCAATTGCAGGCTCATTATTTCCTTCAGTTTCAAAGTGCAGCATCTGAGGCACAAAACGTGCAGCTGGCAAGTGAAGATGCAATGAATTCTGAGGTTCTTTGCTGGGACTTCTAGAAGGGCTCTTCCAAATCTCTATTGAGAGAACCAAAGAAACAAAACCCCCTGAAACTTATATATTACTGTCCTTAAATCCTGCTATTCTGGAACATTGGGATATTTTGGTTATGCAGGAAATAAAATTGAGCACTTGCTTGTGGATCTGTGGACAAGGCAATGATGTTTCCCACCTCCCCCCCTCCTCCACATACATGTGATTATGTGTATATGCTGTATGTCTATACATGAGCACATATGTATATTACACATGTATACTCACATATACCAGAATTTTCCATCCCTGCCACTGCTGATATTATTTGAGACTGGATGGTCCTGTGGGATTCATCTGTACATTGATATGTTCAGCATTCCTTGCCTCCACTCAGGACACCAGAAGATCCTCCTTCCCAGTCTGACAATGAAAAATGTCACTATACACTGCCAAATATCTCCTAGGTGAACAAAATACCTTCTGAAGTTTTCTAGCATTTTTACCAGATCCTCACAATTCTGAAATTAATATTGGATCCATATTTCAATAATCCCAGTATATAAAGGAAATGTTTTGTATTTTTATCTGCACATTTCCTTTATAATTGTTTTCGGATCTTCACCAAGTAAATGTGACTGGCTTGTACCACTGCATTTGTGTCTCGAGATTAGGGTAGAAAACATCACTGAAGTCAAAAGATCTGTGACCCCTTTAAAATATGTCACCACAAAGCTTGCATGGCTCCAGAGCACTGTAGTTCATTGACCTGGATGTGTATGTCACTGAGGAAGTGAGTCCCAGTACAATAAGGACTGGCTGGTGTACCAGCAAATGAGCAGCCCATTCACTAAGAGAAAGACCACCCAACAACAGGGACCATCCACCTTCAGCTGGCTCTATGGAAGTCCTGCCTGAATGGAGTCTCCCCATGAGGTCGAGGTCTTTCAGTCAAATAATCTTCCTGAATAATTTTTCCCCCTTTGTGACTATTCAAGTGGTAAAGAAATGATCAAATTCCAGACCCTGCTATGAAAAATATCACAGTCTAGTTGGCTTTTGGCTTCCATACCATCAAATTTCTCCAAGGTCAAAGCTGTATTCCTGACTTATAAATAAGCACTCTTCAAGGGCTATGACTTTCAAGGCTGCTGAACAAGACTGATATCCTAGAGATTTTTAAAAAATGAACACGAAATCACCAGATGCAGCAACCTAGGAGATTCTCCAAGAATGCCTTTGGGTTCAAAAGCTGTGAATGATATCATTCCAAAAGGTGAAGCAGATCCCAAACCATCACAAGTTCATTCTGAAAACAGGCAGAATGTGAAAAACAAAGTAAAGTTGAAGAATGGGAACAGGTTGTTATTTAATGAGGCGAGAAAGGTCATCCTTCCTGTAAGATGGTGTCAATGGTACAACTAAGCAGGAAGAGGCCCTGAAGATAGAGAGCATCCTTGGCAGGTCTGAGGAACAACAAGAAAACTAGGAGCAGATGAGCCTGGAGATTAAGGCCCAGAGGCGAGAGAGGGGAAATTTTGAAGCATTGCAATCAATTTGAGATTTTTCTCTGGCAAGTGCTAGACTCACAACAAACTCAAATGCCTGCAATGGTCATACTGACAATATAAACAATTATTAGGAAAATAAAACAGACCTCTTAACCTAGACTTCATTTTACTCAATTAAATGGATATATATTCAGTAAAATAGTTCCATAAGAAAAAAAAATAAACGTGGTTTTATAATGATCAACCGTAACTCTTATGACTTTGGTATTGGGTACCAGTGTTGGGTCTTGGAGAAACCTGTCCCCTTCAGGAGGTAAGAGTCACTCAGCTCCAGTTTGATGGCCATGGAGAAGGAAAGCTCAGTGTCTCTGTGGTTTCACTATTTTATGAGAAGCCTAAATTGGGACTTTTTAACCATTTGATCATTAACTCAAAATTCTTTAGCAATTCTCTGAAGGAAACTTATGTGTATAAGAACCTGGCCCACAGTCAAACCATGTAAGACTCTGGGCTTCTCTTCCCTGGGAAGCCAATGGAAGGGTCAGGGCAGATGGAGGCTGTGGCAGAAAGTCACCTGACTTGAAGCTGCAGATGAACCTGAAACTTGCAACCCTCAATTTCAAGTGAAAGACACATTCTACTGCACTCCAAAACCGGGTCTTGGTTTTCAAACTGTCATTCTGTCTCATTAATAATCTTCCAAGTAGTGACAAAACTTGAGGAGTCTTTCCTTCCACTTGTAATTGTCTTGGTCCACTTGGGCTGCCAGAGTAAAATACCACTGAGGAACAGCAGGCATTGATTTCTTACAATTCTGGAGGCTGAAGTCCAAGATCAAAGCATCAGCAAATTTGGGTCTGATGGGAGTTAACTTTCTAGTTCACACATGGAATCTTTTCTCTGTGTCCCCAGCTGTTAGAAAGGGGCTAGTTTTTTTTTTTTTTTTTTTTTTGTTTTGTTTTTTGTTTTTTTTTTCTGAGATCTCTTTTATAACGGTACATATTGCATTCATGAGACCTCCATTCTCATGACCTAATCACTTCCCGAAGACCCCCACGTTTGGAGATTAGGTTCAGTATCCAACATTCACAACTGGGCATTTAGAAAGCCCTATAAAATGATTTATATTATTAAACAATTTTTTTCAAAGTATACATAGATTTTCTCTTTTAGGAAGACTATCCTAATTTTACTTACTGTGCATTTGAAAAATATGTGTCAGAGATACCTAAACTACCATGTTTGTCTTTATTTCAGCTCTCTAGTTTTATAATCTACACACATATCTACCCACCCACATATAGAAAAACCCCTTGCTTCCTCCCTGAAGACTACATTAATTAATTCAAAATAAGCACTTACACTTATGTGCGAGCATGTATATGCGTGCAGTGTTTACCATGCAACATGACATATCCAAGCTCAAAGATCCACTTACCCACACTAAGACCATGAGATAAGCACTGTAGATGTACACAATCAGAAAATAATAGAATCCAGCAGTTTTTTTCAGAAAAAAATTTCATAGCATAAAGATATTATATGGCATGACCATGTAAATTTCACTCTTACTGTAATATTAATTTAAAATTAGTATTTATTTCATATAGGGCCAAAATGTTTGAAGCTGAACTAAGTCATGATTTGTGCTGCTGGTTAATGAAATCAATTGCACTTATCAGTCCAGATGAATAAAAACTGCAGCATCTCTGATAAAGACCTAGTGTTCTCTTGATCTCCTGATGACAGATGCATGTCATAAGTTTCAGAAAATATGGAATTAGAGTGTGTCTTAATATTGCATGATGATAATTCAACTGAGAACTGTAGGCAGCCCAAGCATAATTTTTAAAGATAAGAATGTAGTCCAGGCAAGATGATTCTGTGCTTTGTAAAGAGAATATCCTAGAATTTTAGTCTTCAGGATGTGGCACGTGTTGAGTTTTTGCCCTTTAAACAAAGGGCAGTTGTTCCTAAGTGGACTCTGGCTTTATATCTCAGTTGCTAAGGTTGCTGGAGCAGACCCTATGTCCTCCTAGCCATGATGTGTCAGCACTGGGCTAGCGACCAGAAGGCATGATCACAACCCATTTATTTGCCAACAATAAGTTATATGCTTTTCGGAAATCATTAAAACTCTTTATGTCCTACCTAGATAATGGGGTTCTTAATACCTGTGCAATATATCTCATGGAATTGTTGTAGGAAAAATCTGTCACTGATATTAGAAATATAGTACAGATTGGTCTTAATTAAGTTCTATTTTGGTTTCATACGCTTGGAAATAAAACATTAAGAAACAACATTTTTATGAATGCAGAAACAAACTTCAAGGAAGAAAGATATTCCTAAGAAGTTCAAGGACTAAGGTGATTTGTTTGATAACAAATATTTATAATGAACTAAAAATTCAAGAACCGTATGAGCACTTTGGACCAGGCATTGGGAAAACACAAATCTATAAGATCTATATTTATATATGAAAGTTAGAAAAATACGGATCCTGATTGCTATTATATATCATATTTCTTCACAATAAAGAAATCATTGATTTTAGCATGTAATGTTATTCTTACAGCCAGATAGATTTATGTGGTCAACAGCAAACCACATTTATTGGAATTTTTAGAAAAAATTTTGGTGAAGTTTTTTCTAAGTGACATAAACCATTGCTACGGGGGCTCCTGCTGTAGGTTTTGATACTGGTTTCAACAAGCACTCTCTCTGTAAGAATTGTATTATTGGGAACCACCACAAAAAATTACCAAAACCAGCCACGGGTTGTGTTGTAGAGGTCTCCACCCTGACTCTAATCCTGAGCTGACTCAGAAGCCAATTCTAATTCTGCTCCTTAATCTGATTCAGTTCACTGGAGAAACTGTTTCCTGTCACTTCTCTGTCTCACTCCCCCATTTAAAAGAAAGCTCTGTCAAGGGTGCACTGTCTGCTTAATCTTTCCATCTCTAGCTCTGGTAGCCCAGAAACAGCGACAGGAGGGCTCAAGGGAGGCAGAAGAAAAGGAACCCATGTCTGTGCATAGCCCATCCCACAAGCCTGTCAGAAAAAGATGGATTTTCGCCACCCTGGTGATGCTCCAGAGTGCCTTCCTGCCCAGACCCCACTGGTGGAGAGCCAGAGTCACTGCTGACTCAGAGGCACATCCAGGGTGCAAAATGTATTTTGTTAAGTTACTTTGGTCTCTGCCCTGGAGGCAGGATTACTTTAAGTCCCTGGGGAAACAAAGGGGAAATCCCTTCTTACTTTGCACCAGGGACTCTTGTTTCTCTACAGCTGATATTCGCCATTCCTACCTCAGTGTGTCACTTTGAGCAAGAATGCAAAAATGGACATGGACGGAAAGGTAGAAACTGGAAACCGTTCCTGTTAGTGAAACCTGCCCTTGGTAACTATTTTTCAACATTGTTTCCTGAAAACAAAAATATACATTCTCTAAAGTAGCTAAAGGTTTTAAGCAATGACCACAGGTATGATTTTGATACTCCAAAACTATAATTCAGCATAACTTCATATTTGAATATGAAATCAGATAGATAACCCCACCCCATATATTCAAAAAAAAAAAAAAGGAGGAGAGAAAATAAATTGTCTGAACAGAAAATATAAAAAGATCACTTGGAAATTGGGAAATACCTGAAGTACAATGTTCATCACATTTTCTAATTCCAACCTATGTATACAGTTAATATAAGTCACTATAAATTTCTCCTTAAATCTAGGTCAATATAGCTGTACAAATGCTTTTTTTTTTTTTCTATTTCCTGCCAATATCCTGTACTTGTCTTTGAATCGTGATAAGTTTCTAGAGACTCTGATTAAGACAGGCAGAAAACATTTAAGAAAATATCAAGAAATATTTGGCCCATTCATGTGAATGATTTCTTCCTGGGCATAAATGTGAATGATCTGGAATACGTTTCCAGTTCTGTACTATCAAATCAGTAAGAATAATGGAAGTCACGTGCTTTGTGGAGTTCTTGATATGTCACAGGCTCATGCTAATCAAGGGAATAATTGTAACATTTTTGTCTAAAATTGTTAAAAAAAATATATGGTGTGTTTATTTGTGCTGTCCAATATAGGAGTAACTAACTTCATGTAGCTATTTAAGTTTTAAAAATAAAAATTATGTAAAATTTAAAAATCGATTTCATAATCACATTAGCCATAGACGTGCCTTCCAGCACCTTGTGGCTACTGGCTGTCGTACTGGACCACACTAGTCATTTCCACCATGGTGAAAATTCTGTTGGACATCACTGGCCTGTGTCCCATACTGGACCATCTAGTTTCCCCATGACCCACGCGGCCACGATGTTCGCTGTTGACATACTATTCCCTACTCTTTAGGATATTCTGTTCTTTGGAATCCATCTCTATGTAAAGCCTCTTATTTTAGGATAAAAGGAAATGTCCCATGAGACATCTAGATTCAATAGGAGATTTCCATCTGAGTAGAATGTACAGGTTAGTTGCTATTTCAGGCCTTGACCTTCCTTGCCAATAATCCCTTCTCTCAGAATTTTCATTCTTAATTGGTTTATTAATCTGTTGATGTGATTTGTTGTTTCTTTCTGTGCTTGACTTATATATCTAGTGTTTCTGAAAGGATGAAGCTGGGTTCCAAATCACAGAAATTTTACCATAGATTTTAAAATCCATGAGAGTGAGTTGACTCCATTTCAATTCCTCCCTTTTATTATGATTTAAATAATTCCCTTAGATAAGCAATTATGTTGCTCAAGATTTTTACTACATTTAACATGATAGTCACTCCTGTGAAGTAAGAGATTCCTTCTTCCCCGGTAGTCCCACCAGAGAGATAATATATTTTAAGCATCATCTTCCATTGCCTATATACCACTTCTTTTTAACTTTCAAAGCAACATCACATACATTATTCAAAGACTTTTCTTGAAAATTTGGGACAGATGCTTTGTTCTGATTATTGCCTTTTAAAGCTATATATTATCAAACGCTAAGCAAATCTCTTTTCCTGTTTGTTAGGGTTTTTATATATTACATATTACTTCTAGTCACTGAATAAGTGTGAAGAATTATTATTGCACAGTGTAATTAGTGTAGTGAAATACTCAACCAAGAGGAGGAATTTATGCCATAATTCATTTATACGATCTTATTCTTCTGATTGGGTCAAACCAATGATTGGTTTTTATCTCATCAAGTGTTGCTGGGTTTGGGGATTTTCCTTTCCAAATTTCTATACATTACATCTAGTTGATTGATGTTTGTGTGAGTGTATGTATGTACTTTAATTTTCATTCTTGATTTTTCATGTAGGATGAAATGAACTTCGCTGGTCTCTGGATCTTCTTCTATTTTTGTCATTCATAAAAAATGATTAAGTAGTAGAGTTCTGTTAGCAGTCCTCCCTAAAGTGCCTACTAAGTTATCACAACAGCTACAGAAGAATTAGGATGACTCATGGAATAAAGGTATTAGGTGGGGCTGAGTCAGGGTTTGCTTTCCTATGTGACTGTATGATCTCGGTAGAAAGAGTGACTTCACTGATCTGTGAGTGCCATGTGGATGAGGAACATTTTGATTAAGTTCCCTGTATTCTCAGCACATAGCTGAGCAATAATTATATGTTTTATTTTGAAATATCCAAAGCACGAACATTCCCTTTTCAGTTGTTATTTTAGTTTCTGTTCATTTCAAGATGTCAATTGTGGAACAGCTTCTAACAAAAGAATCTTCTAGTAATTTTTATAAATTTAGCTCAGGAATGCATGTCTTTCAATACTAGGAGGAGTGTTATTTTTAACTGACAGCTTTAAAAAATAAATTAGTGGAAAAGAATACAATTAGCACTGTGAGTAGGGTTGATGCAGATTTATCCAATAAATGTTCCATCACACATATACATGGACACATGTACATTTGCATGAAGGCAATAGCACATAACACACATGCACACACTTGCACACGTGATCTTTCACAGCAAGGACTTGTCCTCAGTGCAGACTGCTGTCTTTTTAGCCGAAGTTCAAGAGTGAACCCAACCTCCTCTTAGCTCTGTCCTGATCTGTTTTATGTTAGCCTCTCTATGGGTGAGTGCTGGTGACTCCCGTTACCAGAAAGCTCCCTTAGAATCTGTGTTTAATCATTATCTGCCATCTATACACCAGAATTTCAAAATGACACGTTTTTCACACTAATTAATTATCTTGAACAAATTACCTAATCTTGCTGAATTCCATAACACGGAGATAAAATGGTACTCATGGATAGGGGATGTAGTTCAGTTCAGGGGATAGAAAATATACTACATGCTTGACGATCTGGGTTGGATCCCCAGCAACACACACACACACACACACACACACACACACACACACAAATTGTATTTACTATATGGTTAAACAAAGTAATGTACAGTTTCCTGGTCCATAAAATTATAAACATGAACAAATAGTGCTACTTTTGTCAGCATTCACAAGTTGTCTAATCCTGAAAGAAGAGAAACTTCTCTCAGTTTCCTTATTTGATTCTGTAGTAGTTTGCTAGTTGCACCAACATTTCTTTGCAAACTCATTTCTATGCTTCTTGTCTATATTGCTGATGTCAGCAAGGTGGTTGAGAGCAAAGTTCTGCCTCTAGATGTCTTAAGTTCAAATCACAGCTCCAAAGCTTATTGATTATGTGACCACATTATTCAAGGGAGGATGGCTGCACTAGCAAACCCCCCAAAGCAGCAGAAGTACACAGTAGAAATGCATTTCTTGTTCATATCATATTCCAAGCAAGAGTTCCTAATTGGCAGCCTTCTTTCCTCCAGGCAGTAATTTAGAGACTCGGGATCCTTCCACTTTTTTTCTCTACATTCTTCCACTGTGGCTATCAATTTGCAAAGCTCCAAAGCAGAGCAGGACAGAAATGTAGCATCTCTCAAAGGAAGTTCATGTGGTCCAGACATTGTTAAGGTATATCCTACTTCTGCCTTTATCTTGCAGACAGGAACTCAATCCTTTGGCTACTTAAATTCAAGAAATTCTTGGAATGAGGCTGGTGCTTAAAAAAAAAAAAAAAAAAGAAAAAAAAAAAAAGATGAGAGGAGTTCAGTAATCATCTGATAATGCTGTCCAGTGGAATTTTCTGGAAAAATGGAAAAAGTCTATAGCCATGCTGTTCATTTCAGTTACCACTAGCCCTATGCAGACATGTGCAGTGTCCATCCAATGCCACTGAAAATTTGAAGTTGTACTTACATTTAATATTAATTAATTTTAAATAAACCCATATCCACATATACCCAGGGGATTCCATAGAGTACAATGTGATAAGCCCTATCCCATAAGGGCTTTGATAGACTTACTTCTCTGAGTTTACTTATCTATGAAATAGAGAATGCCAAAGTCAGGCATCTCAAAAATTCATGTGAATTAGTGCATAAATCTCTCAAGTTGGCTTTCATAATTACACTCCATCATATACCTGCTGGCAAGAGTGTTCCTTCTCATTAGCTAATAGCTGCCATTCTCAAACCTTGAAATCTGATGCTCCATCCGGAAGATGATAGTTAAGGAGTCACAAATTTTAAAATTAGACTCAGGTTTGACACCTGGCTCTCCTCTGTATCAGCTGGGCTAGACTGGAAAAAATAATACAATTCTCCATTCACCTATCTATAAGGACATAATAATTCCGACTTCTCGGGTTGTTTCCAGCATTCAATACTATGGTACACATAAAGTGTTCAGCAGTTTGCTTGTTATTTCTCACCCAACATGAGGGCCTTTAAATAGACCTCAGCTCACCAGGCCACCTGAACAAACTAATTCAATACTAGTAACTGCTTCAGCAATTTGGAAATAAAGGCCAGTGCTGGCCGTTTGATGGAAAGCACTCCTCATGAGTCTAGTGATAATGATCTCATTTTTAATTTCTAGAAGACTATGCTTCAGGCAGTACTGTATGATTTGTTTGTTTCATTCTTCTTAGAATATTCCCCCAATTTCCAGGCTCATTATCAATAAACTACCAACTGACAAAGACACAGAATAACTAATTATTTCTTTCTGTAACATGTGACTTGCAAAGCCAGTCTAGATGTTATTGTTTGAAACTGGATTGTTGTCCAGGGCCCATGAGTTGAAGGATTGGTCCCCAAGGGTGAAAGGTTCAGAGGTGGAACTTTTGGAAGTGATTGGCTCAGGAGGGTCTGTTTTCATCAATAGGTTTGCCCACTGTTGGGTTCAAAGCTAATGGCACTATTGAGAGGTGGGGGCAGTTGTAGAAGGTAAGGCCTGATTGAAGGAAGTAGGTCCAGAGGTGCACCCTAGAAGGGCATGTTGTGTCTCCAGTCTCTGGCTTCTCTCCTTCTCTCTCTCTTTCTGCTGCCTGGCTGCCATGAGGTGAGCACTCAAGTGCTACACCAGCTCCTCACCATGGTGTCCTTTCTGGTTCCAAGCCCAAGCATGACGGTAGACCATGGCCACAGACCACAACCTCTGAAACTGCGAAGCAAAGTAAGTCTTTCCTCCTCTAGATCATTCTTGTCGTAGCAGCATGAATCTGACTAACACTGGATAACATTGCCATTCCCCGTCCTTCCTCTAGACCAGCTATGGGATTCCCTTGTAGGTTGATTGAGGCTCTGAGAAGGTGGAGGGGCAGTATATCATGAGCAGACTAAGTGGGAAAATGAAAGGACAAAGTAAGTGATTGATGTGTTTATGAAGAAGAGAATGAGTACAGAATAAAAATCTACCTGTAATATAAACTGGAAAACAAAAGTCACCAAACTAAATGGCTTTCAAGAAATATTCAGCTGGACTCTAAAGGAGACATTTTGGGCAAAAATCAGCAATCATCCTACAACTGAACCCACATTCAGTACAGACCACCCTACTTTGCTCTGTAGGTAATTTGAAGGGGATAAAAGACATCCTTAGTGTCCAGCCCTAATGCTTTCATCACTGGCCTCTTGTTCCAAAGAAGGAAAAAGATAAGTTCATCAGTGTAAAAAATGCAATAACATAAAGATTTCTGGGACTACATAAAGGCAAGCAATTTATTCATTCAGAAAGTTTCAGAAGAATTTGTATTGTTTTAATGCAAAGGACAGCTGGCTTATCCTCTGTGATCACTGCACATCATTATCTATCATAATTGCATCCAGTCTAATTTTAATCAGGTAATTATAACTGATCCATGTATTTGAGATAAGTGTGTTCTAAAATATAATTATACTAATAAGGTTGTGTCCAGGTAGTTTGCTTTACATTTTGCTTGTGTATTTTTTGTTTCCTAACCAGATGACTCTGAATTGTGGTCTTGATTACATGATGTACCATACTAATAGCTTTATTCAACAATGTATTCTCTGTCAAAATTAATAAGTAGATTTTCATATGCATACCAGTTAAGGAGTTTTAAGTGAAATCTGTCCCAAGAACAAACCAAATTTGCTGTGCATAATTTGGATCCAAACTAAGCATACCCGCACTTGCTATAACAGCACAAAATGGTGAGTGCTTACTTCTGGGAGGAGGAAGGAGAGAGCTTTCAGCAAATGTACTAGTGACTATTTAAAATAAGTTGTTGTTATTATTATTATTATTATTATTATTATTATTATTATTGGCACTTAGTATTGAAGTCTGGGGGCTGCTTAGCCACTAAGCCACATCCCAGGCCTTTTTATACTTTATTTAGAGATGAGTTGTGTTGCTAAGTGCCTAGCTAAATTGTTGAGGTTGGCTTTGAACTTACAATCCTCCTGCCTCAGCCTACTGAGTCACTGGGATTACAGGTGTGCACCACCATGCCCGGCAAATCTGAGTGAATCCTCTATGGTCATTTCTGGGAAGTAAAATAAACATTTCTAAGGCAAAAGTCTTCCGTGAAAAATTAAAAACTCCATAAAGCAAGTCAGAGTAAGACTAATGTAGTTGGATTCAAGAAAGCAATGTATGCCATTTGTAGATGATCAAATGCCATTGCAATGCTGAGACATTTGAAAATAGCATGAGCCACTGCTTGCAAATGTAATGGCAAAACTGAAAATGTGACTTCTGCTACATGACAAGATAAAAGACAATTAACAGACCAAATTAAAAGAAAACCAACACTATTCTCCTCTGCAGGTGTTAAAATTTCATGTCATTTTATTTTTAATTTTGGAGCAGATAGATTAATAATACCATGATTTGTCTGCCAGCACCTGTCTTCCTTATTCCCAAGTCACTCCTCCAACTCAGGCCAACTGCCTCAACTTACCTTTATCAAAAGACTTCAGTCTAGGCCAAACTGGGTCATTTTTATCCTCTTCCAAGAACCTGAGAATCTGACATTTCACCTTCTAATATTGAAACTCATAAAATTGCCTTGCAGTGGGCTCTGTCAGCCATTTATAAAATACCTACCACCCTAAGATAGAAACAGACTTGGAGATTTCTCCTTTATTGATTTTTAAGACTAAGTCTGATTTTATTTATTTATTTATTTATTTATTTATTTATTTATTTATTTATTTATTTTTGTGTGTGTGTGTGGTGCTGAGGATTGAACCCACGGCCTTGTGATTGACAGACAAGCACTCTACCAACTGAGCTATATCCCCAGTCCCACTAGGTCTGAATTTAAAAGACATGATAATATATGCCTTGTAGTGGTTCTGCCAAGTGAAGTATGGGGGTGTATGTGACCCATTTTCCGCACTGTGGCTAGCACACAGTGAGCTTCCAGAAGTGTTCCTGTGTGTCCTGCCCCAGGACAAGAAGCAACTTCTCCTTCAGAACTCAAGTCTTGATTACTGTTTAAATGTTAAGAATTTTTAAAAATGGGCCACTTCCTTTGAGAAGTTCAACTTTCAAAGGCAGGTTAGACATTTCTCAAAAGAGTTAAAATATCCCAAGTCACTGACAGTTGCAAATCCTACAGGTAAAATCAAGCCAGGCAGTCCTCGCAACCCTGCCCTTTCTTTAGTGTGATCTGGATTTGTGCACCACTGACCCAGGACCCATCTCCCTTCCCTCACGTGTGGTGACTACATGTCTTCCACAGAGCCTACAGCAAGTAGGCCCTAGGAATTTCTTTTTCAGTTCTTTTAAATCATCTTGAAATAAATCATAATCTAGACACAGAACTTTGCTCTTACTAAGGAGAGCTCAATAAGAGATCATCTCATTAGGTCCTTTTTTCTACAACAGACTCTCAAAGAACAAACTTTGTAAAATATGTAAAAGGTGGATTTTCTCTCGGAAAACTTAAAACACAGAGAGTGAGGACTAAAGATCCTGGGACTGAATTTTCACCATGCACCAGATCATCCTTCAGGAAAGCAGAGAGTGCATGGGAAATGGATGTGATGTGAGCCCAAGCTAGTCTCTGCTGAAAAACAAGACAATTGTGAGATTAGAGACCTTCATGGTCACTCGACCTCTCCATCCATCACTGTCCAGTTTTATAAATCAGAGTAAGAGAGAGCTAAAATAGAAAAAGGATTACCTTGCAGGGCATTTGGAAGAATCCAGAAACTAACTTTAGAAGAAATTTTGTATTTTTTCATCATGAGGTTTCAGCCAGTCTCTCCAGAAGATAATCATGGTCAATTTTGTTTTTTTTTTTTTTTTAATATAGAGAAAGATGTATTTGGCTCTGGAATCTTTATTTCCATTTCTTCCCTATTTTCCACTTCCCTGCCCTTGGTCTTTTCACTCCATGTTCTGTTCTTCACATTTAGCAAACCATACTCTGGGAAGGGTGTGCCTTCTCTGTGAGGGCCCTCTTTCACCCCACTCTTCTTGAAGCCAGCCCTCCGTGGAACTGTGTTTACCCGTGTGTTTAAAATCACATGTTTGTATACCTATGTCCTTTTACTGACTTTATCTAGATTCCAAGGAATTTGGGTTGATCTAAATACACACATCAGCATCCCATCAAGATCCACCACTTGCTTCCCAGTAACAGTCTTAACAGCAATAATTAGGTGGACAGAAATGACAGGGTTTTCTCCTATTGGGCTTACTCTGTGTGGCCTTCAAACATATATAATTTTTCATCCTTACCCCACATACTAAGACAAGAAGATCTATTGCTATTTTACTGAGGACGAAATACTAAATAACACTCAGAGAGGCATGCAGAATTCTCTTAAGGTACCAGAGGAAGGTATGCAAGGGATTCCAAGGCTACACTGTCTCTCTGAAGACTACTCATTTCATTTGTTTGTGAAAATGCTAAAAACAAAAAGCAGAACTCTGATGTAATTAATTTTTAATTTTCCAACAATGACTTTTGTTTAAATCATTTTAAATATTAGTGATATCAAATGCAGACATTAAGTTGGTAAAAGTGTGATATGGCATAAGACCTTTTCTTTGACTCTCAAGTCATGTAGGTATAGAGGCTGTTACTTCTGCCAATGTAGCTTCACTTGTTTGTTATTATATTTGATATTTTTTCTCATCCAGAAAATCAACATCTTTCTGATGATCAAAACTGTGCTTGAGATAGTATGGTCATCTCCAGGTGGCCCCTGAGCTCTGATATAATCCAAGAGTCACAATCTTTAATGCCATTAAGAACAGACATCATGACCCTAAGTACACGGATGGTATGAATCTACATGGTGCACAACCATAGAAACGAAATGATGTACCCCATTTGTGTACAATGAATCAAAATGCAGTCTGTAAAAATAAAAAAAAGTAATCAAAGAAAACAAGAATCATGCAGACTGTGGCTAGTGAGGCAGATGAGGTGCAAGATGACCCATACGAACTGGTTCTTGGCTTGGTGGTGAGGATGTTGTGAAAACTGTCACCTGCTCATGAGAAAGGGACAAAAGCTTTTCAGCCCAAGCCAAATGCTTCCTCAAGTGTGAATGCCACACATTCAGGTTCCTTAAGAGAATCCAGAAATCCATAGTTTTATGTGAAAGAGAATCCAGAAATCCATAGTTTTATGTGAAATCTCGTGATTTCTTTTTTTTTTAAACAAAATCTTTTATTATGAAGTTTTTTTTTAAATTTTTAATTTTAATTAAAAATCATAAATTTACATAGGGCAATGTTGTTTGATTCATTTTGTTATTTTTTCCCTTCCCCCCTCTCCTCCCACCCCTCTTCTCCCTCTATACATTCCTTTCTTCCTCATTCTTACCACCCTCCTTATCCCTAACCCTAAACCTAACCCTAACCCCAACACTAACCCCTCCTACCCCCCACCCCCGTATGTCCTCATCCGCTTATCAGAGAGATCATTCGTCCTTTAGTTTTTTGAGATTGGCTTATCTCACTTAGCATGATACCCTCCAATTTCATCCATTTGCCTTCGAATGCCATAATTTTGTCATTCCTCATGGCGGAGTAATATTCCATTGTATATGTATGCCACAGTTTCTTTATCCATTCATCAACTGAAGGGCATCTGGGTTGGTTCCACAATCTGGCTATAGTGAATTGAGCAGCTATGAACATTGATGTGGCTGTATCTCTGTAGTATGCTCATTTTAAGTCCTTTGGGTATAGGCCAAGGAGTGGGATAGCTGGTCAAATGGTGGGTCCATTCCAAGCTTTCTGAGGAATCTCCATACTGCTTTCCAGAGTGGCTGCACTAGTTTGCAACCCCACCAGCAATGTATGAGTGTACCTTTTTCCCCACATCCTCGCCAACACCTATTGTTGCTTATGTTCTTGATAATCGCCATTCTAATTGGGGTGAGATGAAATCTTAGGGTAGTTTTGATTTGCATTTCTCTTATTACTAGAGATGTTGAACATTTTTTCATATATCTGTTGATTGCTTGTACATCTTCTTCTGTGAAGTGTCTGTTCATTTCCTTAGCCCATTTGTTGATTGGATTATTTGTATTCTTGGTGTAGAGTTTTTTGAGTTCTTTATAGATTCGGGATATTAGTGCTCTATCTGAAGTATGATTGGCAAAGATATTCTCCCACTCTGTAGGCTCTCTCTTCACATTACTGATGATTTCTTAAATGTTGGTATCCAGGCTGTATTTAGAATCCCATTTGGGCCAACAATGCAAAAAGCACCATCTGTGCCAACAATACAGGGCCAGAACATTTCACCACTAAGCCTACCCAAGTTCTGCCTGGTTGTGACTTCAATGTAGGAGCTTTGAAGGGTCTCCTCAACAGGTAAGGTTATTTCAGTAAAACATCACTACTGCGAGTCACTCTTTCTACAGAGGACGGGCCCTTCAGAAGCCAGAGGTGATCCTATGTCCTTGTGATTAACTTCTCCTGGGTGTTGGGAAGAAGCACGTGGCCCTGTCCTCAGCTGATGGCTATGTCAGAGAACCTGTCTTCTTGTCTTCAGAGTGGCCTGAGACACAGCCTGCACCCCTACACATTCTTCTTTTGGAATGTGCTGCCAGAAAAAGAGGCTATGTCTAGATTTTTTAAATAGTGTTACATTGTCCAACAATAAAACAAAACAGAACAAGATGTTTTGAACACCATAATTTTTAAAAGACATTATTTTTCATACCTAATTACCTCAACAATGACCAGACTGCATTGAGAACAAGCTTGATAATTCTCAGCCCTGAAGGCACCTTTGCAGAAAGTCATAGGAGACTAAAAGAAGAAGTATCGAATGAAAATGTGTTTGCAAAACAATCAACACTGTAAGTGGTTAAATTAAGGCTCCAACACATTTTTTTTAATAATAGAAGGTTTTTTCTTGTCTTTTCTTTGCGCCCCCCAGTCTTTAGTTTTGCCATACAGTTCAAACTGCCAAATGGTGGCAAGTTGCCAACTTTTGCTAATATCCTAATTGATTACCAGACACAGTTTTCCTTAGTTAATACCTGAGAGGGAATATAATCATAGAATCTAATAAAACTCAATAATTGCACCATCTTTTAAAATGACTACATATAAAAGAGAAATGGTTAAGAAAAGAAAATCAAAAGCCTTAATTCTGTTTAACTAAGCAAATATTATTTGAGTGACTACCATATGGTACTGTGATGTATGCTATAAAAATGGATTAAGAATTTTTTGTATTAATTAGAGTAGCTTATATCAGCGAAGATTTCTTTCTGAAAACTACTGAAAAAATCATAAACAGCAGATTACTAGCATTATGAAGGCTCGAAGGTCAGATTCAAATGGCATTCAGGTTGAAGGCTGATGGGGATATGGTGATCTCTGAGGTTGTCTGACATAACAAGTGATCAGGAAGAACACATTTACAGGTGACAACAAAGTGTCAAGTCTATGTCCCCGAACTAAGGAAAATACAAGATTTGAAGCAAGGAAAGTTTGTTTATGGCCATGGTGAATCTTATGATGCAAGTAGCCACCCTGATGTAGATGGTTTTAAAAAAATGATAGGAGGTATACAATTTGAACCCAAGAGAGTCCAGAGCTGGAAATCCATCTTGGAAAATTGTGTAAAGAGATAGGTTGATTAAAGTGTTTTCCCTGGAAGCTTTCCGAGGTCAAGAGAAAACTGAGAGAGAGAGCAAAAGTAGTTGAAGGCTAGAATTTTGCAAACATCTATAATAAGAGTACAGAGGAAAAAAGGCCATAGGAAGCTATAAAAATGGAGGACCACCAAGAAAATGTAGTTTGATAGAAGCCTTAGGAAGGAAGGTTTCCAAAAGAATGTGAGAATCAAAGTATGTCTAATAAGGTCACATCTGCAGAAGTTCAAAAACATGGGTCTGATTTGTTCTGGCAAAGAGAAGGTGAGCTTTGGTGAGTGATGTTAGTAGAGTCATGGGGAAAACATTAGGCATCAAGGGATGAAGGATGGATGGAGGAATGATCTCAGTGAGAAGATCATGACCGAAACTCTTAGGAAGCTTGACATTGGAAAGTTTGTTATATGGAATGATTAGAAAGTTAAGAGGTTTCCTTTTTTATAGGAGAGAAATGATATGGTGGGAAGACAAAAAGAAAGTACAAAAGAGAACAATTGATGTATAGAGAATCTGAAGATGAAGTAAAGGTTTTAGAAGAAATATGGGTGGGAAACAAAGAATCCTTTCCTCTAAGACTTAGAAAACAGTGAGGGTTAGGAATGCAGAAAAATGGACATCTGAGATAAAGATAAGTCTGCATCAGAGACAGTATGCTTGATTTTGCATACAGAGGGAACTGAATTAATATCCCAGTACATGGGAGGTGATGGGGATGATGGGACCGTGGCAGAGGGAGCAAGTGGCTCAGATAAAGAGACCTGTGATCAGAAGTTGGCAGGATTTCAGCAGAAAGCTCTCATGGGGGCACATACATAATGGCATGTGTTGTTGTAGTCTCTCGTATAAACCTCTTCAGAACTAAACACAGGAGTTTCCAGAGCATCTATCACGGTTCAATTCCTATAATAAATTTTAACTGATTTGGTTCGTTGAAGATTTTGTAATAAAATTAGAATCTTTCCCACTAAGATCAACAAGAAAAGGATGTCCTGCTCATTGCTCCTTTTCAATATCACGCTGGAAGTCCTAGTAAATTCAATAGACAAGAACATTAAATAGAAGATACACCAATTAGGAAGAATGAAATAAGACTGTTTTGTTCACAGATGCCACAATTGTCTCAGTAGAAATTCCCAAAGAATGCAAAAACCCATGCAATTAATACATGGCTATAGCAAAGTTACAAGATATAAAGTTAATATATACTTTCTTCATATAAATCAACTAAAAATTATCATTTGACATTTTTTAAAAAATGCCATTTACCAATAATAAAAGAAATAAAATTCTTCAGTATAAATCAAACAAAATGAGTCCAAGATCTATATGAGGAAAATTACAAAACTCTAGTGAAAGAAATCAAAGATAAAATAAACAGATAGTTGAAAAATCATGAATTGAGAGTCAATACTTTAAGATATTGGTCCTTCCCAGATTAATTGATAGATTCAATGCCATTCCAATCTGAGGATGAAAATTATGTAATTATTTAAAATATTCATATTTTTGTGAGAACACACACCACTACTTTCCCAATTTTTAACTCTCCTTAAAGTTCTGAGGTTTTTAATTATGTATAAGATATATATTTATATTTATAATTATATATATATATTCATATGTATTATGCATATATACAACACATGCATAAAAATAAGAATCTCATCCAATAGGACAGAATAAAAATAAAAATCTCATCCAATTCTATGAAATTAGACCTGGAAACATTGTTATTTGTCATTAACAAACTGATTCTGAAGTTTATGTGGAAAGGCAAGAGATTCAGAATAGTCAACACAGAATTGAAGAAGAAAGTACAGCTGACACTCTCTGATTTCAAGACTCACTACAAACCACAGTAATCAAGACTGTGATACTGGTGAAAGAATAGACAAATGGATCAATGGAACAGAACAGAATGCCCAGAGACAGACCTGCACAAATATAGCCAACAGATGTTTCAAAGGGAAAAATCAATTCAATGGGAAAAAAGATAGCCTTTTCAACTAGTGAACAAATGGATATCACACGGAGAAAAATGAATCCAGAGACAGACCTTCCACCCTTCACAAAAATTAATTCAAAATGAATGACAGACCTAAATAAAAAATAAAAAGTTATAAAACTCACCGAAAATAACATAGGAGAAAACCTTCAGGCAAATGATTGCAATGTAAATGAATGACTGCTGAGAATAGATGGCAAGACCGCCATGTCTGAATGGAGGCCACACTCACTCAGCTCTTGGTGAGATCTACAGCATCAGGCTTAGAATATTCATTATTCTAACTTCTGTTGTTACATCACCCTAATTCATGCCTTGAAATGTACTTCATTCTACATTTTCAATCTGTTTTCATTTATTCTTCCCCCCAAATAATCCTCTTGGCACATTGCTACTTCAGTGTCCTAAGGAGAATGATACATGGCACACGGTGCACAAATGCAGTGAATTAGGGAACTGGGTCCTCCCACAGAATAACTGGCCGGAAGGAGGTTTTGGAGTGGGAGCAAAGGGCGTATGAGGGAGTTAGCAAGATGAGATGAGAACTGTAAGTCTGTGAAAACCAATTTTACTGTCTTCAAATTATACAGGTAGAAATAATAACAAAACAGCATTTGAGTTCAGATTAAACCCATGTCATGATCTATCGCTGTGCTAAAATTGGGTTATATGCAATATTGTTCAAAGGTTTATACCATTTGAAATTCAAACATTATTTTTGCATATTTTTTCTCTTTATCTCTATAACCCAAGATTGTCCTTTTGTCCTTTTCTCCACCATGAGGAATGCACAGATTCACCTTGGAATAATGTTTTAGAGCAGTTACATATGTTGCTAATGGAAACATTAATGAAAATATAGTTAGAACAGACTCAAAATATGAGAAAATAATTTAAAAATTATGACTGGAGTTGGGTTTGAAGTTGGGCAAATACAGCAATAGCAGATCTCTAAAATATCTGAATTCAGTACTAAATGCCTAGGACCTAACAGTACTGAACAAGAGTCCTGAATCAAGAAACAAACATCAATAGTGATTAAAAGGAAAAGATTAAAAAATTTAAAAATTAAAAAAAGATTAAAAAATGGCACATATGCATATTAGCAAAGAAATTACTGTCCAGTGGGTCTGAAGGAAGAAAAATCTGTAGGGAAAGAAATGTTTAAGGTAATATTTGAGTATATATCTAAACATAGAGCAATTAAATTTTAAAAGGACATTTATAACCTTTGCCCAAGAATGTCATGAGAGCAGGTGCCATTATATTAAAATATTATCTCTCTGGGGAAGAGGTACAAGCAAATTTATGAAGGTATTTAAAATTGCACTGGAATTGCAATTTTTAAAAATTCCAGTGGGAGCAACAATTTATTTGCAACTTTTGCAACTGGACAATATGTTTCCAGTTCTAATTTCATAGAATTGGGTGAGATTCTTATTTTTATTCTGTGCATTGCAAATATTTAATTCTATATATTTAATTTCCATCTTCAGATCTTTAAAGAGAGCTAAAAACTGGCAAAGGAGCATTAGATGGCCTCAAGAAATCAGGAATGCTTTAAATAATTATATATGTTGTTAATGGAAACATTAATGAAAATTCTTAATCACAGATGAAAAATTAAATACAAATAAAGTTAACAAAAAGTAGGCCTTCTTTCATGAAATCTATATTAGATTAGATATATAAAAACTCTATTAAGTAAGAATCTTATTATATTGGTCCAGTAATTACCTAGCATGTGTTTACCATGAGCTCATCATATTTTAAAAAGTGCAAAACCACAGGAACCAATACTGGTTTGGAGCAGCCGGGATCTGATTGGCGCCTCCTTTTATCTCGTGGTTCCATTTAGTATGTGTATTTTTAATCTGAAAATTTAATCTGCACTGGTTACTTCATGAAAATTTTGCAAGGAACAAATGAATGATCATATATTGAGAGCTGTCCAAAAAAGTCATAGAACTCCTCCAGGCCACAGGACAATTTTATGTAACAGTAGAAGCAAGACATCTAAGATATTTAAGTGAGATGAAATCTGAAGCTTGATGTAGTATCACAGACAGAATGTGCAGTGGAGCATGGAAAACAGGGGAAACTGTTATACACTGAACCACCTGAGATTGCACCACTTTCTCTGGGATCCTCAGCATGCATCCTTGTCTCCATGCCCTTTCAGGAAGTCTTCCATCAGCTTTCCTATGTTCGGTCCCCAGATGACTTTCTGGCTCTTTGCTTTCGGTAAGCCATTCTTCAACCTCCTGGGCCTGCAGCCTCCTCCAGCCTTCGTACTGGACACAGGTCCTATCACTGAGAGCAGAACACATGCTTCCAGGACCAGCATGCTCTGCTTGTCTCAGAGAAAACCGTGGAAGGGATATCCTTCCTTCCCATTTTTGAATTTCTGTATTTGCCTGATTTCTGTGACTGCTCTCTACAATTCATGAAGCAGTTCTGTCACACACCTCTCCTGAGCATGGTGCCATGGTACCATGAGCACAGTCGTTGCCAACTCTCCCCATCATGGAAGGCTTCCTCTTCCGACTGCAGCCCTCATTGATTCGGTTCCCCTCTCCAATCCATCCTTACACCCCCATTTTCATGTTATACTCCCCGAAAAGAAAGTGTGTCCAAATCATCAACTCATCTCTGTGTAGGCTTGGAACTTTTTCCAGTTTTCCCAAGGACATCTTGTGTTGATATATTCCAAATACTTCTACTCTTTCCAGATGGAGCATGGCTCGTGGGTATTCCTTGTTCGACAATAGCTAAAAGTTACATGAATGCTCTGCCCATGTTCCAGCAGGGCTCTCTGACTGTCCTTTTCATATTACTGGAATGACTGAGTTCTCCTTATGGTTTTAACTTGGGCTGATTAACCATATCTATAAAAAGTAAAATTAATATAAAAGAGAAAGGCAATTTGAAATACATTCTTTTCTTACCAAAATGTTATCCTGTAATCTTCAAATGAGTTAATGGGGGAGAGATGTTCTCTTGGAAAACTTTGAAGGAGATATGAAATAACTAGAAGATCCTGGATGTACCCAGGGGACTCAGATACAGTTATGGCTGCGCTGACCTCTGACTGTTTAACTTTTGCCTTTAATTCAAGGGCAGTTCAAGTTCTACCTTCCCCCAAACACTACTTCTAAAATTTCTCTTTTCTCCACCATTAATTTCATTCTCCTTTGAACAGTTATAGCTCTTTCTGTTTTTGTTTTTGATTTCCTCATTAGGTTCCTAGTATGTGCTGCAACAGGTAATTATAAAACTCCTTTAACATATGTGTTATATTTGATCTAACCAAATAGGCGCAAGTCAAGGAAAATAGGAAACTTACCTATCTCTCTATTTTTTTCCGGGGCCTAGAACTGAAATAGGTGTGTCACGAGTGTTCCATAAATACGGAGCGGGGACTGAGGTAATGGATAATATGTTGAGATGCAAGACCAAAAATGAGAGATGACGTTTAGTTGGACAGTTCCTTGATTGTCTATTAGCAAAAAGTTTTAGAGATTTTCTGAGCATTAACTGAGTAAACTTAACCCTTTAACCCAGTCCCTGGCAGACAGCATATGCTCAGTGAGTACCAGCTATTGCAATGACTACTTGTGGTCCATTTGAAGTTAGACAGCAAGCCTTCTGCCTGTCTACTCAGGTACCAAGAGCAATGTCCCACCCAAAGTGAGGGCTCAGAAAATAGTTTCATTGTGATAGAATTGAATCAGTGATACAGATGCAACAACAACAGCAAAAAAAAAAAAAAAAAAAACAGGTTTGGTTTTAGAATAAATGATTGATCAAATTCTCCAGAAGCAAATGGCAGGAGACATTCTGCTTTGGCAGTAATAAAATTTCATTACAAAAGCACTGGTCGAAATCACAATGAAATATTGCAGGGTTTAGAAGCCAAATGGAGCACATTACCAGGAATAAAGGAAATGAGGGAGAAATGTGCTGAGTGTGGTTCTACAGGAGGAAAATTTTCACCGTAGGAGATGCAACTTGTACACCTAAGCCCGTATTCTCATGTTAGCTGTTGGCATTGTCATATTTTGCTAGAGATATTTTGTTTTGTTTTCTGGAAGGGTAAATGAAAATAATCTGAGATATTTTAGAATGTGTAGTGTGAGGGAAATGAAGAGCCATTGTTGCTGTGTCCTGTAATATGAATAAACTCCTTCCTTTATGGCCTCTTCAAGGGCCTCTCCATCGACAGGGCTGGCTATGCAAGGATGGAGCTTCCTGAGCTCAGTGAAGGTGGGAGCTGACTCAGTCCCGCTTGGCTGAAGATAAACTATGTCCTGAAAACCATTCTTCCTTGATCCAAGTCAACACTTCCTCCTAATTTCTAACTGTGGCATGATAATTGAGAAGGAAGGACAGGAGGCAGGATGATGGTAGAGATTTACATAGTTACATGACCAACAAGCACCATTAAGATGTGACCCCCATCCAGGTCTTGGAAATATTCTTCTTATGGCGATGCTTCTTTAAAAAGTATCCATCAAATAGAGCTCCCTAGAAACATTTTATTCCTGGCTGCCATATTTTATTCACCTGCTTTGATTTACTGAAACAGACGTTACAAATTCTAAATTGGTTCTTGATGATGCACAAAGGTATTCTCTTCCAATACTTTCTGAAATAAGCAAGCAGAAGAGGTAATTAAAACTTTTATTTTCATTTACACTTCTCTGCATGCTTTTAAAAATTTCTTTTTCTGGCAGCTATATTGACAATGGGGGGTTTTATAAGCCACAATATCTGATTTCTTTCCATCACTGAATGAGAGAGAGAATAAACTTGGGAAGAAGAGTTAATGAGCAATTTTGCTGGAGGTGAGAATAGAATGATGTGAATACTGAAGAAGCTCAGAGCAGAATGAATTCCAAGCAGGAGTAGGCAGGACAGGCACTGGGCAGCTTCTCAGGCCTTCCAAACTGGGGTAACTGACTGTCATTTTACTGCATAATGAATTTCCAACACATCCCTCAGCACATTAAAGGGAAGCATGTACCCAAGTTACCTCATTTTGAGGATCCTTTATTCTACTGTTATTCCATCACCTAAATAGAGAGGAAGTAGTTAGACTAGAGCAATCCCAGAGATGCAGAGAGTATGCTGGACACTTACCTGAGATTTCACATCCTCCCCTAGTAAATGCACAGTGCAGGTAACCTATGGTTTGCTCACATGAAAATGCATGACATCACAGGACACAAGACATGGTGCCTAAAAGTGAATGCTGGGAAATTTTCATGGCCAGAGGAGAAAGACACTAACCCTAACCCTAATCCTAACCCTAACCCTAACCAACATTCCCTCAGTTCCAACAGGCATAAGTTGGCCAAGTTGGCTCAACTCTGGAAAGAAAGCTATACACCAGAGCTCCTTAAGGTTGAGCAGGAGGGAGAGGCCTTGGGGATCATACCTTGAGTCCTCTAGTAAGTCAGTCTTATAACAGTCTCATAACAGCGTTTTCACATTTCTTTCTACGTCAGAGCTGATCCTACTGACTGAGAGCGCATAAGACCTGCAGCTCAAAATGAAGATGGAAACCCAGGCCCTGTGCAGTGGTGGGCTGTGCCTGGGGTCCTGGAGTTGCCAGGAGAAGCAGAGCCACTGCTTCCAGCGACCTTTCAGAGCTTCTGGCTGCAGACACTCCCCTTACCCTCCATGTCCAGGACTGTCTCCGGGTGCGTGCTAAAGCCCTCTTCATTTCTTTTTTTGTAAAGTACTGAGCTATGAACTTTCTCCCTAGGAATCTGCACAGGTTTCCCTAAGGCAGAGGAGGGTCTGTCTGTGGGTGGAGGTTGCTGTGTAACGGAGCAGGATGGTCAGGAGAAGCCTGATGGACACAGGGGGCTGTGTGATTGGCTGTCTGTCTCTTCCTCTGTGGGTAAGGTAGGCATGAAGGGGAGACACAGGGAGGGAAAGGTCAGGAGAAAGAGACAGCAAGCCAGTGCCAGGGAAGGAAGAAGGAACTTGAAAACACAAATATCTCTGTTTACTTTTAACATAGTGAAATCTTGATTCTTGACAGCTCCTCAGGAGGAGTCCTGAGCCATTTGATTTGCATGTCATGTAGGAATGTTGTCAAGCATCTGGGCATTTGCAGTCATTTAGAGGACAGTAAAATGTGTAGACCATTGATTGAAAAAACCCAGCTTTACTGTGTTTCCTTCCTCCTCACCCTTTCTTTACCTTTGCTTTTGCTTCTGACTCCTCATGCCCATTCATCTGCCCCTGCCACCCACAGCTGCGCACACATGCTGATCCACTGGCAGAGCCAGCCCTACTTCCCGCCTCTGCCCAGGAGGACTTCTGTGTTCTCTGGCTCAGGCTCCCTGGTTTGCTTTGCTTTAGTTGGTTTTAATTCCTTCAGGGCACCGTGCATCTTCCATTCCATCTGTGTGGCACATGCTGGTTATTCAGCTGTTTTCCTAGCCAGTTCTACCTCCCCTGTAGGTCTCGAATATCCCTCTTCATGGAACCAACTCTTTGGCCTCCCGAAGTGGTACAGACCTTTCCAATATCATATGCAACTATTCCGTGCTTCTTCACAAAGTTTATCTCAATGGTCATTAACTAGGTACCTGCTGAATGACTAGTATCATATTTATTTTTCCCCGTAATAGTATTTGCCTAATTAAAGAAAAAGTGGCCACGTTCTACCTGTCCTGGATGTGGCCGGGTCCTGCCTGGTCTGAGCTGCACCTTCTTTCCCCATCACCTGCATGTGGCACCACTGTGTCTCATGAGGCTACCATGCCGCCTCTCACTTTTGTCCAATTTGCTCTTAACCTGGACATGACACCCCTCAAGGCTCCCACAAGGCTGGGGATCATGTCCAGCAATTGAGTGAGCCCTGCTGAGGATGAGGTATGGCTCCTGCCACGGAAGAGGAATTGCTTCAGTTCATCCTATAGACGCTCTGGGGCAGTAGATGGTGGTAATCCGTCAGGGACGTTTCTCATTGTTTAACAGATTCTAATCTTCACCATTGTGAAAAGTGACATTTAAAATAAAATGTGGCTAGATAGAAAATGTGCTTTTCAATTGCCGGTGTTTTTAAGAGAGATGCTCTTTTTATTCAAAACCCAGCTGAAGTTCAGGATCCGTACTCTTACCATGACATGCTTAGGGGTGACAGAGCTTGCTCCTCTAAATCCAAAATATTGTCTAACTCCTGAGGAAAGATATGCAGTTTCTATTGTTCCTTAAAATCTTGAAATCATATCTCTCAAAATATATTGTTCACCCATGAGAGCAGCGAGTATCGGACATCTCTTTGGTCATAACATTCACCATGTAATCAATATGTATTAACTGATGCATTGTTTAAAACTGAGACACTCTGATGTCTCAATAGAATAAGAAAGAGAAGCCCTCCTTTTAGGCCAATGCCTCACAGTGGAACAGAAGACTGACGAATCACTTGAACTTGCTATTTTTAACAATGGTTATAAAAGTCTTTGGGTAGGATCCTTAAAGGTATTCACTGGAGTCTACAACTGAAAAACTATGGGTTTTGACATAAAGTAAAACTAGATATGTGTGCACCCAGCCTGACAGTGGCAACACACTGCCATAACCCCCACTTGGCAATGTTATACTGTATCCCACACTGCAGGTCCAACTGGATAGCATTTAGAGAAACTGCTCATTAGATCTTTGAGAAAAACTTCACCCCTATTCCAGCCCTGAATGTCAAAATACTTGCCATTCCTCCGTGGGTCTCGTGATCCATCCATCCAAACCAAAGTTGTCCTTTCCCTCCACCCACCTGCCACACCTGTCCTGGTTCTCTTAGTCTCTTCCTGGAGATGTGCTGCCTCTATCCACCTAGCTTCCAAACCAAACCCTTCTGACAGCCCTGACCCTTCCAGTTTCCCACATCCAGCTGCAGATTGGCACGTTCTTCTTAGTCCGTGTTCTTGAACTCATTTGTCCTCCTTATAACCTATCTGACTGCCGTCCTCCAAGCCCTCACCAATTCATGTACCATCACCTACCTCCTGACAAGGCCCCCATTACCTCTGCCGTTGAGCCAGGAGCATCCTCTGCACAGATAGCATGGGGACCAGATCAGAAGCAAGTCAGATTCCCTATGTCAGTGTTGCTAAGAGGCTCAGCTTTCCTGTTATAGAAACCTGTCCAGTCGGCTGCTGAAAACCCTGTCTTCAGCTCTTACTTTTCCAGTGGTAAGCACACCTGGTTCCCCAGTGCTGTGGTCGTTGCACATTTCATACTAGTTTTGTACTGTTCCCTGTAGCTGAAAGGCCAGGGTCCCAGAACAACTTTGCCTATTGTGGCGCTTAATTTAGTGTGTCAACTACTTTGCCTAAGGAATGCCCAGACGACAGGAAAACATTACTGCTGATGTGTCCTTGAGGGAGTTTCAGAAACACATTAGCACTTGAATTGGTGAAGGAAGTAAAGAGCTGCCATTTCGGTACCTGTAGGCATCCTCCAATGCATTGAGGGCCTCAGGAGAACTAAAGGCGGAGGAAGGGTGAGTTTGCTCTCTCTGTTGGAACCTACCTGGCCATTGGCTCTTGCACTTGACATTGGAATCCTGGTTCTCAGGACTGCTGCTGAGTTGGGCTTAACACACCACCAAGCTTTCCTGATTCTCCAGTTTGCAGGCAGCATATTGCAGGAATTCTCAGCCCTCATAAATATGTAAACAATTTCCTATAATAAATCTCTTATAGATGTATCTATGTATGTCCTATGTTTCTGTTTCTCTGATAAACCCTGACCAATACACCTGTTCTCCTAAGGACATACTACCTTCTCTCTTGAACCAAGTAACATCTTTCAGGAAACTTTTGCTGGACTATAAATAAATCTAATTATCTTCTTCTTTGAGTCACTTCTGCATATTAGATATTCTTGGTATCTATTGTGTTGAATTATAGTTTTAATTATTGAGCACATAGCATTATATCACATATAGAAGAATCTCAACCATTTATTAAAAACGTTTTTTATTTGTCATAACTTACAGTTAGTCCACTAACGTCAGAACATTTTACAGATATATTGAAGAGCAGGTGTTTCAACTTTATGGATAAATATAAAGTGAAAAAGAGAGTCGGGACACCATCCTATATTCTTTCTCTCACTTTTCTACAGTGTTAGCCATTAGATGACTCATTTATGAAAACGTTTATATCTCAGAGTTGGTCCAAACGCCAGAATTGTCTGTGGTTCACACTTTTCTGCAACTTTCAGAGGCTGAAAATGGAAGCTGGTTGTGTAGACCCCACAGAACCTGAGAACTAACTGAAGATGCATCTCAAAAGCTACGGATTTCAGTGTTAGTGCCCCTAATGGGATCCAAAGGACTGGTTCCCTTAGGGTACCACCTTCCCACCTCAGCCATTTAGCAGGACCTCTTTTCCTCCTGTCTGGGGCCTAGTTCCCTAGAAACAGAACAGAATTCACCAGAATTGAGACCAAATTTTACATTCAAGTATAGTATGCAGGGAGGGAAAGGGAAAGATGAGGAGGAACCATCTCAGGCAGAGTCCCAGGGCTCTGTAGTTGGAACCCTCAGGGAATCTGGAGTGTAGATGAGTCCCAGATTGCCATCACCAGAGGTGGGGGAGTTGGCTTTCACACCCACCCTGCCAATCTGCCAATCACTGCACCAGCGAATTCCAAGGCACATCTGCTCTCTGACCCTACAGGAAATACAGGATCCCAAAGGAGGCCCCTGCAGAAGCAGCTCAGGAACTAAATCTAAGAAGCAAAAGCATATAGAAGCTGTATTTTTTTTATCATATCTTTGATGTTTAAATTTTTTTTCCTTATGGAATTGAAGAGATTATAGGGACTGTGAGTGAGTGCTTATTTAAAAATATTCACTTAGGATGCTAAATCTGAGAAGAGAAGGGGTGGTTATTTGTGTCACAATCAGGTTTTTCTAACCTCTAATTATCAATGACTGCAAAACTTGAGTGGCACATGGATTTAATTTTGCTAATGATTTAAAGAAAGTTGATACAAGAATTAGAAGCTAAATATACATAATACCTATGCATTGGGGTTCAATAAAACAAGACTAACTGCATAAAATAAACATGCAATTCTCTCCAAAGCAGTTCTAAAGTAGTGATGAAAAATTTATCGACTGGATTTTCATGCCTCCTTCATGATTTTGTACTAACTGTGAGGTCTTCAGCAAGCTAGTGAACCTTATAGACTGTGTCTTAATGTTCTCATCTAATAAGTAGAGACAATAGTATCCATCCCAGAGGGTTAATTATTGTTGAAGATTAAATGAAATACTTTATATAAAGAATTCAGAATGTGCAGCAACAAAGCCAACTTTCCTTAACAGAGCCACAAAGTAAATGAAAAGTGCTTTTCCATGTGATAAGGTGGTCAAGGGGTGGACAGAGATGTTCTTCTTAATAGGGTGATGTCCTAACCAAGTCTCATGCTACAGGTCCTTAGCTATAATGTCAGATGCCATGACAGAAATTTTATGTATCTTGTGCCTTTTAATCCTTAGAGTAGCCTGAAGATTAGGTGTTATTATCTGTACATTGATGCAAACAGAAAGTCTGAAATTTTAGATGATACAACAGATGAATTGACTAAAATTCTAATTTAAATTTGATACTTTTAGATAAAAATCAAAAAATCTGTGCTTATTCAAGGGAGAAAAAATACAACAGATAGGAAACACAAAACTAAGGCATATTCAAGAAACCTGGGAAAAGCTCATATAGATAATCCACACCAAAACACCCATGACTGGTCAGGGGTGGTGGTACATGTCTCTAATTCCAGCAACTCAGGAGGCTTAAGCAGGAAGATTACAAGATAGAGGGTAGCCTCAACAACTTAGTGAGGTCCTCAGCAACTTAACAAATCCTGTCTTACACAAAAATTTATTTTTAAAAAGTCTGGGCATGTAGCTCAGATGTAAAGCACCTTGGGTATAATACCCAGGACAAAAAAAAAAAAAAAATCATCCATGGTTGCTGTTACGGGAAGAACCCAGTTTGTCCCAGAAATTAGAGGTACAAGCCTCTGAGATTGCAATCGGCAGACATGGGTTTGAACAGGCCTAAGAGTTTGGCTATGATATAATGTCTGTTTAAACCTTGGACTCTAATAATTCTACATCTTTTATACAGTTATCAAAAAGAAAATATTGTCAAGTAGAAATTTAAATGTTGAAAGAGATATTAAAGCAATTTACTGGTTCTAGCTACAATTCTCAAGGCAGAGAATGAATTTGTTGCAAGCAAGACCCCATGAAGCAAACACAAGAAATATTAGGTCTGAGCATCTGGATCAAATGAATTTCAGTAGCAGGAGAATTGCATCCATTCCACATTAAAATGGATGTAATATCATTAATGTGGATCACAGAGACCAGCCATTATTTACTTCAGTGGACTTAGGTAACCTCAGTCCCAGAGCACCCCAACTCTGCCCAAATGGGGCTGCCAAAACCAGCAAGCTCAGCACTCAGCATTCAGAGGCTGAACTGTTCACACACTTAGTCTGTCTCAGGTGGACAAGTCAATGAAGGCCACTGCACTGATAACCCAAGGCCTTTGTGCCCAGGTAAAAAACAGCCTTCCTGATTCTTCACAGGTGACACACGAGACCATAGGCTCCAGGTGGAAGACACACTGACCTGGAGGAAATGCCTGTCTGCCAGGTGTGGGTGTACCAGCCCCTGACTTTCCAGTCCTCGGTCTGCCTGTGTGTATGAAGGACCATCATGGAGGCTGCATGAGATAACCGCATTTGCAGCAGAGGCCTCCTTTAGTAAATACCAACCCTCATGCTGCTAAAGCAACTGCTGTTTCATGGCCACTTCCTCCCTCCCAATTCGTGTTATTCCATCTTATTATGCTTTCTTTCTGTCTTACCAACCTGAGAGTGAACAAAAAAATGGCAAGTCCCACCAAAGTATATATTTTATACTTTGTTCCTTTAGTTTGGCATCATCTAAAACACTCGGCAGCGAGTAGAAGCGTTCAGTAAGTCCTGGGTGAATTAAAGAGGGTTTAGCATAACTAGTATTAGCATTCGTGATGTGTTTCTTTGTGCAGGGCCCTGTGCTAAGGGTTTTACATGCTTGAACTCATTTAATCTTCACTAACAGTCCTGAAACGTAAGTACTCTGTGAATGAAATACATTTTTGATGAATTACAAGAATGCCATTGTCGTTGCCATAGCAACTGAGGTCTGGAACTATAAATCCGATTTTAGAAGCCATAATCATTGTTGTCTCCTCTTCTCTGTCTCAGTTTTAACGTGCTGCTGAAGGTATTTATTCAAAACATCCATCCCTGAGATATAAATACCTTCGACAATGTTAACTACTGAGACACGGGAACAGGAGATGGAAACACCTTCAATGACGTTAATTAATGTTGATTGACTCCCACAGCTGCAAGTGCACGTCCAAGAGTCTAGACCCTCAAATACGGCTCAGGACTGTGTCATAAACTGAGCCAGAGAGAGCCAAGAAGCTTGTGCTGACATTTTGGAGACAAGTAAAAGGAAAGGAAAGAAGTTCGAGTGCACTGGGGAATTTGGCTTTCGTTCAATTATTAGATGATTTGAAACATGAGTTTTGAGGAGAAAGGACCTGATGTGCCAAGGAGGGTCCAGGTTCTGAACGAGTGTTAGTGGTACCCTGAGCTTGCAGCCCTTCAGATCGACGCCTCCACTTGTCATGGCTTCTCCTAATGCTCTTTAGCAGCCAGAGTAGTCACAGAAACCCCTGGCAGCAAGCTGCCTCCCTTAGAGAGGGATTCCATTTGATAAGGGCACAATAGGGATGCAGGCAGAGCTGCTGGACCTAATGGCATCAATTGGGAATTTGGTGGAGGTTAGTGGGGACGGTGTTAACCTTGGACACCCAATGTGTTAGGTGAAGTTCCAATTCTGTTCCGACCCTGGAGCCTGCCACATCTCATCTGCCTCTATGGACTGATTTCATGGCTCTTTAATAATAATTTTATAAATTCAGTGAACATACAAATACCAAAAAGAGGGTACGGACCTTCACAACAACAAAAGATAACATCCAGACACAAGAACCCAAGCTGACTTTGTATCTGGCAAAGGTGGTTTTTCATGAAGAATTATGTTTAAAATACAGGGGAATGATTTTGCCCTAATTATGTTATGACATTGTGTCTAAGTACAAATAGGTAATAAGTCCCACAATTATGTGTAGCTATAATCCGCCAATAAAAAATTGAAAAATAACCAAGTACAGTGTTGCACACCTGCAATCCCAGCAGGTCAGGAGGTTGAGGGAGGAGGATCTCCAGTTCAAAGGCAGACTCAGCAAAAACGAGATGCTAAACAACTCAGTGAGACCCTGTCTCTAAATAAAATACAAAATAGGACTGGGGATGTGACTCAGTGGTCAAGTGCCCCTGAGTTCAATCCTGGGTATCCACTTCCCAAAAAATATTGAAAATTTAAAAATGCCATAGAATCACGTCAATGCATATTTTTAAAGCAGAGTAATTCTGGTTCTACAGTTAGATGTTCCTATTCTTTTTCCTTTCTAAAGATTTTTGACTTGTCAGAACAACCATTCTCCTCACTGGGAATCTATTGTCCTATGTCTGTCAGGAAAAAGAGACTTGCATTGTGAAATATTGTTGTTTTAATGATATTATGTCAAGGAAACTATTAAGGCAAAACGCATGACAGTATTATGGATTTAGCATTAGCAACAAACATTTTTAGCTTGCACAATTTTTATCATGTTCTCCATTTGTGCGAGAGAACATTTTAGTAATGAATATTTATTACCCCAAATTCCTAATTTTAGCTTTATATTTTGTACACATTTATATGTGGGTGTCCAATACATGGATCAATTATACAAATCAAAGATCTACAGTGGTGTCTCATCTTGGTTGTATGAAGCCCCTTATATGGTTCCCTATTCATGGCAAAAAATGTTTGTCACAGAAAATAATTACTACATATTAATCACCTTGTTCTGGTCAAGATGGAAAGGGATCCTGGGCTTCTTAAAATTTTTATCTGTGCACAACCATAGAAACAAAATGATGTTGCCCATTTGTGTACAATGAATCAAAATTCAGTCTGTAAAAAATTAAAAGATAAATTTAAAAAATTTATCAGGTAGCATTTTCTAAACTTGAAACAAAACATTGCAAAATGAGTTGAACTGAGAGAAAATAGCAAGATAAGTGATTTTTAAATAAAAACACACAAAAGATAAAACAAGAACATCTGTAGATTTACCATTAGAGAATAACGAGTTGGTTATATTTTTTGGAGTATTTGTTTCTAGTTTTTGTTTTTGTACACGTTTGTATAATAATCACCTGACATGAGCAAATTTCCTGTCCTTAGAGATGTAGAACCAGCACTTGGTATTTTGTGGTCACCCTGTGATAGGCTATAATTAATTGTTCATATATTATGAAATTTGATCGTTATTACTATTATAAACAAAGCTGATTGAGGATTTCATGTGAATTTAATTTATCTACCTGTTGAGGGATTATTACCTGAGAAAGAGTCCCTGATCTAAAAATACTGAATAGAGGGTATGAACATTTAAGATCCTTTCCAGTTTGCTTTCTCAGAAGGTCTGCTGGTATTTATATGCATGCTAGCAATGTACTGGAATACTCACTATTTAAGTGTAAAATTTGAAGGTTAAATAAAGGGTACCACTACTTTTTTATATGAGCCCCCTGAGCAGTTGAGATTGTTCATTGTTCCAGCTTACAGCTGTGCTGGTGGGTACTACATAAATGCACGTGTGAAGTACTATGGTGGTAAAGAAAAGGGATTGGGTTAGAAACGCGGAAAGAGTTGAAACTGGATCTGTTATGAACAGGCTTCATAAATAAAGAGGCTTGAATACAAACAATATAAGCAACAACACAGAGAACTAGCAAAGGGTTGGTGGTGTGGCAGAAAATTTGGGTTTCACTAAACAAGAGATTCATTTATGAAAATCAGGCAGTGATGTTGAATTTCATGCACCAGCTTGATTGGGCCACAATGTACCAAGATATTTGATAGAACATTTTTCCAGGTGCTTCTGTGAAGGTGTTTTAGAAGATTAACAAGTGAGTTGTAGACTAAGATTGCCCTTTCCAATGTCCGTGAGCCACATCAAATCAGTTGAAGGTAGGGATGAAACAGTGGGTCTCCATCTTGCAGACAGTACTTCTTGGGAATTATCAACCTCCACGATATTAACCCCCATTTCTAATAATAAATTTCTTTATGTATGCATGTCCTATTGGTGCTATTTCTCTGAAGAACCCTGACTGCACAGTAATTTTGAACCATTTGAACTATTTTCTGCATCTTTTCTAGTTGGCCTCATCTCCTTACTTTGGAATTGTCTGTTGTCACTCTATACCTATGCATGCCTCAAGACCCTTCATGATGATTGAGATGAACTGAATTCTATTTACTTCATTGCATTTCTAAGAAATCCTTCGACAGTCTACAAAATCCCAAGAAATAGCATCAGAAATACAAAATTTTAATTCAGAATTTAAAATGAAGAAATTCTGATTTTTTTCCTATATCTAAAACAGTTATTCTGATTTAGCATTTACTAGAGTGTGTAGAACATGGATCATCATCCTTGGAGTCAAAAAGGTTAAAAAAAAATAGGGGAAAAAAAGACAAAGCAAAAGCAGGTTTGTGGTAGTCTGTTGTGGGTTAGTTATCTTCCTGATGTTATTTTATTGGCAAATGCCAGAATGGACATGGGTTTTCCAACAGTGTATCAGGCTTCACCACTACAGAGTAACTTGATAGGTTTTTATTATTGCATAGATTTTGCCTTAAATACAAATAACTCTGAAAACTATTGTCAAGGGAAGCATATGTGTTAATATTAGAATTCAAATGAGATAGAAATTGATCATTAATTAGGATAAATAGATAAATGGAAAAAAAAAAAAACACACAAAAACACTGTTTCCATTGTGGAATTGTCTGAAGGCGATTGGTGCAGGGTTGAGCAGAGAGGCTGGCTTCAGGGCAGAAGAGCCCGTCTCTGTAGACCTCCTGCAAAGGTCCTTCTCTGTGATGTGTTTTCCCCAACTCCAAGCCTTGGGGACTAGGGACAGTTGAGTACTGTGGGAGCTTTATGCTCTTTCTACCGTGTTTGCCTGCCCCTTACATGGACGTTACAGTCATCTCTCCTTATGTCAGTGGACAGCGGTTTCCACCAGCTCTTCACCACCTCGGGAGGAGATGCGGAGAAGTAAAACAACGCTGTAACCCAGCAAGAGCAGTTTCTGACCTCTGCTCTGGTTTTTAAGATCTATAGAGCTGCTTCTGGTTTTCTATGGAGGCGCTCCTTGAGACACTAAAATACCCTTTATTTTTGCATAAATCAGGCCCAAATGTCCCTGACTTCCCTTGCTTTTGTTCTGCCTTGTGGCTGAGGAGAAGGCCACACAGGGTACAGACAGCATGGGTCTCCCTTTGGACAGAGAGCCGCGTCTCAGCCTCTATCAGACTAGAGAAGAGCATTTCTCCAGCTCTTTATCCACAATCCAAATGGAGGAGGTCTCTCAATAAAGGCTCAAAATCCACCATCCACACTAAAAATCTCAGCATGTGCTGCTGCCTAATGTTCATTTACAGAAAAATAAAAACTGCAATTAGAAAAGCTGGAAGGAAATGGAATTCTAGCCCCCCAAGCCCAACTGGCCAATTTCTAGCCACAGTGACTGTGATCACTCATTGTTTTTTTTTTTTTTCCTGAGAACTAAAATTAAATCTGTTACTATTTCCCCATTTAATTGTTTAAGTTCAACAAATGGTTGTAAATATTTTAGGATGCTAAAAGCTTTTTCTTAATAGGAGTTCATTCAAAATATAGGATAGTAATTAAAGAAAACGGCTGGTGTTTATGGTCTGATACCCTGACTATTAAAATGAGCTATGTATGAAAAAATGTATATCGTAAATGGTGATTGTGGTTGGGGTGAGAATAATCTATTTTTGAGCTAAATATAGATAATTTATATGTTTCCTGTAATATCACTTTCTATCTTGGGCACTTGATATAATTCATAATACAACGAAGCTGATAATACTACCAGAAGGATGTCAAAGAATTTTATAGTTTCCATTTTGTACTGGAAAAAAATGCTGGTAATTATTTAGAGCTTTTTTTTTTTTTTTTTCTGGTTGAAATTACTTTAAGAAAACCACTTCCTTTAAAGATGCATGATGCGGTGGTGCAGGCCATTGTTCCATCCAAAGCACATCTGGGCAGAATTGCTAAAGAGTCAATCCTAACATTTCGTTTCTTTTTTCAAGTGCCTAGCTTGGGCTTGTGCTATAAATGCAATGAGAATGTGATTTTAAATTTTCAGGAGAGAATTCTGTGTGAAACATTACATTAGGTAGAACATTAATTTATGGGGGAAAAGATAGTCAAATCCTAAAAGATTTTACACTGACGCTACAGAGCTGTGTGACTTCAAATATTTTCTTCTGAGTAATTTCTACTACCTCTGTTTCCAAATAAGATTTTAAGTGTCTTCACACACAGAATGGAAACAAAGACCATTAAAAGAAGACTAAAGGCTTGGTGGCAAGCAGTTGATCTCACAGGCTCCTCCAGTGAGACGGTAATGCTAAATCATATCACCTCTTTGGACCCCACTTGCTTTGAGAGGCAGGTTTATGAAGAAAAAAGATGCTGGGGGAGAAATCGCAGGCCTTCGGGTGACCGCATTCACCTGCCATCAATTTTCTCTCCCATCAGTGAGAAGGACAAGAAGATCAACGGGGAGACAGTGGGGTGAGGAGCGGTCCGTGAACTCGCTGAAACACAGACTGATCACACGTGGCTGTGGCACTGGAGCGATCAGGACGCACCACCCTCTGCCTCAGGAAGTTCAGTCCAGTCCAGAGGGAGGGGGAGAGGGTTCTGTACGGAGAATGCAGTGTCAGAGGAAGCGGCCTCTGTAGTAAAAGCCACGACTGGGGCCACAGGGAGGTGGGGTGGGGAAGCAGAAGCTCCGCTGTCCACAAAGCAGAGCAGCAGAGGCCCCTCCCCTACGAGGCCAGGGGCACCCACCCTGGCATGGCCATGCTCTGGTCTGACCCCCTTTCTGTCCTCAGCTCCACCCAGCCTTTGCCCTCTTCTCCTTCCACTTCCCTTCTAACCTGCCAAGGACCAAAGTTTAGAAGCACTAAACTGGAAGCCAGCTCAAAACCAGCAGGCTCAGAAGAGGTCAAATTATTCACAAGATTTCATGCTCTTGTCTCTCCCTAAGCAATCACACTGGTGTCTTCTTGATAGGGGGCTGGACGACCTTGGTGGGAAGGACGGGTGTGTGTGTGTGGGGGGGGGACTCTGACGCCTTTCTGATAGACAAGGAGTCCCCTTGTGTGGGTCCTGCGACCCTCAGAGCTTCAGTTTGCACAGTGCAAGTGAGGAGGGGGGTCTAGCTTTGAGGGTCCTTGTGGAATTTCATCCATAAGACGTGGTTTGTGTGTGTCTAACTTCAGCTTCATCAGCCTTCATGCACTTGAGCCCATGATTAAGAGCAACGGCACAGAGATTACCATGTCCCCTCATCCAGTCCTACCCTAGTCTAACTCTGAGCAAGTGTGATGGAGTCATGTCTTAACACTCTCAATTTCTTTTTGATAACTTTAACCAACTGTGGCCTCCTCTGTGGGGTCTTTGGGGTTTCTCCAATTCCTCGCTTTAGTGACCCATCAGGGATGACTAAACCATTCGTGACGTTCCCCGGACTATGAGTAAAACTGGGTGTTTTCTGCTTTTCTAGTTCTGTTTCCCGGTAAGCACCCTGTGACCTAGAAACTCTTTCCTCAAACCAAATGCATTATTTTGTGGGTTTAAAACCCCTCAATTCTGTGGAATATATGTTATATAAGATACTATCATGATGAACTTTAAGGACTTCCTCAAACCTAAGCTACATTCATTCATTCATTACCATCATATTTAAGTCAACAAATGTTTATTTACTACTATCATTAAGTTGCCAACAAATACTTATTTAGCATTTATTTGGTTTAGGGCATTATGCCAAGTTCTAACCAAAGTTTAATATAGTAGTAGAAATTAAAAGAGACTACTGATTGGAATAGACTTTATTTTACTATACATCACTCAACCCATTCATCTAACTAACTTTATGGAGGCTTATCTATTATCTAACCATCTACCTGTCGTCTCTGTGGCTATATTATAGGCTTCTGAAAAATAGGAACAGAAACTGTATCTACCCCTTCACAACACAAGAATCTTTTCTCTGGTTAGTGATCAAAACACAAAGGTCATTGTCCATTCATTCAACATATATTTGTGCCAAGTGTTTGGAATGGAGCTATTATAAAGTTGGCAAGACCATATGATAATGGGCCTATCATTTTATTGGGGTAAAATAGGGCATATTAGCCTTGATAAAAATGAATAGAAATGTCACAAAATATCAACTCGTCCTCAATACAAAGAGATAAGCGAATGACAGTGGTATACAGAGAGACTGACACAGTCCCACAACTTGAGGAGGTGGGTACTGAGCTGAGCACTGAGTGGGAAGGAAGAGCAGGAGACCTGAAGGCGAAGGCAGGAAACATTACAGTGGAGGACATGTGCAAAAGTCCAATAGTTAGTGCACATGTGGAATTACGGGGGAAAAAGAAAGCCCTGGAACCCCTCAAATTAGGACAGCAAGACATAGAGAGAATGGTGGACAATAAGACAATAATGTCATGTAGAGTGGACTACAGAGTTGTGTTTTCCTTCACCCCTAGGCCAAAAGATCTTTGCAAACTATTTCTGATAATAAAACTTATTGGCTCAAAATATTCAGTGCTTTACCACTTGGAAGGGTGTCCAAAGCCTATGCAATAGCCTAATCATTGTTACGCCCCTTGCTCATAGCTATCCTCCTGGGCAGATCCACGGCCTCTTCTATTTCATCATCGAAAGTCCTTCAGTGGCTTCATCCACCAGCCCCTGCCATCTTCTCCCATGTGTGTTCCTGTTCATGACCCTTATGAAGGCTGTGGTATAGTAGGGGCTTGCCTCTTTATTTGTTTACTCTTTTGCTCCGCATGCTGCAATCACCTTGTGAGCCAAGATTGTACTTTGCATAAGCTTGTACACAGGCCATGTGGATAATGCTGGAAGCATAATGGTTGTGCCACAAATGAGGGTGGTGTAAATTAATCATGAAATAATGGGTGCAGTTGGAGACCAGGTAGGAATTCTGGAAGCTACTGGCTCAGTTTCACTGAAAGATAATAGTATCTTGGACTCAGATGTGAGTAGTAGATAAACAGAAATGTGGGCGTATTTGGTAATAATCAATAGGAAATTTTAATGGACCAGATGTATGGAATAAAGGAAAGTGAGGAATGGTTCATAAATTTGGAGTTTGAGCCACTGGGGGTTGCTCACTAGGACAGAGAGGACTAGCAGAACACTGTTATTTTTGTTATTTACATCTATTTATATTTACTTAATTTGAGAGTTTTCTTTTCTGTGCACTAAACATGTGCAATAGATTAGCCATCTCGGTGGAGACGTCAAATAGGCAGTCATACACGAGTCTGAAGCTCATGAGAGAAGACTTGGCTAGAAACATAAATGATTAGTCATTTGCAAAAAGATGTGTCTTTGGAGTCCTATATCTGAATGAGTTTCACTGGAAGGAGAAAACCCTCATGAAAAAGGAAATCTGGAATCATTCTCTTCTCTTTCCTCCTCCTCCTCCTCCTCCTCCTCCTTCTCCTCCTCCTCCTTCTCCTCCTCCTCCTCCTCCTTCTTCTCCTCTCTCTCTCTCTTTCTTTCTCTTTGATATTTAGAATTTGAAAGGATAAGGAAGAATCAGAAAAATACACTAGGAAACAGTAGCCAGTAAAGTAAAAGGAAAATCAGGAAATAATGAAGGGTCGCAAAGGAAATTAAGTACCCCTGAATGTTCAAGTCAAATAAATTTGGGGACATGAACATAAGATTTAGCAATGTCGAGCACATCGTTGACTTGACAAGAGCCTGTGGGATCATGGAACAGAGGCCCCAGTTAGACTGCATCTTAAACTGAAGATGTGGATTGGAAGAAATCAGGATATCTCTGACATACCTCTGTCTATCATCCATTGATTAATTAGTGGATCAACTGGTCTTAATCTTCTTCCTGCTGCTAATAACACAATGCCACAGATCAGGTAAGTTATAAAGGAAGGATATACTGTAGCACATGGTTCTGGCCCAAGGTCAAGGGGCCACTCCTGGAGAATTAAAGCCTTCTTACTGGCAGAGTCCTCTAGGGGATAAGGAGAAAGGCCTGGCCAAACTGATTTGATTTTAGTAGGTCCATTCTTGAGATGACCTGCGATGCCATTGACACATTAATCACATGAGTGGAGTAATCTGCTCACAAGGCAGGACCCTAGTGAACTCATAAAGGTCCCATTTAGTTTTACCTCATATTATTTCATAATGGGTATTAAATTTCCCAGCCTGAGTTTCAGAGAGGACAAAGCATATTCATACCATAGTACCATCCTATCATGAATCTATTCATCTCTATCTATCCATTTGTCTGTCTTTCCACCTATCCTACTATCTGTCCATCCATCCATGCGTCAGTCTACCTATACCTTGGGAGAGAACATTCAGGAAGGAGGTTTAGAGACATGATGATGTCTAGTCTCCTTCCAGGTAAGTATGGTTTAAAGTTACTGTCATATGCCCAAGTGTGATGTCGGAAAGTTATTAAACATTCCAGAAAGAGATGAGGCCTTGGGATGCTGATCCAGGAAACACTCCAAGCACAGAAGTGGGTGCAGTCACCAAGCTAAAGCTGCATGGCAGAAGAGGAAGAGTCTTTCGAGAGAAAGCCAAATGGTCCGAGAGCATTGTGAGGGGAGTCGGTGAGCAAATAAAGGATTTCCTCCAGGTCCAATTCAGGGACCAGGCTGATAAGCTGCAAGGTGGATTTCAGAGGTTACCTGAGCAAATTCAAATCAAGCTGCAGGATGCAAGAAGTAAAAGTATCCCCTTACAATGTGTTATTGTGAATGAATCACCCCATGGCTTCAGGCCACAGCCTTGGAACAGGTGCACCCCTGGAGGAATTCGCTGCGGCCTCTATCCTCCTGCTCCGTGGCTGGGTCTCAGACCTCCAGTCGCATGGTAGCCCCCAGGAGGGCTGACCTGCCTCCTTTCTGATAAATTATAAGCTATTCTTCCCCTGGGAGCCTGTAAAGACAAATGAGATGAAAAAGTGCCTGAAGTGTTACATCAGGGGCCCTTTGTGGTTTCCCTCTAAGAAAAGATATGAGGCTTGGAAGAAGAACCAAAGCTAAGGAAAACGGGGTATGAAAAGTGAGGGAAAAAATAAAGTATCTTTTAGTATGCTTTAAGTCAAAACAGTCTATGAATAATTATTATTCTTTATAAAAGTTCCACTTTGCTGGGTTGGAAAAGACTGATTGGATTATGTGCCCAGGAACAATGACCTAGTTATCTTACCCTTGCAGAACCTTCCCCTGTGGTTCTAGAACCCCATAAGAACTCACTGGAATCACAGGCAATGCTCAGCACACACAGTAGTAGCTGGGTGGTCACCTGACCAAGAATCCAAGTGGGAAAGACCCTCTGTCGCAGCCACAAAGACCATACCCAGCAGTCTCTTCCTGCCGTCCTCCATCTTCCTGTCTCTCTGAGAGGCCCTTCTTGGCTTCCCCTTGGGCCCTGACACAGTCAACCAGCTGCGTTTAATTCAGAGACTTTCATCCCGTCTTCTCTGCTTTCTGCTGTTGTTTCTCTCCTCCAGCAACCAATATGGAGGGGCCATTGGTACCTGTGAGGACGGGTGAGGAAAGGAGAAAAAAGGAATAGAGACAGAAACTACTAGTTAGTATCTGAAAATGCACTCTACCACTGCAAGACAAATCCCAAGTCCAGCTTCCCTTCAGCTAAACATCACCTCTGTCATTTCTTTACACTGAAACTACTTTTGTTTTCTTCATTTCCTGGAACTTTTCATGTTAAGTATTTTTATGTTACCCCATTACTTTCTGTTACCTTGACTCCAAATCTCTTCCTTCCACTATCTTATTTCTGCTGCTGTCCATTGAGCACACATTTTCCTTTTCTCTTCTTTTCTTTTCTTTTCTTTTCTTTTTTTTTCTTCTTTTTTTTTTTTTTCTATCCTTAAAAACACTTCTCTGGAAAAAGAAAAAAGTGCCATGTTAGGCTTAAGAGAGTCCTACAAAAGATTGATTAAATAAATATAATCAACTGACAGGTTACTCAGGCATTGAGGTCAGTAAGCCAATCACAATTGAAATGAAAAAAAAAAAAAATGAAAAGGTTTCACACTCAGAAATAGGAAGTTGTTTAAAAGGATCCCTGGGATTTATTTTTCCAAAGTGGGCTCACTATTTAAAGTAACTTATGAGTGAATAGTTAGCTCATTAACAAAACCTAAATCAAGTCCCATGTAATCATCATGCTTACAACTTTGTGTGAACACAGAGCTGACATCTAATGAACCTCTCAGTATCACTGTTAACTGAAAACATCAGAACTTGAGTGAAACTATTTTAAAAATAAAAAAAAAAAGTCTTGTAACCTCTGTAACTATAAGAAAGGTAAAATTTAACTAATTTTACCATAAAATGGGAGAAACATGACTCCCTTGATTGTTCCTATAGCTATTGATGAAGGGAAAAATTGACTAGGCTACCAAGCAGATTCCTCCACAGATGTTTCAGTTTTGTCCATCAGATAACATTACTGCCAATCCTTCAGACTAGCAACTGGCCCTCAGGAATGGCTTAAATCTATTTTGATAAAAATTCACTGATACAATTATGTTCATGGGCAAAAAACTTCTAGGTGGGTCCTTTCAAATAATGACCACATTTTAGAATATGAGGATTCAATGATAAATGAATCCAAGTTTTTGTTGTATGTGAAAGCATTTTTCTCTTTTAACTTCAGTCTTCACTAAAGTAATACAAAATTTAGGCAATGCTATTTGATTTCTTAGAACTAAGGCAACTGGAAATTTCTTAGCAACACAGGATTTCCTTTTTGTTAAGAAAGTCACGTACATCAAATACACATCACTAACCCTAGGCTGTAATCAATCTGATGACTAGAGACCAATTATGCAGACTCTTTTATTAGAGGTTTGTTTTTTTTTTGTTGTTGTTGTTGTTTTTAATGGATTTTTAAAAATCTTTCACTTACTGGAAGAGTGATTGGGAGGCTTAAGATTTGTCTCCAGGACATCAAACAGGAGATCTGCTGGTGGGTTTTTCGTTTTGTTTTGATTCTGTTTTGTTTTGTGTTGCTTTTCATGAAGAATAAAGCAAAAGCAACTTTTGGACAGCTTTCTTCTTGTCAACGAAAGAAAAAAAGTGCTTCTTTTGTTTCTTTGGAAGTTTCCTTTTCATTATACACTGAGCTTCATGCCACTAAAAGTGGAAACTCTGCAAGGTTCAGAAACATGGTTCCAGGGACTGAGTGGGCATGAGGAGGATTGTCTAGAACAGGCTGCTGCTTCGTGATTTATTTTGTGTCTCCAGAGGAAGTGGGTTCGTTTATCTCTGATTGACTGTGCCTTTTTCTCAGTATAATCTGAGCTCCGAGAAAACCCAAGATGGATCCAACAAAAAAGTAAATAGATAAATAAATAAATAAGTAAGTTTAATGGTTTTTAAAAACCCCATTTGAAAGAAAGTTTTAACATTTTGGAATAGTGGTTGACCCTTAGCTTTTCTACTTTAATTCCGAGCCTCTTTCCCCCTGTGTAAAAATAAATAAATAAATAAATAAATATAAATAAATAAATAAAATTAGGCTTTACCAAAGCAAGAATAGTCTTTTTCATTGTAAACTATGAATAGCTTTATATATACTAAGGTGAATTAAGATGAAAAGTCACCTAGAAATCAGATTGTTTTATTTCTCTTTGATCAATCCTTCTGGACTGGCTTAAATTCTCTTATTTCCATTAATTTTTCATACTTAGGACATTTCCCAGAAGCAAGGACGCAGAGTCTCATGTTCTTCCATCTGACAGAGCCAAACCCATTTTCTCTGTGAAGTTTACCTCTGTTTGTTCACTTGGTTTCCAGGTGATAAGTGTTCCCTGGAGGGGAGAGTATGCCTTTCCTACCTCATGACCTGCAGTTTGTATTATGTTCAGTCAAATTCAAAATACAACAGAAATTTACTGGAAAAAAAGACCTGACCTAAAATCCAGATTGACTACAGAGGAACCAGCAGGTTTCATCTGACAAGCAAACATTTGCTGTGGCCACTCGGAGGAAAGCCCTGTGTGAAGGGGAAGAGGAGATAGATGCAGGCCTATCCTCAGAGCTGCTTCTGGAAGAAACAGGAACCGTGCGAATGCACGGTGAAGGAAGGGGCATTAAACAGCAGAGAAAGAAGTCATCCCCAGCCCAGCCCCTGAGCCCCAGACAGCACCTGAATCCTCTCCCCAGAGTGTTGTAGCTGCTACAGAGTAAAGGACTGCAGTAAAAGGGCTATTTAGGTCTAAATTTGTCACGAACAAAAATTGCTGTGATTAAATTACTGATTATGTCATTTTGCTATTACTCAGGGGAAAAAAGCCCTAAAACCAAGAAAAGCCATTTTTTTTTCCAAAATAAACTTTTAACATACTCAAAGTCATAGCCACAATCACATATTGAACATTTATTAACCAAACCTTTTTTTTTAATCTTCAATTTATCCTTTATGTTATTCTTCAACACTCAGGCAGAACTAGTGGAGACATGAAATCCTAGAAAGATGATATTAAAACAATTCCTAGGATTAAAAGTTATTTTAAATAAGTTCATAGGCAAGAAAGTCTGCACATAAATATGTCACACTTAGTTGATCATCAGGAAGAGTGCTAAAAATATTATCTTCTCATCCTAACAAAATAATGGGAAGAAATAAAATTTTCTTGAACCTTTTAACCCTAGCCAAGATCTGACACAGAATGCAAAGTTAAGGGCAATCTCATACTTTTCCCTAGCTCATAAAGCTGCCAACAAGCATCAAAAGTTTGTAGCTAATTTCTTACTTACATTTTGAAGACCAAATGTCAGGACCCCAATGGCAGACCAAGGACTCACAGAGACAAGGGAACAGGATGTCCTGGGTACAGTCAATAAGGGATGTGTTATCTACAGCGGCTTAAAAACAACATGCAAGCCAGTTCAAAGTAAACAATATGCAAAGTCAGCTTATTTCCCTGTGTGCTGGTGTGGTGCACAATACCAGTGATGAAGTGCTCCTCCTTTACGACAGGACCATTCCCCGTCTCCTTGTCAGCATCGTCCCCTGGCTAGGTGGATCTCTGACTAGAAAGGCCATCAGTGATAGGAAAGGGAAATCCAACATTTTTTTTTAAACAGTCATCCACATTATCTGTTCCTCAGAATATTCAGTTGCTTTCATAAACACATAAAATCTCATTGAAAGCAAATATATAAAATGTAAAACAGTACTAGGTCATCCAGCATGTTGATGATTATTTCCTATTGTAGTTCAGGTTTGGGTATCGTGTAATAGACTAGATTAAAACAGAAAGGCAAGCAGGAATATCCACAATTAAAGGAAAAACCCTTATGATTGTACGCATTCAGCATTTCAAGTGAATTTTTTAAATATGTTATTCAAAATATCACCAGAAATTTCTTCATTTCGTAAGTAAAAATAACTTCTGATGGATTTCAATCACCAAGATTAAAAGATACAGTAAACTCCATGGTAATTTTGTTAAAATTCACTAACATAAGTGTTAAACATTTTGAAAGTGCTACTTCTGCAGTTAATGGATTCATTGTAATATGGGAAAACACACAGCCTTGCAGTTTCAAAGTAAAAAATGTAAGAAAGATGCAACATTCCAGGTGTGCCATCAGGGCACAGAGGAGAAGGCAGATGAAAGAAGCACATTGAAGGGGAAGCACATTTGCAATTAGGCTCTGCAGAAAGCACAAATGGGAAGAGCAGAGTTTGCAGTGCTTTGCACATAAACACACATATCATGTATATCACGTGTAGCATGTATACATGTGGGAAGTCAGGGCTTTACATGTAAACTTCTATGACCACATCTCACCTCCTGGGAAACATACACAGAAACTGAGATAAGAACTAGTTTGTGGATAGTGGCCACTGGTTTTATTTTTGTTGAAAAACAGAAATTGAAAGGAAGGAAATGGAACATGGAGCAAATGTTTTCTAAGCCCCCGTGCCAGGTCAACCTTTGTAAACACACACACCACTGAATTTACTTTGAACTTCCTTCCATACAGTCATTCTCTTATTCAAACTATTTAAAGTAATACCTGCCAGTGCATTAGCACTAAAGAGAGAGGGGAAAATAGACAAGTACCTATAAAATAGACAACACCCAGGCCCAGACCATGAATCCCAATATCTGAGGACATCTAAAGGGTCACAGGTAACTCTGATACCCTGTGGTGAAGAGCTGCAACTAGTATTTATTTTGTAAAATATTCTTTTAAAAAGGAGCTTCAATTAACATAAAATGGCAAACTCAAATTATCCAAAGTCATTTAAAACAAGATGGCTTCATTGCTGAGAGGGAGAGATGGATGCTCTGGATTGGTTATTCTCAAGGTACATGGCCAAGGACAAGTTCAGATTTTGCTTGGTTGTTTAGTTGATTCAAAGTTTTCTGGCCTGATAATTTTGTCAAATACAATAAAAATGAACTACAAGAAAATGAAATTTCAAAAGCATACAAAATGCAGGCCAATTTCTTTTTAATGTGGCTTAAAATTTGCCAACATAAAATTACTGTGTAAAATTGTTCTAAAAGATTTTGAAAGTTTAGTCTCAATATCTGTGCTTGGCATGTCAGGGAACAACAGCAAAGAGTATTTAGGTAGTCATCCTCCAGTGGATCCTGGGCCTGGGAAGGTAGCCCTACTGTGCACTTTACATTGGGTTTTGAGCAAAGATGAAGAAATGTCGGCAGAATTGTACTTCACGGAGGTAGATTCACAACTAGTTTGGATCTGTGTCAAGAAAGGATTGATTTGTGAATCAGTGTAAGTCTCAACACAGGTAGTAAAAAAGCTTAATTTTAATTAACCAGTAATAAAATAGAAGAGTCCCTGACATATAAGAAGCACTTACCAGAAATATGTTGTGTGGGTGAGGAAATGGATACGCTGACAATAGCAGAGGTGTCATAAGGCCCCTGGAAGAAGGAGGGAACATGACGCCTGATACACTCCTGGGGAAGGTGACCAAAGACACAGGTGTCCACAGATTAACAATGAAGAAGCAGCACAAGGTGTGAATGTGTTGGAAATAACTAAATGAAATATAATAAAAAGAATGTAGATCCGTGATCTCCAGAAAATAGTGAACTACAAACCAGTCCAACCACATAAAGAGAACAAAAGACTTAAGGCCCTTTGTTGATGGCCAGCTGAACGGCAAGATGAAGCTCCTCAGTCTTAAACCCAGAACAATGATCACAAAAAAAGTGATGACCCAGGAATCCCCAGTTCAGGTTGTACATTTTGCAAGAGGTTTCGATAGATTAGAGAATATATAGGCAAGCATTAGAGTATCAAAATATCCAGGCCTGGATGAGGTCATTTCTCCTTCTACAAGGAGATGATCTGTTCCCTATGCTACAGGGAGTCAAGGGTAACAGTGGCTTGGGAATGTCTGTTGGTCATTCTAATGACATGTATCAATAGATAATGAACCATAATAATTATACCCCTTACAATCTATAAAATACTTACAGGAAGGGATGATGGCATGTGCTGCCAGATCAAGTCTCAGGATGAAGACACTTTCATCTTCCAGGAAGAGAGCTGGCTACAGCGGACAGCTGAGGTCCTCCCCAGCAATTGCTCTCACCCCTAGAAATCATCTTACTCAAGTTGCCTTAGACCTGTGATCTTCCCTGGGGACTACCAAATCCAATAAGCATCTCCAGCAAGAACACAAAGACCCAGGCCTTTTGTCTCAATTCACCAAACTGTGGGGACCCAGAATCCCACAGGGCTCTGATGCAGCTATATCCCTGCTCAGCTTCTCCTTCCGCCATGCCTGGCCCACCTCGCCTGTCCCGCCTCCTTCTCTATGTCACTCTTGAGAGCAACCCCCAGGAAATTGCTACTTCAGAATCTACTTCCCAGGGTCTCAACCTATGCTGCTTATTCTGTGTCGAGAGCTCGCTGACCACTTTACAAGTATCATTTTCTCTATGTAAGGATGCCCTTGGGTACATGCTTTTTCAACATGAATATTATTATGTCCATCTGAGGGATGAGAAGAATGGGATTTGGTCTGGGAGAAAACCGATGTGAGAGTGGAGATTCAAACCTGAGACCGGTCGAACCAGAGTTTGTACTCTCCACACTTTTAGGACAGTTGCCACCTCAGTCTCCAGATTTCCTTCAGAATCCCTCTGAAATCTGTCACACACACATACACACACACAAAAAAAAAAAAAAAGAAAAAAAAATTATGGATTCCCAGAGAATTTTTTATGTTAAAAATATTAAATTTGCAACTAAAAAGCAAGAACCATTCATTGACAGCCATGGAATTGCTATCTAAGAAAGATTATTTCTGACATCTCTCCCTGATTTCATTGATCTCTTCTAAAACACACACAGAGTGAGTAGGTTTCTCTTCAGGATCTGGGTGAATTTCACTTGTCAGAGCCCATTGCTCAAGAGACAGAATTCTGTAAAGGAAAGAGGGCAGTTCTCTGCTCCATCTGAACGGGGTTTTTCTTAGAGGCCACGCCTCCTGGTCAAACCCCTTTAATTAGCTCTATGTGTCTCCATTTCTTATCAAAGATAGTAATGATATCTTTTCCTTGGTGCTTTCTTAGGGGTTGAGTAATGCGTGTGTAAATCTTTCATTAAAGGAGTTCAATACAAGATAGTTTTATTACTGATTCAATTAAAAAAAAAAGATTCATGGCCATTTATAATGATCCATGCCCATTCATAATGATTTCTGTTGTAAATAAAAATTAAATGCTGAAGAAGATTGTGAGTAGTGATTCTTAGATTCCCTGAACGCCTTAACTCAGTCACTCAGTCAAAAGGCCATGAGAACATAGAAGTCCTTCAGACTATGGCCACAGGAAGGTTGCCCTTGAGCTCAGAGTGTGACGCCCAATCAGAACACTCTCTCCATAAGGCAGAACATGGACTTGAGGAATAGAAAACAGCCCTGGGTTTGGGTGGTACAGCAGATGGCATTTGCTCCCGCTGATTGATAACCCAGAAAATGTAAATAATCTTTTGTTCTGAAGCATTCTTAATAACCTACCACTGGTCGGTGTCACAGTATGGGGGCGGGGTAGAAACTCCCTAGGCAGGGGCAAAGGGGCTGTGCAGTAGCTGGAAGAAATAAAACTGGCTGTGTGTTTATTGTCTGCTTCTGTCTTATAACCTTTATGGAACTGTAAGTATTATTAGAGCCCTTTCATGGGAGACAAGGAAAGAACTCAGAAATTTCCCTCCTAGGAATAATTGCAGGTAACCAGAGCTATTGTTATCTGAAATCCAGAGCAATGTCTGATTTAATGACAAGCAGAATGAATACAGCATTAAAAAAAAACAAAAAAGAAATGTTTTCATTTTTAATAAATGCCCTATCCAGAGGCAAGATCTACTTAGTCACCAATACCAAAAAATGTCCTCTCAATAGGAGTTTAAATTTGCAGTAGACTATTATTAAGGAAAAGGTCAATCTAGTGTCATGTGGAAATAAAACCTTCGATGATAAAATTGAGGTTAACTTTCAAAACATGGAAACCAGACGCGAACTAACAAAACTCCATCTGTAAAATCTCTGAGGTATAAAAGGATGCACTGCGTTCCAACCATTATCTTGAAACATTCTGCAGGCTTCCAGATGGCCCTGGATTCTGATGGGCTGTGTATGGAAGATGACTGACACAGGAATCGAGGAGGTCTCTGAAAAGGCAGCAGGGCTAGGCAGGAGGCCGCTTGCCCCAGGAAGGGACCAAATACTTCAGACTTCTGTACCAGGTCTGCTCTGCATTATGAAAATGAAGCTACCTTTTGACGGAGAGAAGAAGCAACCCAGAAAAGATATTCCCTCAGTGGTTCACACAACTACAGGTACGCGGACACCTGAGAGTGCAAGACACCCCAGGAACACAAGTCAGTTGTCTCCAGTTAGCAGCAATGTGCGAGGAGGGGGGATTTGCTGGTTTTGTTTGTTTGTTTGTTTTTTGCTTTTTCTTTCTTTCTTTTTTAGTACTGGGAATTGGAACCAGGGGGATTAACCACTGAGCAACATCCTTTTCTTTTTTATTTTATTTTTTATTTTGAGACAGGGTCTTTCCAAGTTGCTTAGGGTCTCACTGAGGTTGGCTTTGAACCCTCAATCCTCCTGCCTCAGCCTCCCGAGTCTCTGGGATTACAGGCATGCACTGCTGTGCTCAACTCTTTGCCATTTCCATTTGCATCATGAATACAACCAACATGCAGGGAATGCTACATTTGGTGTTTTTTCCTTCCTTTCTCCTTTCCTTTTTCTTTTTCTGGGTGTATTTTTCCTTCAAACTTCTAACATTATCTGTGGGTGTTTTTGAAGGTAAGGAGGAGGAAAGAGTGACAAAGTTTGTCAAAGAGAGTTTATAGATATTTCCTTTGATTATTAGTTGCTGCCCAAAGGTCTGCAGAGCATTCCAAGAGCAGCACAGCATCATGGGATGTAAAAGAAGTGACTGACTTTACAACATCCTGGGACAGATGCAGAGAGCCTGGGAGGAGCCCCCAGGTGCTGAACCCTCCCATTAGGCCTGACTTCCCAACACTGATGCATTAAGAATTCAGGTTCCAACACCCCTTTCTGGAAGATGCTTCCAAACATTGCACTTGGCATCTGCTGCAGACACTGATACATTGAAAAATTCTAAAGAATTCCTTCCACATTTCCTTTTTACCCGGGACACTTCATTTTGCATATTTCCAAAATACTTAAAAGTAGAATGAATGAAATGTCTAATGAAACAGGCTCCTGAGAACCTGCTTTGCTTTATCTGATAGATTTGGACTGCAGTTACTATGGATAATACCTAAAAATAAGACAAAATATTAACAGCCCTATGCATCAAATTTAGATAGTAGCAGTCCTTCAGTTTGGCCATCCCTGTCTTAAGAAAGAGATAGATAAACTTCCTGTTTTTAATTCATTTATGTGTTCTTATTTTTTATGTGTTTTTTTTTCATGTAAGTAAAATATCAATAGTTCCTGAAAATCATCCCCAAATTGAAAGGAAAATAATTTCACATATAATTGCATTGTGTTTAAAAGTAAAAATATTATTGTGTGTTGATCCATTCCCTGTCACTTCATTATAGGCTACAAACCTTCTGCATCCAGTCTATTAGCTGTATGCATCGAGCTCAATCACAGATCAAAAATGCCTCAACATGCTTCCTCGACCTGCACCCTGGAGAGAGTTGATTGTAATAAAATGGGTGACCCTTAAATTTCAGCAGAGAAGCCCCATGTCAAAAAAGCAGCATGTGAAGAATTTTTAGAAAGAGGAACACATGCAGAGATGCTCCACCCTCTCCCAGAGGCAGCAGGGGGATGTTCTATTCCTCCTCTCCCTTCTGCTATGTTCACTTTTCTATAAAATCATAAACACACCACTTGGCTCTAGTCCAGGGAAGATCTGTCACAAGGTATGGGTAAGTGCAGAACCACCTTCTGAAGACAGGAATAAGGTAGTTTCCACTGTTTGAATGGAATGCGGCTCATCTTGTGATACTTGTGTAGAAGGTGGGAGGGGGGGCTGTTTTCAGAGGTTTGACAGTGGGGTGAGTCTAGTCCACTGAGCTGAGAATTTGCTTCAAAATCAAAACTGAACAGGTCAAGTGACTTGGCCCGTTCTCTAGTAGCACTGGCTTGACCTAATCCTTTGGAGTTCTGCAGGTTTGGGTTCTGATCACTAGTTCACAAGGGAAGGCCTCTCATGTATTGTGCTTAGTGGTTTGGAATTCGCTGTGCGTACTTGGCAGTGTTTATCCACAACAGCGATGTTCAGAGAATTCTAAGTAGGAGAACTACTAGTTGATTTTGTTTTTAATTTGGTAGAGAATCTTTTGAATTAGAGTCCACTACCCAGACAAATAGAGCTTCTGAGATCTCCTTGGGTCAGAAATAAAGGATGGTTCTAGGAATTTAAATCCAGGTTCCTGTGGAAGGAACTTAGGAAATAAAGGTATAAATAATACTTGGTGTTCTTTGAATAAATCCACCTCTTTAAAATGAGTTCAGCTTAAAACCTTCCTGCCCCTCCCATTCCAACCAGGTACAGGGGATTTGCTAGGGAAATGCTTGACTTAAAAACCATGTTGGAAAGTCTCTGGTCTCCCCTGCTCTCTGGTAGCCAGGGCCAGCTCAGGGGACGAGGGAGCATTATCCACTTGGATTCCACACACATGAGGCTCCCTCAGACCAACGTGGCACTTCACCCCTGCCCTAGGTGACACGAGGTTCAAAAGTCTACTGAGAAGCTAACTTGAACTCCAGTGAAGATTAAAACTGAGCTGAGGGAAATAGGAGCATGTGTCCAGGTCTCAGTGGACACTCTTGTCACCCCCTCAGGTGGCATTTTGAAAGTGATGATAAGTAAGTTGTCACCACTATTACCTTACTCCAGCAGAGACACGTGGAGTGAAGCAAAAACAAAAAAAATAATTTTAAAGTGTGCTGATCCTGTGAGTGTCCACTGCCTGGTGGAGGGTGCAGTGGGAGTTGGGGTCCTGCCCTAAGACACACCTGGAGCATAGCGACCATGTCTGCCCGGGCTGCTGAGCCCGTTACACAGCTCAAGGTAGCCACAGGAGTCCTGGCTTGTGGCCCACTCCATTGCTCCCAAGCCATTCACTGAAAATCCACCTGAAAGTGACAATTAGAGTCCCCTTAGGGATATGGATCACCTTTCTTCTCGCACATGGGACAAAGCAGAGCCCAGAAAGCACAGCTCATGTTTGTTTAAACAGCTACCGTGCAGCAGGCGTGAGATGCAGGCTTTTACGAGATGAAGCAGAGCTCATTTCCTCCACAAAACCATCTCCATCCCAACGATAGTGTAACGCAGCAATAGGACCTTTGGTATCAAGGCCACAGACCCACTAGCTATGTGACGCACTTACTACCCATCGCTAACTTCCTGACTTCAAAGTTGGAGAATAAAGGTGGGGATTTCTAAGATTTCTGGTACTTCTAAATTTTCCAAAGCATGCCAAGATGCAGTTCACCTGTAAATAAAATGTGGTTAATATATGTTCATCTATACTTTTAATTACTTTCATGGGAGGAAAAGTTTGTGATTTCCTTTACCAGCTTGTAGCATGAAACTAACAGACACAAAAACAGTTCTTAGAGGACTGGCCATTTCTGTTTCCATCGGAAACCTCTGTCCAGCTCCTGAAATGCAAATCAGGGAAGGCTGGAGTTCTGCTGAGTCCTAAGGAGGGCAGAAGTCCCATTGTTTCTGTCAACGCCCTTCCAGAACGTGAGAACAGTTTCAGCTCACTCCTACAGAAATTAATTAATGCCACCACTATCTGTCCTCACAAAGATACGTGCACACAAGGAGGCACCGGGATCAGAGTCAGAACCACACAGTGGCTGAGATTGTGGGCTCTGGGGTGGACCGTCTTTGAGAGGAAGCTGTGCTTTATTCATGAGCTTAACAAACCTCTCTGATCTCAACTTCCTCTCCTGTGAAATGGTGCTAAATACTAATAGTTCCCACTTTGTAAGACTGTTGTGTAGATTCAACAGGGATGTATTTTTTCACGTAGAACAAAATGTGATGTGCCAGATGAATATTTGGCTTCCCGGTTCCTAGTGGGGATAAATACACCTACCACAGACACTCTGAGTTAAGAGCTCCTGATGGTGTCCTTCTGGTTCTGTGATAAATACACTGATATACCTGGCCGGTTCCATTATGCCCCAGAGCAAGTAAGATCGCTGAATCACTCTTTGCCTCTTACAAACCAATGTTTTGTGTTCGAGGAGGTTATTTTTTAATTGTAGAGTTCATTGATTCTGTACGGGACTTCAATATTCTTTTAAATTATGTATATTTAATGAAAATATTTATCTGTGGTCTTTCAATTTAGCATGTGATGTAAAAGAAAATCAGCTTTATTTTATTGTAAAGTGACCAATCTAATAAAAAAAGATACTTATAAAAAGTTTTAGACAAAGAATTAGAGGAGGGAGACATTTATTTTTTTAAAAAGGGTATTTAAATGAAACTGAAGTGAAATTTTCAGAAAAAATTTATAGGAACATAAGGTGGAGAAATATGAAGACAGAGGGCGACCAGGAGATTAGAGAAAGGAGATCAGAGGGAGGAAAGAAGAGAGGGGAATAAGAGGTGCTGGAGAGTGCAGCTGACCAAATCGCATTGCACTGTGTGTGTGTGTGCACAAATGTACATCATTGAATTCTGCCACGGGTAATACATCAATACAAAAATAAAAGAAAAAAGAATTTGGTTAAAATGTGTCAAAAACAAAAGACAAAAATAAAATTGCAATATTAAAGTAGCATTAAGTTGACCAAATTTTGCCTTCAGTGCCAGCCCATTGTTGACAGTGTTCTTAACTTCTGTAAGAAGCCCAGTGTTGTACTTGACTTTCCTGAAAAGCAATTTGCTCTCTCTGTTGCATCCCTAGCTATCAGAGGAAGAGATCAGACTCTCCACCTCTAGAGACACCAAAGAATTTCTTGGGACCATAACTAGTTAGGATATATGTATGGATGAATGCATGTTCATTTGCTGTTTCAACTATTCTCACAGGTCAGGAGACTCAAAATTTTCTTGAACTCTGGGATTGAGTTCCAGAAAAATATGGTGCAAAATGACTGTGAAAAGAAATTTCACATATTATTGGATTATGATTTCGTCTATGCCAGTTCAGGTAACCATAATGATTGCTCTCTAAAAGCAAAAGGCACATTAGTGGCTCTGCTCGGCAATTAGAAGAGTGTGCTCCGGAGAGAGAAGGGCTTCTAGACCCACACACGAAGCTGCTGCTGATTCTCTGTGTCCCTGAGCAATTGACTGAAGGCCCCTTTGTCTCCAGTTCTGCATTCATAAAACCAGAAATAAAATATGCTTCTGAAATTACTTAAAGACCTCTGGTAGGAAGGTGAAGAATTCCACTGACATCTTTATGGAACTGTACATCAAAGGAATAAAGACAATAGAGAAAAAAGACATTGCTTGAAAATAAATAGCCTCAAATGCAACAGCAAATTAAATGTAAATTAAAACTAAATGTAATCTCCTTATGTCAGACCCTCCTAAAACCATTTCCTTGGGTGTTTAAACCTGGAAGACACATTTATTTTGACAGTATGTTATAAAAAGCTAGACTTATCTGTGCAGTATTGATATTTTTAAATTATTGGTTTAAAATGCTGCAACGTAAGCTCAATGAGTTAAATTATAGGACAAGAAACTTGGGAATAGTGGGGTTGGTTGTGTTCAGTTTCGACAGTTGTGTTGTGAAACCTACTCTGTTTCTATTTTTAAAATGATAGAATAAATTCATGGAGATGGCCTCTAACTTGAGTGAAATCTTTTAAATTTATGTCTATAGAGTGGACCACTGTTTTAGAATATAGGGGTTAATATATGGGTTAGATCATTTAATTTTCAAGTTTTTATGTATACTGTTTTCTTTGAAACCAGTAATATGATTGAAAGTGAGTTTTATTAAAAAGTATTTGGCAATTTCCCTATTTTTGGCTGTGTTTTATTCTCACAATTAAGGTACATGATATTTTTTAAATGGTGGTGATTTTAAAATGTAGTCCCAAATTCCTTAATACTTCTTCTGTGAAGAGTTGGATGGAGGTCTATGTTCTCTCCTTTTGAATCTGAATTCCAAGACGATCTGACCAATAGAATAAGAGAGAAGAGATAACTTTTGGGTTAAAGGGTCAGATGCAGAAAAATTGTCATCTTCTATTTCACTCTTGGAAGTAAGTCCAAGCAACCCAAATAGAAACCCAAGATGAAAGGGACCAAAGCCTTGTCCTTCAGCAAGCTACTAATGAGCTCCTAACCAACACTCAGCATAAAGTTGCTTAGAAGAGGGTCCTCATGGGTCCCCCTAGCTGACCTCTGATAGTACCAACAAGCCTGTTCTACCAGACCCTGCCTGCATTTCAGATCCAGGAACAAAACTAATTATCATTCTTGTTTTCAACCTTGAATTTTCAAGTGATTTGATATATAGTTGTACATAATGAGAACAGAATTTGGTACCAGAAACTGGGAACTGCCTCAACAGACACCTAAAATATAGCATATTGGCTTTGGAATGGTGTCGAGTAGAAGCTACCAGGACCTTAAGAGGAGTTTCCACCCAGCACCAAAAAAAAAAAACAGAGGAGTTTCCATAAAATTCCACATGAGTGATAAGGACACATAAAGGGACCCAGGACAATGTTGGTGGAAGCCTAAGACCTTGAAGTAGCTGTCTGTGATGTCTTTTAAAAAAAGTGAGGAAGATGTGAAGAAGTTGGAGGACTGGGGCTAGAGGAGGAGAAAATCTAGTATGTTTTCTGTTGCCTGAGATAATGTGAAACTGGGAAATGTACTGCTGTAGCTCAGGTTGCATAACAGACACCCCACACTGATGGCTTAAATAAGCAGTAAATCATATTTCGTGCCTTTCTGGAGCTTGCACATCTCCAAGTTGGGGGCACCAGCCCAGTTAAGTTCCAGCAAGGGCTTCTCAGGTGGAAATGATTTCTAGTGTCTCTTTCTCTTCTTATGAGGACAGTAGTCCCATTGGACCAAGGAACAACTTTTACAACCTCTTTTCAAAGCATAATCACCTTCTTAAAGCCCAGTCTTCAAATACATTGGGGGTTAGTAATTCAACATATGGATTTGGGAAGAACAGAATTCAGCTCCCAGCCTGTATCTAATGAGAGAAAAAAGAATCTCATTAAAAATATTAAAGATTTTGATAATGTATGAAATTAAATATGTGGGAGAATAAACTCTTAAGTATAAGGGAATTAAGATTGTCTAGGTTTGTAAATAAAAATGTGCTCATTCCCAGGCCCTAGAGATGATTTAAAAATTCTTGAAGTAAGAAAGAACCTCAGGACAAAGATCAATTTCCAGGTGGGAAAAACAGACCACTTATCAAGGAAGACCTAACAGCACTCCACAAACTTCTAAGAGAACCAAAGACTCTTCAGAGGCTTCAGAGCCTGGCACACAGACCCTCCCCATGAAGCCATATGGAGTTTGAGAATCTGAAGAGTTTAACTCCCACAGCATTGTCATGGCAACTCAAGTACAAGAAGGTCTCATTACTAAGATATTTGGGGTCCAGCTTTTGACTAATGGTGCAAATTCAAATAAGATTCAGACAAACCACAAGATTTAAAAGTAATTTTTCTGCTTGAAGCAGCACCATGTGAGATGAAAAGGGGACAGAGATGGTTTCAGACCAAAGGCTTTGGCCCTCCATGTTTGGTGGGTGGAACAGCCTGCAGAAGCCACTTTGTGACCAACTGTTTTCTTACAGAAAGGAAAGGATGATCCAGAGAAGGACACTAAAAGCCCAAATGGTAGCATCATGAATGGTAGAGAAAATACTTAGGGGTTATAAGTAAATCACAGTCAAGGAATTGGCCAAACCAAGAGGACTGCAGTTCCACGGTCCCTGGGGTCACACTCCATGCCTTTTTCAATGAACAGGAAAATCTAGGAAAAGTGCCCTAGCCTGCATTTCCATTGTTGACTATACTGGGGCAGAGGACATCCTCTATTCTTAAGTTTTCATACTTACAAGGGCTATCTATAGGTGCTATGCTCAATAAACCCATATTTGAAGACCCTTATACATGCCTCCACTTGAATTTAGTGATAATTCCTAGGTCCTGAGGCCCAGGCTGATGCAGTATGAATGAGACTCTTAGAAGTCTTGGAAGTGGGTCAGCATTTTAGTCAGCTTTTTTGCCACTCTGCTCAAAAGATCTGACAAGAACAATTTAAGAGGAGGAAACGTGTATTTGGGGCTCACGGTTTTAGAGATCTCAGTCCTCAAAGGACAACTCCATGACTCTTGGAGCAAGGTGAAGCAGAGGATCATGGCAGAAGCACGTGGGGGTGGAAAGCAGCTCAGTGTGTGACAGGAAATGGAGGGAGACCCTCCCCCTCACCATGGATAGAATATAAACTCCAAAGGCATGCCCCTGGCCACACACCTCCTCCACCCACACCCCACCTGCTAATTCCTATCTGAGATTAGGTTGAGGTTCTCATAACCCAGTCATTTCACCTCTAAACCTTCTTGCATTATCTCATACAAGAGCTTTTGGAGAACACCTCGTATCTAACCTATAACAGCAAGTATAATGTGGACAATCTGTGACTGAAAGGAGACTAGAGATTTTGAATTCCAATTCCCCATTTTTTTATAGTACTTCTGTTGAGAGATGAGGTCTATTTTTCCTATTAGGATACTGAAGTCTAGGAAGCTTGACCAATTGAACATGGTGGGAGTGACATTGTCTCAGTTTCTGGCCCAGTCCTGAATACACTGGCAACTTCTCTTTTCTTCCTCCTTGGAAGTGGATTCTCCCGCCCCACTCTACACCACAGGAAACACACGGGCTTCCACTTTGAGCCTAGCCCCAATTGTAGATTTGTAAATGATATACTCAAAAATCATGAATCTACTCAAAAATATGAATCTAATTTTTTAATTTTATATAAATGTTTGCTTTTATTATGTTAAGCCATTATGTTATGTTTTGAGGTAGTCCATTACATGGGAATAGATAACCAAAAGTCTTTGGATCAGGAGAATACTATTTTCTCTTATATTTGCAAATTTTCCTTGTTTAAAAGTTTTTTCTATTTCTATGTTTTTGAGTTTACCATGTATGGGTGAAAAATCCTCTCATTTATTCTCATATCTTACTATGATCGTAATGATAAACACATTGAAATCACTGGAACAAACAGAGAAAATGTAATTACTGTTTTAAGATAAGACGTGAGAATATTGTGACATAGGATCCTGACATAAGTACAATTACTTTTAATTTCTAGCCTAATCATTAATCAGAGAATAGATTGTGCCTGTGTGTACTTAATATTTATCTATCACAGGAAAGCTATTCTTTAGGATCTATACCAAGATAAAACACTGCAATAATGTTATCAGTGTTTTAGCCAATTATAATTGACTAGCATTGATTCCATTAGTAACAATAGAATTATTAATATATTAATGTGAATTCCAACATCAATAATCTGATTCAGTTGTTGATATTATTTGGGTTTGCCCTTTGAGGAGTTTGCCCTTTCATTACTAAATGTCATCTTCTTGTAAAGTACTTTTGGAATCATACAAAATTGGACTCTTCTGAATTCTTGAACTTGAATTCTTCTGACCAAAACTTTAAATTATACCAATCATTTTAAATGGGCTCTCCTGGTACAGTCAGTAGGGAATCAAGCTGTCACATGGGTAGCCAAGTCAATCTAGCCAAGTTGATCTCAGAGTATCCTGTAAGTCCAACAAGTTAATTCAAGTACTTTTTTGCATACTAGGAAGAAAATGGTAAGATGATCCATTCATGAGAGTACAACCATCACAATGGTAGAGTAACAGAGCTAGTTTATTATGTTCTTGTTGTGGACCAAGCATTAACCTAAGCACTTTTTGTGTGTTAACTAATTTAATTATCCAGAATAGTCTATGAATTAAGTATTGCTATATTATCAACATTTTTCAAAAAAGTAAACTAAGGCACAGAATTTAAGTAATTTGACTAAATTTAGAAAACCAGTAGGTGGTTGGTCCAGGATTCAAAACCACATATTCTAAAAGCTAAGAATATTTTAGTGAAGAACACAAGATACTTGAGGAGGTATCAAATTTCTTTACCTACTATCATTAGCTTATGCTAATCATAAAATTAATCTTAGTCTTAGAACTTCTTTTGCATAGAGATTTTTTTTAAAAATTCTTTGTGTTCATATCATTTTATAAAATCTTTAACAGTTTTCACATTTCATTATAAATTCCTGTTGTATCCGCCAACTTTCTGTTACTGTAACAAAATATCTGAAATAATCAACTTAAAAAGAGGTTTCTTCTGTCCCAGTTTGGGAGAATCCAGTCTATGATTTCTTGGCCCTATGCTTTTGGCACTAGGCAGTACATGATGGTAACAGCATCTCACAAAACCATTCACTTTATGGCTGGAAAGCAAAAGAGAGAAAGAATGGAAGAAAAGAGGTCCCATAAGAATTCTTCATTAGAAGACAAGCCCCCAATGTCCTAAGACCTCCCTCCTCTTAAAGGTCCACCACCTCCCAATACTTCCATGACAGAGTGACAGAGAACATGCCTTTTACACGTGGGCCTTTGTGGGACACTCCCCATCTAAACTCCCGCACTTGATTAGCTATCTTATTGAAACATCACTGTATCAGTAGTGAGGCAAAGTTGGTATCACGAATGTGTAGAATATTACCCGAAATGTTTAGAATGCTTGAGTAAATCCAAATAGAAAAACAAATCAATTATGATAAACCAAAGGCTAACTTGAGCATCAGAGGTAGGCCATCTCAAAACTCAATCTCTGAACTCTTTTATGTGGTAGCATTTCCTTACCATCTCCACCACCAGATCACTGTGCTCCCTCCCAAGGGTCTGGTAAGTACCACTTCCCTTCTTGAGGCTTCACCTATGCCTAAGCCAGGCTCGCTTCTTAAAGAAAGCTTTACTCAGGGGACACCTTGACAATAAATCTCGAAACTGAAAGAGAGAGGGAGCTTCTTTTAGAGAATTAGCAACAACAACTCTCAGGGGATGCGAGAGTGTCCCAGCTGCTTGGTAGGCATGGTCTTCCCTCCTCCTGCTCCCAGTCCACCCTGGCAGACCTGCCCAAAACAGGGTAAGCTGGGCCACATCTCAGGGAAATCTGAGAAAGAGAGGAGAGATCCAAGGGTAAAGAGAATGGAGGATCTGAAGAGAGAGGAAGAAGTTCGGTTCTGGGTTCATTGACAAGGAAATTGTGGGAAGGAGGGTTAGTGCATGCCCGGCCCCTGGTAGGAAGGGACCAGGAGCAGAAGCTCCTAAGCTCCTACCTAAGCCCCTACTTCATGGATCCTTCATGGGTGCTGACAACCCAACCCTGAAGTGCAGGACTCCTTTCACATGCTTTCAATTCCCCAGCATGGTTTGCTGAGCATTTTTCTAACACACAGAATCACTTCCCTCCTCTGCAGATTACAATGGGGTTGCAGATACAGCCAGATGTCCAGGAGCTCTTTTCTTAGATTTAATAGTAAAGCTTCAATTTCCTTCCTTCCATTGATAAAAGTTTGTACTCTCCATTTTGTTCTCATAAGATAAGCACACAAAGTAACTTTCAAAGTCTGTAAAAGAAGGAGCATAAGCCTGTGCCTTTTTCTCTCTGCCTCACTTAACTTTTCTTGCCACCTGGATTTCTTGATCTTGTTCTGGACCTGGTCACCCGTTCCTCTGGGGTTTGTTGAAGCTGCACGGCATGCTTCCCTGGAAGTAAAAGTTTAAAAAGAAAGGACAGAAAAGCTCGTGAGGAACCACATTGAAGGTTAAGTTCAGAAGACAATGCAGCTAATGAGAACTTGCCAGTACTATCTGGGGCTCGGTGCCACCAGAGCTGGAGCCCAGGGCCCCAAAGGTCTTTAGGTGCAGAGTCCACAGCAAATGCTTCACACTGTGAACTGCTGAAGGGATGAAAGAATCGTTTTCTGCCTGGCCTGGATTTCAGATTTCTCTGTTGAAATCAGAATGCTGTGCACTGGCAGGCAGCTAACCCTTTTTCTTTATATAAGAAATAAAAATGGATACAGGAAAAGGGAAAATCCCAAAATAGGATTCCAACATCTAATCAGAAAGAAATCCCACCAGCCTACCAGTCTGACAGAGTTCATATAGGTACTATTCACTTCAGGTACATTTTTTAAAAAGTTCTTGTGTTTTGTGTTTGGTTCATTCTTTCTGAAGACTTCTTCCAAAAAGCATTGAAAGAGAAATATTTTGTGTGTCTGAGATCTTTTAAAAATCACCTTGTGTTATCTGAGAGAAAGAAAACGAAAAAGAGCCTTTTTTTCTGTAAAAAGAAGTTTAATTTTATACTCTAGGTAGCAGCAACAGCAATTATAAAAGTTACCATTATAACATGAAGACAGCATTATAAATCAAGTTGTTTTACAGGATTCAAAGTACAGGTTAAATTTGTTGAACTATTTCTTTACTACAAAAGAGCCTTTCAGCAATTAAGGTAATTTATCTTATTTAATTGGAAGTTTTATGAAATCTTCATGGCCAATTTTCCTCCATGTCTATTCCCTGAATCATACTCATATTTGATAAGGATTTGGCATAGCCTTACAGCATGTTCTTTGTAAACACATGATGTTGAAAATATTACTTACTGGTCCATCTTCACGGGGGTAGTGAGAACTTGTTTACCTAATACTCAGGTACTTTCTGCATATTGCCTGATTCGTCACTTACAAAAAAACTAGAGGAGGCAGGCTTATTAGCAGCCCTCAGAATAAAATGTGGATTCCAATGTCAATCTTCTGATCCAGTTGTTGGTATTTGTATGTGTTGACTTTGCCCTTTCAGGAGTTGCCTTTCCTTTCTTTATTCAAAGTCATCTTTTCTTGGTGTTTTTGGAATTTTACACAAGAGTAGAGTCTTCAGAATTCTTGGACTTGAATTCTTGTGACCAAAATTTTTATCGCTGCAGATCAGTCCATTTGGCTTTCCTGGTGCAGTCAGTAGGGTATCAAACCTATCTGTCTCTCCAATTATTGTGTTGTGGATATCACAAGTCAGTCCTTATCCATAGATGAGGAAAACTAAGACACAAAGAGTTTAAGAAACTCCCTGAAGGTCACAGGTCTGGCATTAGGCAGAGTGAGGATTCGCACTCTGGGGTCCCGCTATGGAAGCATGCTACTAACTGGTGCCATGCTATTCACTAATTCCCATTTCCTTCCTTATAAAAAGGAAGATAATTTTTTCCTCTAGTTCATGGCCAAATCCTTCTATCTCTCTCCAGACTGCATTCCATAGGAAAGTCAAAGGAAGTCCTTCCTAAGGAAAAGCTGTGTTTCAATGTGATGGAGTCATACACTATCCAGTGAGTGCATGTGTGTCTTCTTTCCCTTCCAGGGAACAACATGATCGATATTCATCATGTTATTTTAGACATCAGTAGTTTTTCCTCAAGACAAAGCTCATGCATGGGGTAGAAGTCGAGTAATGATTAGTCGTGGAGGGGTGCAGGGGCCTAGGAAGCACAGGAGGCCCCTGGGGGATTGAAAGACTACTCTGATTGGGCGGTGAACTTACATGGGTTTCATGGATCAAAATCCACTGATTTTTACGTTTCACTGCAAATCATTCCTCAATAAATTAAATGATAGAGGAATTTGCTTAAAAGAAATCACTGCTGTAGCACTTTAAAAAAACCTTACTCTCCCACTGCTGTTAGTACCTGATCAGCACCAGTCCCCTCCCCAGCCTCAACTCCACAGGGCTCTCTGCAGCCCAACCACATCCACCCCAGGAGCTTGGTCATCCCCAGATGTGCCAGGTCCTACCTCATTCCACTGCCAGGCTCTAACTATACGTTTCTCTCTTTCCAGAGCCCTGAGCCATTTGTCTGATCCATACTACCTTTTCATTTATGTCTTAGCTTCCACAGGGTAGAAAACATTGAATCATCAAAATAACACCTTCTAATGATACTGGGTCCCTTCCCATGTTAGCTCTTTTACTATTAGAGTTTTAAATGTTTTGTCCTTGTTGGTTGCTTTGTTTTGTTTTGTTGTTTTAACACACTGGTTTTTAGAACAGTTTTAGGTTCATAGCAAAGTGGAAAAGGCATAAGGTTCCCATGTACTCTCATCTCACATATGTACAATCTCCCATTACCAATATCCAGCAACAGAGCATCTGCTTTATAATTATTTGATTAATATCTTTTCCCTTCTAGACTGTAAGCTCCTTAAAGGCAATTACTTTGTCAACTTTTGTTCTAACTTATTTTGTTTTGTTTAATTTATCTCAATCCCCTTCTCTGGCACACGGCTGTATAATATTTATTTAAAGGGTATATTGATAAGGATCTCTTTCTTTTCATTCCCAATTCAATCCATGTTAGAGTTCACTTTAGAGGTCATTAAACTTTATGCAAATACTTGTTATTTGATGTGCAAAAATGGTCATAAATTTATTTTTAAAACAAAAACTTAGTATTCTGCAAAGGTGGTAGAATCTAAGACTGAGGAATCAGAAGCCTTGAAGTTTATATTTTTTTCTTTTTAATTAAATGAAAGAAAGTTTACTTGAAGCTCTCCTTCCAAAAATTAGAGCTTCTATAGAATTGTGAAATTTAAAAGGTAATGATTTTCTCATTCTGTCTTTATCTAACATCTCAGGTTTAGTCTGCAATTAAATATTTTAATTTTCTATTTGACTTTCACTCATAATAGAAGGAAGGAAGGACAGAGGAAGGAAAGGAAGGAAAGGTGTTCCTCTGAGTTATTATATAAAACAGGAACACAAAGATCATATATAATTACTCCTTCCAGTCTATACCCTGATCCTTAACTGACTTGAATGTGGTTGCACACATCATTTCACAGAACATCTCCAACCCATATTGTAGCTGTATTCTCTGATTTTTATTTCATTTTAATTTATTCAATGATAGTGCAATTCATGATTTAATGAATTATATCTATTTTATTTGACTCTATTCCATTTTTAAAGTCTGTTTTGTAACCTACTAAATTCACTTACCAATATGACACGCCTTTATAAAAGAGCCCACATGAAGCGGAAATCGATGTTCTTGAAGTAGAACCAACTCAAACAAAACAAAACAAAAATATGGTCAAATTGGTTTGCAGCCACTGTAGAAATCAAGCAACCTAATTTTAATTGGCTGCATTTCCATTCTTCAGCGACTGGTCTTGTTGATATGCTTTTCCCTCTCCAGAGTTAGGAGCTACAGTGGTCATAGAGGCTTAGCATAAATCTCATAAATAAATACAGAAGAAACCTTGCCCAAAGTTTCCTCAAAGTTTGGTGTTAATCAGGGAAGCACATGGGCATAGACATCTGTTTAGTGACGAGAGGCCCTTTTGCAGCAGAGAGCTGTTCAGAAACTTTAACCCAAATTAGGCACCAGCTTAAAAGCTCTGCAATGAGTAAAACAGCACACAAATCAATTGTCAAATGGAAACCACATATCCATCTGTTATGTCCCATGACTCAGAGTCAGACACGTAAACCAGCAACAACAATGTCATCAAGGCACAAGGACATCCAGGTGTCTCTGTCAGTTAATAATAGTGATGGGCCGTACGTGGGAGTTGGACACATTTGTTTATGATTTCCTTCAGCTATCTAGAGAAATTGGCTAGCTGTTTAACTTTAAAATCAGTTGTTATGGCAACTACTGTAAACAATAGCTTTGACTACTGGCTGGAGAGCCAGGTTGAAATCATCTGTTTAACTAGTGATCTCTCTTAAGAAGCAGCCTCATATTTACTGATTTCAAGGGATTAGCAGGGTGTTTAGGAGTCAATAAATGTCTGCTGAGCAAATGATTGAATGCACAATTAATGTTTCTTTTTAGTTTTTAGTTAGATGTCAAGAGAGATGAATCTCAAATTCCTTCCATTCTTAAAACTAGTAGGAGCTTTGAGAAAAGCTCACTTTTCTGGGTTCACAGCAAGCTCTATCAAAGATTTTGGACCTCTTTCCTTCTAATAATTTCCCTTCTGTGACTCAAACACTGCTACTGGAATGTCAACTCCATAGGCCCCCAGGTCAGTCCATAATAGTCTGCTCCTTCTAAAATCTTGCACACCAGTTCAAGAAAGTCTTTGAAGTCAGAGATGCTTCAGCCTATTGGTCTCACACAGTCACCCTCCTAGAGAGATGGATGGATGATTTTCCATTCATGTTCTGTCCCCTAACATTTCCCAGAAATATGGCCTCCAAGTTTTATCTTGACAAATGACTGTTCAGATAACTTCTATATTGAAGTTAAATGCATTAAATGTGAAGGGAATTGTCATGTAGCAGTTTCCAAAAGTTCCTTAATGTGTTATTTCCTCTTTCTTTGTTATTATCTTTTCTCAAACATGTTTGGAACATGGCCGTAATGACTGCTGCCTTAGTTGCCTCTTAGGACCATGCAGGTAAGGCCGGGCAACCTGTGGATGGCAGAGTTGGAGAGTCTCAGGACCTCACTGAACTACGTGAGCTACCCTCCCGTGTCCTGATCACCTACCTTCTGCAAAAGAAACAAGGAACCTTCAACCCTGTTCAAGACACTGTAGTGTTGGTCTTCATTATTCAGAGCCCTGTAATCCTAGTTAATATATTATTCATCTTAACTCCTGGTCACTCTCTCTCTGACTGCATTCTCCTGGCAAATACCACCTTTGGTCATAATATCATCTACGCCCTCCCCATACTTGTCACTCAGGAGTGGAGTAGGCACAAGGAAACCTGTAGTTCCCATGATCCACTCTTAGATGGGCATATACACCTTCACCTGCATTTTCCCATATTATTGCTATGTATTCTCCCAGAAATGACTCTGTATGTACTCCTGTCTCCTGGATATGTAAAAAAGAATCACTTCCTAACACACATGCACATATTCAACTGACAAACCTGTCTCACTCATTGAGAAAATGGAAATATATGTTTAGGAACATCCTGGTTTTCCTAACATAGAAATTACAAACCCAGTGCATATCAACTCCACTTTGATCTACCTCTTATTTCTATGGATACAGTGGACTTACTCTTACCAAAGCTGCCATGCTCCAAATAGGTCCTGAATCTGCTATGATTTTAATCTGGTTTGCCCTCTCAAAACTCATATTGAAATTTAAACCCTTTAATGAGATATTAAGAAGTGGGATCAGTTAGGACTTTAAAGAAGTGATTAGAATTCTGTTCCAATGAATGGATCAGATCCACTCAAGCCATAAATGGATTAGTGAGTTAATGAGTTAGCTCAAGAACGGCCTTAGAAGCCAGTTTGGCTGGGCCTCTCTCTTCCTTTCCCTTGTTATATGAAGTCCTGCACTACTTCAGGACTCCGCTAAGAAGAGGACAAACGCCAGACATGTCTTCCTCCACATCCTTGGACCAGAACCATGAGCCAAAATAAGTTCTTTCTTTGTAACTTGCCCAGTCTGTAGTACTGTGTTATTAGAAACAGAGAATCAACCTGACAATCCTAAACCATCCTTCCTTATTTTCTGAAGAATTTTGCTAAAAACTTTCTTTTCCCTTTTACATAATGAATCAGTCTCTCTCTCCCCTCCATTCCCCATCACCATCTGCAAATTAACACCTCTTAGTATGGTGGATCATTAAAAAAAAAGAAGAAGAAGAAGAAGAAGAAGAAGAAGAAGACCTCCTTCTCTTTCTGCTCATGCATCTTTTATGAAGTGCCATCTCCCCACTGATCTTACACCGTCACCTCTCAGAGAATTGTCTCTGCTGGTCTTCTCCAGTTCCTCACCTTCATCCTTCATACATGTCCTCCAGTGGTCTACTCCCCTCACACCACCATGGAAACTGTTCTTACCAGCCAGCAGCTAGGGATGCCATGTTTCCAAACTCAAGGGTTGCTTCTCTTTTCTGAGTTTATTTGACTTATCAGCAAATACTTGTTTAGTTGGCCCATCCCTCCCTCTTGAAATACTTTCATCTCTTTGAAAGTCTCTCATACTTCTCTGGCTCTTCCTTAGTTTCTCGGTTCTCTTCCTGGGCAGGACTTCCACAGAAGCAGCCCCGGAGTGCCTTTCTTATCTCCGTCCTCACACCCTCCCTGGGTGGCCACACTGGATCATGTGGTGGTAAACATGGCTTTCTGCATTCCGATGCTATCTAGAGTCCTGCGCTCCTGGGAGCTTGCCCACATATGTCCTGAGCATATTTGTGATGTCCATTTCCTCACTTCTCAGTTGTCTTCTTCTCCCAGTTTCCAATGTGAGTAAGCCAGTTGATAATTCAGTCCCCTGATTTCTTATCCTTTCTCATGGTCTTAATACTTGATTTTTGAGCAAGGCTGCTGGTTTTCAAAACACACAGCAAGCCAAACATTTCTCTTTATCTATAATTTTACGCCTTACCCTGGATTAGCACAATCTCTGTCTCCTAGACTGCAGGGCACTTTTCATGACTGTGCTTTCTGCATGTCTGTTTTCCCATTTGCTTTTTCCTGACCTCCTTCCCTGGAATAATTCCATAGGAGGCTGCAGGAGTTTCCTTTCCCACCCCTCCACAGTTCCAGCATCTTCAGTAGCTCCAAAGAACTTAGTGCTCAGCTGTTGTTTTCAAAATAAATGAAAACCAGCACATTTGCAAAGTGCATCTATTCTGATTGGGTCTTGTGTCTGCAGAGGTCCAGCCATGTCTGCATTTGGGTGTAGTTATTCAGAATGCCCAGCTATGGGACAGTGTCCAGCTGTGAGGTTCTCTGGACCTCAGACAAAGCATGGAGACAGAACAGGTCAGCAGCCACTCTAGAAATCAGGGCCAGAGAGGGCTGTGAAGTGTGCTCAAAAGGACCAGCCCTGTGTGTTTGAAGTGCTACACATATTTCTTGATGTTAGGTCGGGGGCCTTGAATTTATTATTTTTCTTTTATGTTCTCTTTTCTTTATTTGGCACTTAAAATTCATGGGCATTCATTCATTTTATTTTTACAAACATGTTTATTACACACTGCACCCTTGTAAATGCATTGCTAGATCTATCTTGAGCGTCTAAAGCTTTCAAGTCAGCGCTTGGCCTTTTTATGGCTGTGAACTCTTTTCAAAGTCGATATTAAAAAAAGAAATCAGCATCAGCTAATCAAATTGTCTTTTTTATTTAACTTGCATTTGATGTATGAAATCTTTCCAGATGAATGGTAGCGTTTTGTTTTATTAGAGATTAGGTCCCACTACTGTTTTCAGAGAACTTTCCGGCTTCTTTCCTCAGGAACTTGCTTTTAAATTGGCTCCAGAGACTTCCAACTCTGAGACTCTTAGCAAAGGGCGTGTGAAGCAGCATCTGTGTGCTGCAGCCTGAGTAAAGGCTCTCCTTTGATGTCTTCCTGTCCCTGGATGCCTGCACCAGCTCCTCCAGCATCTCCACAGCTCAGGCCCATGGAGCAGAGTCGTTCTGAAACTGTAGGGAAACAGAAATTAGTCCCATTTAAAAATGAAAAATAAAATTCCCTAGCTAGACTTTCCCCAGCACCTTCTGGCTTCCTTGGGGCTATTCTGTCTGGATTCTCACTCATCTCCACGAAGCTCTTGCCATTCTTCTTCTTCTTCCACTGGGATTCCAAGACATCACTTTTAGTTTTAGTTTTGGTTTTTTATTTTTTTTTTAATTTGTTTTCATTCTTTAGCTTTATTGAGGTATCATTACAAATTAAATTGTATACCTTCAAATTGTACAGTGTGATGTTTATGTAGGTATGATTATCACAATCAAGTTACTCAATACACCTCACATAGTTACAAATAGTTACATTTTTGTATACGGCTGGGATGAGAACACGTAGAATTTACTCCCCTAGTAAATTTCAAGCATACCGTACGCTATTATCAGCTAGAGTCCCCATGCTCTATGTTAGTTCTCTGGAACACATTCATCTTATAACCGGAAGTTTCAGTCTACTGACCAGATCCCATTCTGTCTGCCTCCAGCAGCTGGTAGACACCACTCTACTCTCTGCTGCTCTGAGCTGTACCTTTCTAGGATTCACGTATAAGTGAGGTCAGGCAGTGTTGGTCTTTCTGCCAATGGAATTGTTTGCTGAGCACAGGGTCCTCAAGGTTCATCCATGTTTTCACCTATAACAGAATGTCCTTCTCATTTCAAGCTGAGTGATGTTTCATTGTGTATATACAGAGCAAAAGAAAGTTTTTAAAGTATCTGCAGAAAAGCAAAGAAGAGAATATTTTCCAAAATTTTCAGACTTTTCCTTTGGGTCAGTTTGGAGAACAGTGATGGAGATACTAAGTTCCATATGAAGATCAGCATGACTGAAGTTTGGCAAAAAGTTTAGTCACGTATGTGGACACATGTTCTGCAGTGGACCAACACCTGGGTTTCTATGAAAATGCTTTCTGTGGTTGAGACATTTCTCTACCTATAGATGCTGAGAGCCAGTGTGACCATAGAGTTGCCTTACAAACTCCCTCATTGTGCAAATGAGGGAATTGGGGCTCCTGGCAGCGGGTCCAGAGCCCCAGGCACTTTTGCTCTTGTAACAAGGGCAGCAATAGATGTCTAGGACTTGTGCAGTGTTTCCTGTTCAGCGTGCCTGTTTCCCAGCCCCCAGTTCTCTTGGGTTCTGCACTTATTTGTCTACAGGCAAATATCTTCCGGAATCTGTCACTATGATGTGCGAACCCCCAAAACTCAAGCATTCAAGAGGATATACAAATCAGGATATAAGTAAAGGGGTCTGTCCCTCACTGGGTCCCCAGATGCCCAGCTTCTTCTGTCCCTAGTCTTCTTGGTTCAAGGGCAATCCGAATGAATTCAAGTCTGTCCTAGGTAAGGCAGGCAGATCAGGCTCAAAAGATCAGCACCTCACTGTTTTATTTTGTTGCACTGTATTTCATTTAACAACAGAGAGGAGACTCCTCCCACCTCCCACCATGGGGACATGCAGGGTCAATTTCTTCTGTGTCAATCCTTCTAGGCCATGGGCAGGGCTACAACTCCCACCGGGAGAGTAAACATAGCTGGTCAGGAGAAAGCATCATCCAGTGAATGTGATAACTAAATAGTTTCAGGCTGAAAGACAAAAACACAAACCTGTTCTTTTAAAAGGAAATATTTGTAAAAACTTAGTAAGGAAACAAATTACAAAGATCTGTTTTCCACCCTGATCTGCGAAAGGCTACTGACCTGACTCCGTGGTGATACCTGTGTATGCGGACAGGCAGAGGTGTGGGTTGGAGAAGCCCAAATTACTGTGTGTTGTGGGGGGTACAGGAGGAGGCTGAGATCCTGGGGAAGCCCTGGAAAGGAGTAGGTGGCATCTGGTTGACCAGGTTGCCTGAGCAGCCGCTGCCAGAACAGATGTCTGGCTGTTGGAAGGGGCAAAAGAACCAGGGGCAACTGGCAAGGCCTGGCACAGCATCTAGGCACACAGGACCCAGGAAGGAGCCAGGAAGTGGCCTGGAGTTCTTAATAGAACTGACAGGAAGCTCCAGCTTGAAGGGGTCAGTAGAGTGAGATGGAGGTAAGGTTGCTGAAACCAAAGAGTTTGCTCTCAAGAACTAAAACTGATTGGAGCGTGGAGTCATAGAGTTTTGAGATGGAGACGAGCCCATGAGGTGTTTCCCTAGCATATCCTTGCAATATGAAGAGACAGACACCCAAAACATGTAGTCTGGCTGCCTGGGTATAAGTGCCACCTCTACTACTTGGCACTCAGGTCATCCAGGCCAACACCTAACTCTGGAAACCTCAGATCTGGCATCAGCGAGGCTGAGTCTAACGGAGCTGCTGCCCAGGATGGTTGTCAGAATCTCAAGGGGTAGCCGCAGAGGGCTGGGACACACAGAGTGTTCAACAAATAATTTTACACAGCAGCTGATTACAGATAAATATGTCTGAGTGGGATAGGAAGGGAATTTGCTGGGAAGGCACAAATCCTGTAAGATATTTACTAATCTACGATCAAGGTTAATGTGAAAATCCAGTAGCCCAACAAAATTGGAGATTATTTTTTTCTCATGCCAAATTCAGAAAACAGACCAGACTCGTAAAACTCGAGATACCCACGACTCAATCTGTAACTGTGAAGCTGGCGGTCAGGGTGGCTGTGGGTCCACATTAGAGGGGCTGATGAGAGAGTAGGGCCAGAGCAGGGAGAGGCCTATGATGAGGAAAGAAGTCATGTTCCAAGGGAGGTATGCTTGGGAAGTGGGAGACAGTGGCTGGGATAGATGTCTGGCTGTTGGAAGGGGCAAAAGAACCAGGGGCAACTGGCAAGGCCTGGCACAGCATCTAGGCACATAGGACCCAGGAAGGAGCCAGGAAGTGGCCTGGAGTTCTTAATAGAACTGACAGGAAGCTCCAGCTTGAAGGGGTCAGTAGAGTGAGATGGAGGTAAGGTTGCTGAAACCAAAGAGTTTGCTCTCAAGAACTAAAACTGATTGGAGCGTGGAGTCATACAGTTTTGAGATGGAGACGAGCCCATGAGGTGTGATAGGAAACTACTAAGTACTCCAGGAAAGACTGAATTCTCCTGAAGAAGTTACACTCGGGTATGGTCATTAATTAGAGTTACGACCTTTCTGTTGTACACTGATGTGTATCTGTGTTACGCAAAGTATTTTAACATTCAAGTCTCTATCACATTAGTTCTTAAAACTAGTTTAATGTGCCCAAATAGGTCGTGGCCTATGTTGTGTCACTGTGAGGGGACACACCTGGTCCATTTGGGACAATCTAACAAGATACCACAGGCTGGATGGCTTAAGCAACCTTTTGCTTCTCATGGTTCTAGAAACTAGAAGTCCAAGACAAAAATGCCAACCGATGTGATGTCTGGCAAGGACCAAATTCCTGGGTCATATACAGATTTCTCTTTGATGAGCTCTCACATGGTGGGAATGGAGAAGAACACTCTGGGACCTCTTCTCTAAGAGTGTAGGCTCTTACAGCCTACACTCTTAGAAGGTACCTTCAGGACCCAAACACATCCCCAAAGCCCCACTTCCAAATACCATGACCATGGAGTTGGGATTTCAAGAGATGGAGTTTGGGGGAAAGAAACATTCAAGCCATAGCAGGTGGTAGGTGGCAATGGCATTCAGTATGGCAGCTTAACTGAAGCAACTTTCTTCCTTTTGGTGTGTGAACAACTCTAAATTGTATAGCTCTGATTTAGTTGGGTCTATCCAAGAAAATCAACCATACATGAAGCATCGGATGTTATTCCGCTCATAAGCAGTAAGTACTTCTTCAAGTTTTCTTTCTGGTAACTAAGACACTGCAAAGCTAATCCCTTTCTCCAAGTCCCCAAGCAGCCTGAACTGTCTTACTTGTTAAGCAAAAGGAAACCACTGGCTCCCATTTCAAAAGTAAGTGCTAGGGCTGGGGAGATAGCTCAGTTGGCAGAGTGCTTGCCTTGCAAGCACAAGGTCCTGGGTTTGATCCCCAGGACTGCAAAAAAAAAAAAAAAAAAAAAAAAAAAGAAAGTGCTATATGGAGCAACAGGACAGCAGTCCAGTGGTGACACGGTCATCATGGCTATGCTATGAACTCTGCCAGGGAGACAGGATCCCAGACCAGCAATCAGCAGGAAGCATTTGCCACACACACTGTGAGTGCGGAATGGGTTTCCCTCATCCCTGTCTTCCTGCTGCCCTCCCTCATCCCTCAGTACCTGAGGAGGTATACTGTGTCCAGCAATCTCTGCCTCGGACCCTGTGGTCATAACCTGACCCTAATGCTGGTCCTCTGTGATAATGGAGGAAGTGTGCAGCCTGTACACCTCTTCTGTGAGCTCACTGATTTTGAATCATCCATTTCTGCACACTCGACACAGGGCGTTTTGCCTTGTGAAGAAGAAATGTTGGTTTATTAAGTATGTTTTAGTTAAGAAGTCCATTGAGTATCCTCTGCGTGCCTCGGTCTTAGAATACAGGTGAGAAATTGTTGAAAACATCCAGGGTTTTATATGTTGACTTTTAATCGAATTTACATCACAAAGTCAATGGCGAAGCAAAGGAGTGTTTGCTGTGGTAGTCAACTTTTCATTTTCAGGACCAAAGTACCTGACAATTAACAGTGCAGAGGAGAAAGAGCTTATTTTGACTCAGGATTTCAAACTTTTCAATTCATAGTCAGCTGACTCCCATTCTTGCATCAACACAGAAACTTTGCAGGGATATCCCACATCCAAACCATAACAATCACAGTATACATTTTGAAAAACCCAAAGATGCAATAGATAAAAATGAGATGCAGGGGGCTGGAGGGAGCTCCTTCCAATGAAGTCTTTGGGGGATGCCTCTCAGAGGAAGCACAGTCCTACTGAGATCTGAGCAGTGAGAAGTAAAGAAGCAAGAGATAGCAAAGGGTTTTCCTAGTGGTTTTCCAGCTTGGAATGATTTGGAAACAGCAAAGCTAAGACTTTGATTGGGCTGTGGAGGAGGAAATGTGTCATGATCAGGAGCTGCACCTGCTGGGTTTGGGGGTCTGGGTGAGAAGTCTGGATCTTTCTACAAGGAAATGGAGAGCTATAGAATAACAAGGAAAATGTGAGCTCCTTTGGGTTTTAGAAAGAACACGTTGGACACAGCATATTAGAATTGAGAAGGTTGACATGCGTGACTGTTTCTAAATTGATTTTATAAGACAATGTTTGCTTCTTTTATAGGCATTTTGAGTAATGTTGGTGGACACATTATTGTATGTCGAAATCTCAAGTCTAAAACCCCTTCCCCACTGTAGTAGGAGACTAAATTCAGGGAAAGCCACTGTGTGACAGTAAGGCAAATACTTCAACCTGAGCAAAGAAACTCCTAAGTAGCAATGCCACAGGACACACATCCAGTGCCCACACGCGTCTAATGGGATTTAGTAATCAAATAGCATCATCTGTATATTTTCTATGTTGTGGGGGGCACTTTACGGCTGGCCCATTTCCCCTCCTGCTCCTGTTGAAGTTCTGTCCTTAGAGTAGATTTACATCTGTTCCCCTGATGCCACAGTTCAGGTTGTGTTGGCCTTTTCATTATAAGCCATGTTTACCGAAGGTTTACAACTTGGCTGTAAAAACCAGTTGGCACCGAAATTGGAAACTTGGCATGAACGGTTTGGTATAAACATTGCCCGGAAGCAGTTTTTCTATCTAAATCTGAGAAAAACAGGCTAGGTCATTTTCAAGTTATTTGTGTTCTTCATGCATAAATAAAATGAAGCCTGACAGCTTCAAACAGTTGTTTGCTTTTGCACTCCTCAAAAATAGATTTGATCCAAGAAAAGTAACATTTGGTAAACAAATACTCCATGACGGGCTGTAAAAGAGAGAGACAGAGAGAGAGAGAGAGAGAGAGAGAGAGAGAAAGAGAGGGAGAAACATTAAATAGAAAGGGAAATGGAAGTGTTTCAAAAGTCACTCTGTCCGAAAGTAGGAGTTAGCAGCAAAGGTATTATTAGATGGTTATACAGATTCTAGAGGCAAATTTAGAGATTCCCATGGACTCCACATTCAAAGCATAAGCAAAATAAAAAACACAGGCCTTCAAATAAAATAAAATTGTCCTAAAATCTGTGGCACACTTCATTCATGGACACAAGGTAAATAAATATATGCTGTCAAGGCAAGAAAGAAACTAATGATTATTGAATATGTTTTCTAAGGTACAGAAAATATCTAAGTATATCTAAATATCTAAATATATATATATATATATACAGAAAATATGTAAACACATACATGTTTTATATTTTTAATAAAAGTATAAAAAGTAAGTTGGTGGAGAAAGAAAAGTATGAATGATAAATTAAAACACATTGACTTTAAAAAAGCTAATATCAGTGTTTAAAGCCCCTTTCCTCCATATATGTGTTGAATTAAATTTAGAAATGCAATTTTGGGCTCTGAATTCCAGCATCCTGTAGCAGCTCTCTAAAGGGAGAGAGTGATGGAGTCCAACACTCTTCAATTGAGAACGGCTTTCTGGCAAATTTAAAAGTCAGCCTTGACGTCAAGTGACTCTAGACAACACTTGGCATTGAGTTCCGTGAAGTGTGGGCAGAATGGACTTCCACTTCTGCATCCCCATCAGGGGAGGACTCCAGAAGAGGTTTAGGGCAAAAGGAAACTAAGCCAACTCAAACAGAAAGCAAAAATAAGTCTGGGAGGAAAGAATGTGAAGGCAGAAGAACTCAGCATTCCCTCTGGGACCCGTGTTCTAGAACAAGCTCTCATCTCAGGAGGAACTGAGTCCACAGGCATGCTCTCAACTGTCACACCTTCCAAATGAGTTTGGACCCTTGTTATTGCTCTACTTGGATGCAGTTAAATCTGCAACTGTTGCTGGTAAAAAAAAAAAAAATTATCTTGTTCTCTATTTATAAAGTGCTTTGAGTAAAATTGTGGGCAGAAAAAAATTAATTTCCATCATTTGAAAGTGGAAGAATTTTTCACCTGAATATGTTACCAGAATGAACACTCTGACCATGACCTGGGCCACAGCAATTCAAGCTAAAATCACTTCTGTGGACATACCTCTAAGCTCTTGGTTCCCTAGAATGATCTATGTTACTTTCTTCTAGGGTAAACATTCCTGGTATTTGCCACTTCAGAGGAAGTCTATGAAATCATTTGTTTACCCTAATATCAAGATTGTTCCTGTAGCAATGTTGTGGCACTTAAGATTCCAATTGGTCACATGATTTATAGAGAGTTTTTACACCATAGAACTCATCTCCCACAGAGAGAAGCATGAATAAACACACAGGATAATCTAATTGACACTGCTCTGGAGCAACAAGGAAGCAAAACACACTGGGAACTTTGTCTGAATCCTACAGGCCAGAGATGGAATGGGTACTCAGCAGTGCACAGGCCTCCGGGAAACCAGATTGGAGGTCTCCTAAATGTTCTCTTTGAATTGGCAATTATTTCTAACTGTAATCTTTAAAGGTGCAAGTTAGACTCAACTGACTGGTTCCATAAATTCCTTGAGGGTCTGGAATGTGTTATCTTTTTGTAGTCTCAGTTCCTTCCTGAGAGTCTTCAACAAACATCTATTGAATGAATGAACATATTGAGTGAATCAGTACAGGATGCTATGATATTGATACATGTTGATATCTATAGACAAAGAGAAAAGGTGTTCTGTTTTGTTCTTGGTTTTTAACAGACTGGAGGAAACTGTTTTGAGTCTGAAAGTAAATTTGTGTCCATCAGCATAAATGGGTGAATTGCTTTGAGGTGCCATGGGCTGCCAGTGTGTTGGCCCACACCTGTAATCCTAGCAGCTCAGGAGGCTGAGACAGGAGGATCACAAGTTCAAAGCCAGCCTCAGCAATTTAGCAAGGCCCTAAGCAACTTTGCAAGATCCTGTCTCAAAATAAAAATAAAAAGGGCTAGGGATGGGTCTCAGTGGTTAAGTGCCCCTGGGTTCAATCTGTAGTACAAAAAAAAAAAAAAAAAAAATGCTGTGAACTTGTCCAATATCTATCAGGAGCAAAATAGACAAAAATATAAAAATAAACACATATAGACATAAAAATGAGAGGGACTGTTTGTAGACCATGATCAGAGAGTATAGAGGACTTCAGAGTAACCTGCTCTTTAGTTAAATATCTAAACCTTCAGGAGCTATTGAGGAGTAGGCAGTTACCTGTAGACCTTGGGTTTGGGGGTTAATGAAGCAGTTACATGATCAGTAACAGAATCTACAGGGAAGGAAGCCTCGGAATGGAAGTGTAGCTTAAAAAATAATCTCGACTTTTTGTATACAACTTACAAGTGGGAAGAAAAACACTGTATTGTAATCTAACTCAGAAAAAGGAAAGTTCAACAAACATCCCAACTGAATGGGTCCTGCTGTTACTTTCATTCATATTGCAGACCTGAGAAGGCTAAAGCATGACATCGGTGAATGTCACGTGTGGGGCTTCAGCTGGTGACTTTTCCCAAACTGTTGCCACATTGCTGTTGCGTAAGTAAGCAGGCTTTAGCCTGACATCCAGACTACAGGGGCCACAGAGGGCTGGGCTGGCCTGAGATCCACATTGCAAAGGGACTCTGCAGTTCTTTTCTTACTATTTCTTCAGTGTTACTCAGTACATCTTGGGAAATTAAAGAGAAAGCTAACTGCACTGTTAATCTTAGAACTGAAATGAAAATGAAGAGAAGTAGCACAGGGGGAGAGCTTAGGTTTCGAAATCAGAAAGTCCTGGGTTCATTTTCTCTTTCGGTACTTGCAAGATTTATGACTTTTGGCAAATTACCCAACCCATCTGAGCCCCAGGAATCTCAGTCATAAAATGAGACAATTCATGAAGCTCCTGGACAATGCCATGCATGCCTGGAACCCAGAAGAAATGATCTGCAGTTCTTTTCTCACAGTAGGTGTCCACACCACCAGCAAATTTGGCCGACACGACCTCCAATCACATCCCGACTCAGACCTACCCTAGGCCCTTCTCCCAAGCCACAGCCATCTCTTGTCTGGATTATATCCCTCTGTTCCTAAGGACTCTCCTCACTTCTCCTGAGTCTCTTCTGTCCATTCCCCACAGCATCCGTGTGTTCCTACAGCATCAGCCTCATCTCGACCCACTGCATAGGTCTGTACGGCCTGGGTACACTCTTTAAATACAGGAACTCATAAATGTCTGGTAGAATCTGACCTCTGCCCCACTCTGACCCCCGCACCCCTTTCCCTCTGCTCATTCCCCAGGTCTTATCTGCTCCCCAAGCTCCCGCACAGCCAAGGGCCATTGCTCCCGGCTTCTCTGTCGTGGAGCTCAGCACAGATCCTTACCTGGCACTTCCTGATTTTTACTTCTCATGCAAAGTCTCATTTCTTTGGATATCTTGATTTTTCAATCTGAAGGAGACTACTGACCCAATGAAACCCTCTATTGGTTTTCTTTATAGTGTGCTTCTGAATTCTGCTGTTCCCTCCTATGATTGTATTTATCAACTCCCCTCCCCCTAGAATAAAATAATCAAACCTGGGCATACCTGCAGAGAAGAGCAGAGCTTCACAGACGTGCATGAAGCCTCACCTGCACAAGCAGATTTTAGCCAATTGGGCTCTCAGTCCTTGTCTCTCGTGCAAGGAAGCCACTGAACAACTGTTTGATGACTGGTCTTTTTATTCTAAAATAATCCCATTCCTCTACATTCCAATTATAATGATATGCTGGTTTGGACAGAACAAAGAGAATTAGAAGAAGTTAAACAGGGGCTCTTGAGTCCATCTGTGGCTTGGACATAAGGCTTGGGCAGTTAGTAGTCAGTGAGCTAAGCATAGAAACCTGTTCTAGTGATACGTGAATAGTTTCAGCAAGGGCTCCCGCTTGGTCGTATTTTCATAGCTTTATAAATTACTTTATTCCTTTTTATAAAAGCACTAATGATGTGAAGAGGTCAGTTACATTTTCAGTTACACTTTATTGCATTTTAGGGGGAAATTATATATTACAATTGAATTTGCCAAGGTGGGTATTTTCAAAGGTCATGGAATGCAGGCTTCATGGACGTAAAGGCACATTATGAAACTGATGTTTTATGAGCTGTCTGAAGAATAACTTCTGGTCTATTATCCACTTCTGATTTAATCCCTGGACTTCATAGACTGTCTGCTTCACCTCCTCTTATTAGGCAGGTGGCTGTGGACAGAAGTGGCAGAGATGAACCTGAGAGGACCATCATCAGCCACAAGATGTAACTGCAGTGCAAGCCACGGTTGAGAGAGCTGTGGGCAGGAGTGACCATCAGACCCTCAGAGGTAGCTCGTTTTTCAAATTGCAAAATATAAGAGAGGAAGGAGTTCTGAGCAGCCACCAATTCCCAAGGGGTCCTATCTGCCCAATGGAGACTACCCGGAGTCTTTTTTCTTGGCCAAAGGGTCGAGTCTAACGTTTCCTGTGTATCTCTTGTGTCCTGATCACCCTGAACAGGGATGTCATGCTCATCCACATGAACCTTCCCAGAAGTCTGCATGGGCATTTCTTACCTTTCATGTATCAAAAGACTGCAACTCACAGCACAAGGTAATGGTGACTGGCTCATGATGACATGACTCAAACCCAGGTCTGTAACTGTGAAAATGGTGAAAAGGATAAGGAACACCTACTGAACACTTTTTGTGTATAGCGCACTGAATTGTAAAAACAGCTCAATCAGGTGGGCATTATTATTATCCCTGTTTTGCGGGTGAGGAGTCAGGCTCACGGAAGCCTGGAATGCAGAGCTAAAATACAGGGTGTCCGATTAGAGTCCACTTCCCGTGCAGCCCTTTGGATTCACAGTGCTGGACTGGCGCTTCTGCCATAGTGTCCCTTTACTCTTACTGACACCAAACCTCCCTCAGTACTCCCAGGAAAGGCAAGTCAGGACTCTGAGCCTGACATTCTTGCATCCCCAAGCTCCCCAATTGTTCCCCCATCCCTCGCGTCCTAAGACTCCTTCAGTCATTAACCTCCTCTTCGCCTCCACTGCCTTCGCACCTCGGATATGACTCACTGTCTACTCTTTTCAACCTACTCAGTTGTAAATCCTCTGAGTGCAAAAGTCCTTGCTTATGGCACCTCACATGACATTTAGTGCATGATTATGTCCCATAAAAGTTAGTGGGGAAAATGTGAAACCAAGTGTGGGGAAGGTCATTCTCCAGGGTGAAGCATGCAGGTCTTTCCTGCCCCAAGAAGGAAGCATGTCTGCAAAACCATTTCAAGGTGAATTCGTTGCATTTCAATCCGTGGTCAGTGTGGTTCTTCCTAGATAAAGCAGGTCATGGTCTCACTTTTTCATGCATCCGGGCACAGTTGGTACCAGTATTCTGAATCCTAAGGAGGGGCCGCCCCGCTGAAGGGAATATATAGACATACATGATTTTAAAAATATATCTTCTACTTTCGTGCATCCCTCCCTTTTGCCTTCTCATGCCAACACCCTCCCACCCGGCAACTTGACATAGTACCAAGCAATCTGTGCACTTTGAAATCACTTGAAAGGAAGCAGGACTTCTATATTTATTTGGGAATCTACAGACTATAAAAAGCCCTTTATTTTGACGGCTAGCAAGACACTGGCCATATTTATAATACATGATTGCTATTTTTTTGCAGGTACACTTTTCCGCACTTAAAGCAGCATCCTTGAGAATCCCTGTGTCTTCTCATTGTGTCACCCAGAGCACCAAGAAGAGTGAGCAAGAAGTCAACAGAAGGGGAAATTGCATTCATATATTTCAAATGTCATTGTGATATATCTTTTCAATATGTATAATGATATATAAGATACACATGGAATCTAGTTACATTCAAGTATCCATTCTATTGTGGGGATAATTTAATTATTAAAACATATAAATATGTATTTAGTAATTCTTTATTTTGCTGTCATGTACTCTGGTAGTTTCTCTCAGGTTTTATTTTGGTCTTTGAGCATGATATGAATTGTATATATGTATCTACATATTTTTCTTTCTTCCATCACAAACATTAAAAAGCACAAATAACTGGGGCTAAAGTAATACAAATTTTTTTCTATTGAATTGCAAACAAATATGTAATGGGAACCTAAGACCAAAATGCAACTTATCTTCTATTACATGCATGGCTAATGATGCTTGAGCAATACATGGAATGGCCAGTGTCTGAGCAGGCTATCTGCAGTGGGCAGTTACGATCAGGTATCACTGGACTGAAAATGTGATATTGTAGGTGTACAAGTGTGCACATATGTACTAATTTGTTTTTCAGGAAAAACATCCAAGAAATAATAAGTGTCTGCTACTTGAGAGGGGAAAAATATTCTGTTTAAATATTCTATGTGAAGGTCACTTATTTTTAATTGTTAAAAATGTCAGCAAAATTTATATCAGTGCAATCAATACCACTTTTGACTTTATATAGCTCTATATCAAAAAAAAAGTAAAGTCAAGTTGTTTCTAAAATAACTGTGTTATGGCCTATTTTGGACTTTGATCAATTGATAATTATATGAAAACAGAGAATCTACTTTGATTTTCTATATCCCCTATAGTTCTGTAAGTTTTAGGCCAATATTTTAACACTTTTATGTCCTTTCTAGTGTGGTACTGTTATGATTTCCACACACTTGGAAAACATTCTGTGATGTGGGAGGAAGAGGCTCCATTTTTAAACATTCCGTGCAGGTGGTCGGCCATGTCCTCCGTCCTTCACCAGGGGAATGCAGAGGAGGCACCATGTCAGGCTCCAAGATTTTGCTGTAACTGAGCCAGGACTGCTGGAATGATGGGGAGACAAGAATTTCTTCAAGAGGTTTGTGTCACCTTGTCACCCACTGATTTTATAGTTTGTGTGGCAAGTGTGCCAACGTTTGCAATCATCTTTGATGGACACCTGAAGGAAAGCATAGGCTGAACACACCACCCCGTCAGGGGTCCTCTCTGCCAACTGCCATCAGTGGAGCAACTTTGGCTGACCCGGTCGAGTCTCCTTCTCAGTCACAAGAGCGTAGAAAGCAAAGACAGGGAGATGCTTCAGGGGAGCGAAAGCCCTTGTTGACATGCTGTGAGGGTTTTAAGGAGGAATTAATCTTGAGAAACACCTGTCTACTGGGCACCTTATCTATGCGCCCGGCACTGAAAAACCTGAGAATTTTCTTTTGGTTTCCATCCCAAGTATGTAGCCTGTCACATCATATGCTTCCTCAGAGGCAAGGCCCACACATGTGAGTCATTCAGGATAGAGCCATGGAAGGAGGAGACACGGTTGGTAGTATGCTGTTTGGTAACATCTTAATTCTCTGGAAAAGATCATATAATATTTGACACAATTATGGCAATGGATTGATATTTTTTAATCTCCCTCAACTTAAATTTTATAACGGTGCTTCAGAGATCTTAAATCTGGAAATCTCTTCCTTTGTTAAAAGGTCCTTACTACCCGAAATATGGAGCTTTGAGATAAAAGGAGTGGTATTATCTAGCTGCTCTGCTCTCTTCTCTTAACAGTAGGGCTTGTATCCGCCTCCTAGAGAGACACTGGGGCACTAAGTTAAAGAATTCACGCAAAATGCGCAGAACAGTAGGTAGCCAAAAATGGTATTTCCTGCAAAGAACAATAGCAATAATAATAGTAGCCTCTTTATGATATAATCTGAGATTGGACAGAGCTTAGAAAAACAGAGTTGTGAAAAGAACTACAGACAATTCAAATTATCTTGTGTTATCACATTCTTCTTTGTGTGCCCATATTTATAACCATTTTATAAAAACGTGCCCCAGATTTTTCCATTCACAAAACTCTCCATAATGTAACCCTTATAAGGGAGAATTAAAAAGGAAGGAATAGAATTCAAACCTAGAAAGGAGATATGATAATAAAATAAAGAGATAATTAATTAAAGTATATGAAACAAACACATTCCATCAAGTACATACCGATACAAATGAGAATTCCATCTTTACTGACATCATCCGTGTTGGCACTAAAGTCAGCCTCTGGAGCAGCAGAGACTCACTCAGAATTACTCTTTGTTTGTTTCCCCAACAGATCTCTTTTCCTCCTTTGCCCTAGTCCTTTGTATTGCAGCTGTCTGGCTCTGTGTCCCCAGCTCCTGTGTGGCAAGCACCCAGGCATTCCAGGCCCCCTGCTGAATCCTAACCCTTCAGTTTTCAGTCTTTTGTGCCTTCTCAAGCATGTGACTCATCTGGATTCCACATTCTGGAAGCTGAAGCCTTCCTCTTTCTCAGTCTGAGCTACTCTGCTCCACACCCAAGATACTTACAATTCCTCTGTTCTACTCTTCTCTGTGTCCCCTCTTTATGGAATTTCGTATCAGATCCTAAGACTGTGAGCCATTTGCACATACAACATAGAAAAGCCCTTACAGGGATCACACAAGTACAAACCATTGCTGGCACACATAGGGTACAAGATGATTCAATACAGGGAGAATCCCAGAGAGGTGGGATTTTGCTCCATCTAATGTGATACACACAGCTGGATTTTATTTGGTATTTTAATCAGACCTTAGAGGAAATACCACTCACAATTATGTTTGTGTCTGCTATTTGAGATTCTGAATATGAATTATTAGGATCTTGCCATTATTAGAGGACTAGGAACCTACATACCATTTATAACTCTAGAACTACCTCAAGTTTATCCCAATGACGGACCTTACAGAAATAGAGCAAGAAAACATGAAATTCATCTGGAAGAATAAGAAACCCAGAATAGCTAAAGCAATCCTTAGCAGGAAGAGTGAAACAGGGGGTATCACAATACCAGATCTTCAACTTTATTACAAAGCAATAGTAACAAAAACAGCATGGTATTGGCACCAAAATAGAAAGGTAGATCAATGGTACAGAATAGAGGACACGGACACAAATAAATACAATTTTCTAATACTAGACAAAGGGGCAAAAATATGCAATGGAGAAAAGATAGCCTCTTCAACAAAAGGTGCTGGGAGAATTGGAAATCCATATGCAACAGAATGAAACTAAACCCACATCTCTCACCATGCATGAAACTAAACTCAAAATGGATTAAGGACCTCGGAATCAGACCAGAGACCCTGCAGATTATAGAAGAAAAAGTAGGTCCAGATCTTCAACATGTTGGCTTAGGACCAGACTTCCTCAACAGGACTCCCATAGCACAAGAAATAAAAGCAAGAATCAATAACTGGGATAGATTCAAACTAAAAAGCTTTCTCTCAGCAAAGGAAATTATCAGCAATGCGAAGAAAGAGCCTACAGAGTAGGAGAAAATCTTTGCCAATCATACTTCAGATAGAGCACTAATCTCCAGAATCTATAAAGAACTCAAAAAACTTTACAACAAGAATACAAATAATCCAATCGACAAAAATGGGCTAAGGAAATGAATAGACACTTCACAGAAGAAGATCTACAAGCAGTCAACAAACATATGGAAAAATGTTCAACATCTCTAGTAATAAGAGAAATGCAAATCAAAACCACCCTAAGATTCCATCTCACCCCAATTAGAATGGCAATTATCAAGAACACAAACAACAACAGGTGTTGGCGAGGATGTGGGGAGAAAGGTACACTCATACATTGCTGGTGGGGCTGCAAATTAGTGCAGCCACTCTGGAAAGCAGTGTGGAGATTCCTTAGAAAACTTGGAATGGAACCACCATTTGACCCAGCTATCCCACTCCTTGGCCTATACCCAAAGGACTTAAAATCAGCATACTACAGAGATACAGCCACATCAATGTTCATAGCTGCTGAATTCACAATAGCCAGGTTGTGGAACCAACCTAGATGTCCTTCAATTGATGAATGGATAAAGAAACTGTGGTATATATATACAATGGAATATTACTCAGCCATAAAGAATGATAAAATTATGGCATTTGCAGGGAAATGGATGAAATTGGAGAATATCATGCTAAGTGAGATAAGCCAATCTCAAAAAACCAAAGGACGAATGATATCGATAATAAGTGGATGATAACACATAATGGGGGGAGGGAGGGGTTAGTGTTAGGGTTAGGGAGGGGGGCAAGAATGGAGGAAGGAAGGACTGTATAGAGGAAAAAGAGGGGTGGGAGGGGTGGGGGAAAGGGAAAAAATAGCAGAATGAATCAAACAACATTACCCTATGTAAATTTTTGATTACACAAATGATACGCCTTTACACCATGTACAAACAGAGAAACAACATGTATCCCATTTGTTTACAATAAAAAAAAGTTTATTCCATATCAACATAAACTTATTTACAAATTGACCTTTACTAAATAATGAATTTATACATTGGGAACTGATTCTACCTGATTCCTTTGCTCTGACCATGGGTGGAAAGGGACTCCATTGTCCCCTAAAGGCCAGTCACTGCGCTCTGTTCCAGAGGCACCATGGGAAGCTGAGCTGTTCCCTTTACAGACAGGGGTCTCCTTGTGTGTTTCCATCAGTCCTTTCCACTCTCTCCATCCTCTACCTTAATCACTTCACCCTTCACCAGGCCTGAGTTGGGGTGTGTCTGTCCAAACTCCAGCAGAACTTAGTCAACCTGCTCTGCTTTCTATTTTTCAAGGAGGAGGAGGAGTAATGACATGGGATAGTTAAGAGAAAGATACAGTTAGAGATTCCATGATACAAATAGATGCTCGGGTCAGGGAATAACAACCCTACATTGAGTAAATGTTCTTCCCATCTCTTCCTTATAGAATTGTTATTGGCATTTGCTTAGTAATACCTGTAAGGCCAAGGATATTGATGTGAAGGATATAAGAGAAAGGGTTTCTGAATGGTTGCATGAAGCCAGCACACTTATCAAGAGAATAAAATCATACTGGAACCCAAAGCCCTAAGCAATAATTAAAAGAATGTTCTTTGGAGGAGTTTCTTTCCATATGTCCCTCAAGAACTTACAGCAGATGACCCAGTTGGGCATTCTGGGTGCTAGCCAATTCTCTCAGCTTCTCTTTCTAATTTAGGTAAGATTAAGGGATTCTAAAATGGCAGCATTCACTCTGAATCCTCAATAACTCAAATCCTCAAAATCTCTCAGAACACTGTGAGATTGAGGCCAGGGTCTACACATATTGTCCTTGCTGGGGCACATTTTGGAAAAAAAAATCTGAGAACTCTCCTGCAAAGAAGTAGCAAAAAGAAAATCTACAGTAAGTTCCCATGACATTTATAAACTACATGTGACATGACTTCTCCTCTGTGCCCTACAGTACAGGGAGGAGTAGCTTCTCTCAGTCTAAAGGGCATGCTTGTGGCCCAAGATGGCCAATCAAAAGTAGCCGCCCTCTCTCCAGACACAGCCACAGAGCCACCAGTCAGCCAGGGGTCCATGATGGATCCATAGAAGACCTTTAATGAATGGGGATTGGCAAGAAAGTAAGAAATACCTCTTCCTGAGATCTTGGAAACCTTAGGGGGCCATTCTTTCCACCAGATGGAGAAAACATGTCTGACAATGAAGCTGACATCAGAAGCAGAATTCCAGGATTCACACAGGGAAATACTATGAGTTCCTGGATCTGGTTGTCTCTGAGGACAATTCACTCCTGGAACTCCTTCTTTACATGCCCCGTAGAAAAGTTTCCTTTCCGTTTAATCTAGTGGGAGCTGTATTTCCATCACTTATAGCTGGTGCCCCATGATATTTTTTTTGAAACAGCATGTTGTAGAAATCACATAAAAATAAAAACTGCAGGCTATTTTCAAAAAGGTTCAATATCAATCATGCAAACTCCCTGTTATTCATTTATCATTTCTTAAATTCATTCACAGGAAATATATACACTATTTTTAAAATAGTTTTGTGTTCTTGTACAGGTCTTTGATTACATTGTTATGCAGTTTAACTAAGATACCAAAAAAAAAAAAAAAAAAAAAACACATAGATTTGTCAAGAAGTCAATGTGCAATTTTCAGCATTAATTTTTCAATCAGAGTGATACTCTGGGTAGTTTGTTTTTAAGCAAAGATTACAGGTGAGATTCCTGCATTAGTAAGATGAAATTACTACATTAGCTATCAGTCACTGATAGTATCTATCCATATGGAGAGTATGACTTCCAGAATAGTAGATGCTTGGTTCAAGTGGTGCTTCATCTATACACAGAAATGGGGGAGTTTGCTCCACAGAGAAAGGAAAATTCTCAACCTATCTATTTTAGTCAGCTTTTTTTTTTTTTTTTTTTTTTTTTTTTCTGTGACTAAGAGACCCCACTAGAACAATTGCAGAGGATGAAAAGTTTATTTGAAGGCTCATGATTTCAGAGACAGCAGCCTCCATTCCTTGGGGCTTAAGGTGAGGCTGAACATCACTGCAGAAGAGTGTGGCAGAGGGAAGTAGCTCACATAAGGATCAAGAAGCAGAGACTCCAATTGCCAGATACCAAATATATATATACCTGCCAAGGCACACCTGTTACCACCTCCTCCAGCCACACCCTACCCACCTTGACTCTCCACCCAGTTAACCCCATCAAAGGAAGATTTCACTGATTAAATTATGGTTCTCATAATCCAATCATTTCTCCTCTAAACTTCTTGCATTGCTTACCCATGAGCTTTTGGGAACACCACACATCCAAACTATGACACTATTCCAAGTGTATAGAGCAACAGCAGAAGATAGAATAAACTTGGAAGTTGCTGAGAAACATCCCTTCTAAAGTCATGGATAAAAATGGAAAAGTTCTTATGAGATGGCCAGTAATATGGTTCTGTGTGAACAGGAAAACAGACAGCCCCTATGGTGTTGGTGAAGAAAAGGAAAATAGTGCCTAGATCAGAGAGAAGTAAAGAGGGAAGTACTATTTGGCAGTGCCAGTTGGAAATAAAATAAAAAGAGATTGGATGTAGATTTCCTCTACAACTTTGAACCATACTGTCCATCAAGGCACAACCCAATTACTCCAACAAATAATGGAATACCTGTTACTATAGGTATGACCCAAATGCCAAGAGGCAAGATGGATTGAGAAAGAAGGCTATTTGTGCACAAAATGACTACTATGTGCAAAAGGCTGTCCAATACTGAGACATAAGAGGAGGACAATTTTTAAGGATGACATCAGTTTGTGTGTGTGTGTGTGTGTCCATAGTCTCAGATAACATTTTTGAAAATGTTTTAGTAATTTTTCCATTAAGAAATTCAATCCTGTCCTGTTGTATCTTTGTTTAACTTTATAAGCAATTCATTGTGCTGTATACTGCATATACAAATCTCTCAAGATGAGAAACTCTCAGTGAAATTTGCTTATAGCTAAATGCAAGCCCCCAACCAATTTCTTTTGACACTGCTAGTTCTTCTCTTAGAGCACAGAATTTCTTTTTAACATAATATAAAATATATGTACTCTTGCATATATAGATCTTACAAGTTAAAGAATCACATGATTTACAGTCAACCTCTCAAAAGAATCATTTTAATAACACTTTTGACGAGTAAATATTTTGCTTTTCCTAACACTGCAATAGTAGAATAGAGCTATGGATCATTCCCCAGACAATTTTCCCCAGTAATGTGTGAAGATGTAGGTGAACACATCTATTTAGGAAGTACCTGCTTTGCATTTATGCAGAACACAAGGGAGAGCCAAGTTGCTCCCAGCGCTATTTGCATAGGCTGTGTGTATCTCCACCGTGCCAGCCCCATCATAGTAGAGTTTCTGGAGCTTAGGTATATTCTTGGAGTGACCCAATTCACTCAATCACTTCCCAGATACAATGAGAGGCTACTGAAGGGTCCGGGACTGTGGCGGATTTGAAGCCTTTGTCCTTATTTCTGGATATCTTTGTTCCAATAACAATAGGTGACATCCCGCATAATACAGTACCATTTGTACAGCTGCCTGCTGAAACTTCCTGTTTAGAATGAGGCACAGGGATTTCTGAAAAGCCTGGGTAGGTTAGTGAGAAAGGAAACCAAACAATGCTGGGATTTCCAGGATTTTCTCTTATTGAAGATGAAACCAAATGTGCGGAGGTCAAGGGCAATGATGATAGTCCAAAGGCACAACCAACCCTGGGACTGAATTTACACATCTGGCAACTAACCAAAATGACTTAGAAGAGAGGGATGCCTTTTAAACCAAGTGGATCTAAGTGGTTTTATAGCTCACAAAGCATTCTGCTTATTTTCTTGAGATTGAAAGCTGCTGTTGAAGTGGTCCTTTTCCAAAGATCATCTCTTATGAAAATAAAAAATTATCCTCAAATACTTGAAAATGTATTTTTGCAGTTTAATTTATTTGGGGTATTTAAAGCTTGTCAAATAATGAAAACAAAGCAGTTAGATCTTCTTTTTTGTGCTTTTATTAAGGCATTATGGTTATACATACTATTGGGGCTCATTTTAAAATAATCATACATGAAAAGAATATTATTTGCTCCACTACTATCCCCAGGACTTTCTCCTTCCCTCAGCTCCTCCCTCCCCCAACCCTGTTTCCCTTCTTCTGCTCTACTGGTTGTCCTTCAACTTATTTATTTTTTTAAATTAGTGCTTTACAGATATACATAAAGGTGAAATTCACAATATTATGTTCAAATGCATGCAGAGTATAATTTGGTCAATTTTACTCCACTATTCCTCCCTTTTTCTGTTTCTCCTCCCTTCCCTTCAATCCCCTTTCTCTGCTCCACTGATCTCTCTTCTATTTTCTTGGTTCTCCTCATACTCACCACTAACCCCCTTCCTCCCCTTTTATTTTGATATAATTTCTGCATATAAGAGAAAACCTTCAACCCTTAATTTTCTATCTGGTTTATTTCACTTAGCATGATGTTTCCTAGTTCCAGCCATTTTCCAGAAAATGCCATAATGTCCTTCTTCATTATGCTGATTAAAACTCCATTTTGCATATATACCACATTTCTTTATCCGTTCATCTGTTGATGGGTATCTGGGCTGGTTCCATAACTTGATTATTATGAATTGTGCTGCTATAAGCATTGATGTGCCTGTATCACTACAGTATACTACTTATATTTAGGATAAATCTTGAGGATAAATACCCATGAGTGAAATATCTGGGTCATATTATTAATCTTTTAAGGAATCTCCACACTGCTTTCCAAGGTGGTTATCCCAATTTTCAGTACCACCAACAATGTATGAATATACATTTCCTCCATATCCTTGCCAGTATTTATTTTTTTGGTGTGCTTGATGATTGCCATTCTGACTGGAGTAAGAAGAGATCTCAATGTAGCTTTGATTTGCATTTCCCTGATCACTTGGGATGCTTAATGTTATTTCATATATGTGTTGGTCATTTGTATTTCTTCTTCAAAAAATGTCTGTTTAGTTCTTTTGCCTACTTATTTTTGGTACCAGGGATTGAACCCAAGGATGCTTAACTACAGAACCACATTCCCAGTCCTTTATTTTTTTTTATTTTTGAGACAGAGTATCACTAAGTTGCTTAGGGGTCTCACTAAATTGCTAAGATTTGCCCATTTATTAATTGGTTTATTTCCTT